>NC_031500.1:5911223-5951261 GCF_000237925.1 Schistosoma mansoni
GCTTGAACGCCAGGTACGTAAACACTGAACATTATAAATGAGTGTAGGAATCGTTTGTTAAATTTATACTACTCATAAGTACCTAGAATTTTATTAAACAATTTCTCCAATGTATTTCATTGAATAATCGTACACCAAGTGGCTCTCATACTAGAATATGTATTTTTATATTTGTACAGTCACATTGAACTAGTCATTCATGTATTTTGTTGCCCTGAGAGCTGACTGTTATTGCTAAGTTTATTATATTGAATGCGAGCCTCTTAACCTAAGCTAATTATTATTCATTGTAGAACCAGTTGTTAATTTCATATTTTCGTGTAGAAATATTTCGAGAAACCATGACAGTCTTTTGACATTAATCGACCTCAGGGAAAACGATTAGTACCAGACTGAGTTGTTCCTTATCACATTATTTTGGTGTATCATATTTAGATTTATTCCAACTCGAGTAGTTTGTTCCGGTGAACTGAACTATGAATGAACTAAACGACTATATTACAAGAAGTTATTTAATAAGACTGTTGCATAAATAAGGTAAACTGAAGTCGTATCAGTATTACTTAACATTACAATATTTTTATCGTGCCTTACTGATGTCTTTTTGGATATTCTTTATTGTTCAGTTCATCGATGATAAACTTTTGTAGTCCAGTTTCGTAATTATTATTACTCTTGTCTAATTCTTTTAAATTTTCATCTGTCCAAATAATCCATACTTGAAATTCTAGTGTAGATTCGGCCAAGAAATTTCGTAACTCTGCACTGACTGGGATAACAAATTCTTTATATTCTTTGAACTGATAAAATGGATAAAAAAACAGGAGTGGACAAAATTGAATAAGTGATTTTATGAAAGTATTTTCTCATTACTATTCAATACCAGCTACAGAACCAATAAGTTGAGAAAAAATTTTGAAGGAGGTACACAGTAGAGACAGAATTTATAGTCTTTATATCCTAGCCGAACTTTCGTTGTAAAACCAGAGAAAAACAGCGATTATTTTGTCTTAGCGTGGAACTCTTTAGCAGTGAGCATCCACGACCCCATTGTAAATCGAATCTAAGATCTTTGGGTTTTGCAGTGAGCGCTTATGATTCAGATATAAACCGAAGAATTATTGAAGACCATTAAACAAGGACTATACATAGGAATGAAACTTGGAGGATTTTTCAGTGGGCCTCAGTGCTTGACAAAAAACTATCTTAAGATCAAACCGCAAACCATATAATTTCGAAATCTGGAGAATTAATAAGCGTCTGAGTCATTCTAACGTTTAATTATCTCAATTCAAATACAGGCTAGTTGCAAATACAGAAGCTCAGTGTCAACGTCTGTAATTGTGACATCAGATGATGATGATGATGACGGAAACGTGAATCAGTTGCCTAAATATTGTAAATACATAGTGCTACTTGGTGCCAACGATTACCAAAGTTAGGTTTAGGTTGCTTCCTGGCTTCAACCACATTGTATGTTAAAAGCTACTTTTATTGTATACTCCCTGTCAATAATAGTATATATATAGCTTATATTTAAGGGGAAGAAAACTTCTACCATTCATAGCAGACATAGTTGAGGTAGTTTCATTTTAACTTTGTCATGAGTGATGGATGATAATGGTTGAAAGTTTGAGTCGCAACAAGTGGATTTAATAAAACTTACTGAATTCCAATTTTTGTTCAGTCATTAAATCTCAATAGATTGACAAAATGATAAAATGAATACGTTGACAGGATGGATAACTATCTCATGAAAAATGATAATCAATCTGATTTAACATGAAAACAGAACTGGTTAACTAATTAGTTTGTAAGTATCATTACCAAGGTTTAACTTGGTAATTTCGAAAAAACTGAGCATTGAGTAGATTGTTATAAATAAATTAATATGTTTGTGATATCCCAATGAGTAGGAAAATTAAATTTTCTGATGTTTCGTGACACATCGTAAGCCACTTCTTCAGAGAAAAATAATTTTTCTACTCACTGGAATACTACAGATATATTAATTTATTTATGGTTAACTAATTATATTTAAAAATTAAAAGTATTAGTAATATCAAAAAGTATTTCAGCAAAATGTAAACTATCGCAACTCGGTGATCTGAAGGTCAATAGCTTGCTGTAAAGTCTGAAAGTTTTGAGTTTAATTTCTGGTAGGATTATAGATATACATTGTTAAAGAGTCCCACTCTCTATGATGGAACAGATATCCAATGCTTTGTGTTTTTAAACAGGTTTCTAACGTAAGTCACTTCATGATATGAAACTTCATATTCAACAATCTACAAATCATCTTATAATAACCTAGTACTTTTGTAGATCAGAACAGATTCAACTTAATTCTTGACTTGTAAAAGTTTGTTTTAAACAAAGAAACTTGACAAATGTCAAAGACTTTAAAAAAAGAATCAGAAATTTTAAAGTCGATATGTAAAATCGGCTATATAACTGAATATCAATTAAGCAGATTTCCATTAATTCTCAAGAAATTTTTTCAATCAAAATTATTTATCTTCAAACATTATTCTTTGAGAGGTTTCTGCCAATGAAAGATGTATTTTGATGGATTACTACTATTAGTCACTATTAATGAGGATGTAGACTTTAGTGGATAAAGCACTCAACTTTAAATTTTTACATAGCAGGTTCAAACACCACTTACTGTATTCTCTGTTTGCATTGATGAGCAGTGTTGTATTATTACATGTCATACATAAAAAGTATGGTTTAACGAGTAGTACATGAAACTGTCCTCAGTAATTGAGTTTCGTCAGTTCCCGTTCCCGACCGTAGCTGCAACCTCTATGTGGTAGTTGAGATTGCTTATCGTAGTAACCAAAATGACCTATATTGGTCGGAAGATTCACTCTTTTAGGTCCTAACATGCCAAGTAGGTCTATTGGAGAGGGTAAAACTAGAAGCAGCAACCTAAGGTCCGAAGACGAAATCTTACCTCTAAGTACAGTGACGTTTGATGACAGTAAAATATTTGCCTCAGACAACAAGAACCTGAAGAGATGCTAAAATATATTAACGGAAGGAAAGGATTAGTAAATGTTGCAAATTTTGAATACCCTTACAGGTTTCGCTTTCTAGAGATAAATCTGTTTAAAGTAAGAAGCCAGACATATCAAACGTTACTCATAAGGTCATAAGTGACCGGCTGCAAGCAGTTGTCCATTGGTTATCGCGGATTAGTTCCCTGGTCAACAAGAGCATCACTAATCAAATTTTATTTTCAGGTGTCCTAAGAAGAAGTAATCGTCCACAGTATGTTTAACCTGGAAGTTTCAACCATCAGCCCACCTCTAAGAACATTCCAAATCACTTTCATAACTGATCAATCATCTTTGTCAGTAATATGAACTTCACATATTACCTATGAATCACCGATTTTTATTAGCTTACTCCAAATACTTACTTCAACAATAGTAGATTGTCTATCTGATGTATGATCATCATCATTTGGCAGGAAGATTAACTGAGACATTTGTGTACCATAATTGGGAAATTGAAAACGAACAAATGTGTAGGCTTTGAAATTATTTTCTATTGTATAATTTCTAGGTAATGGATTATTGAAATCAATAGTATCGTTTAATAATTGTTTAATTTTTGGAAGATATGCAAAATTAAGATAGATTGTGAAATGTTTATACTGACAGCCATATTCATCTATAGAGGAAAAACATAAAGTTGATGTGATCAATATAGCAGTAAAATACAATAAATAGATTGATTTTAGCAGAACGAATGAATCAACAACAAATATGAATTGCTTCACTCTTACCGTAGGAATATAAACAGACTGCATCCCTTCTATGACTGATATAAATTCCTAGTCAAAATACAGCGGCAATCGTGCCCTTACTAATATCTGACTTCGAGAGGTGATTCTCAGAGCCCTAGTTAGGAACTTTGACCAGTCGAGTCTAACCACAACAGGTGAGTCAGTTACTCACCAATTAGATTGGGAGATAACTGCATAATATCGTGTTAAGATAGAATTTAGATATGTGAGCATTTGAATACCGGCCCAGTGGTCTAAAGGTTTTGTGTTTGACAAAACAACCACTCAGTATTTCCTGGTTTTCAGGTCAGTTCGTGGTTTAAACGTTAAAAGTTCGACAGTTTAGTTTAAGTAAACCCTCTATAGTAATAATTGGGAAATGATTGAATGATTTGTACTAAATAATTTATTAACAATAAACTCGAAAGAAAAACTGATATCTAGTCTGGTGACCATTTCTCCCACCAAACCTATACGTACATATATGATTCATCTGATTAGATTGTTTCGAAAGTAAGTTAAATGATAGATTTATAATAGACATTATATTATCCAACCCTATGTTACTGATCAATGTTGATCATGAAGCTAAGAAATAATTAAAGATTGTATTGTACTTTGTTTCTAGTGTTATATAGAGTTAGAAGCCAATAAACGTATCTAGATAACTTGATAAATTTTAGTTACTTTTGATATATATTATGAGCCTGATGTAAAGATAACTTTCTGTTATCATATAATTGCTTTACTCTTACTATTGAATATATGGTCATTGATCAATCTATACTGATTTCTCTGAAAACCACTTTATAATTCTGGTTTGGGCATTAAGTGAATTCTCTTATTAAATATATATGTCACAATTGAAGATTGTTCTTTTATTATTTATCATCTTATATTTTATATTAGTAGTATTGTATTTCAAGTAGTCTTTTAAATGCACTTGTTCTAGACTTGTTGGAGTTTTAACTGGAATCAATACATAATTTCATTGATATTTGAGTTCTAAAGTGTTTCTAATATTAATTTCACTTGTCTTAACTATGTTATAATTGAAAGTAGGTAACAATAAAAAAGTATTGTTTCTTTTTAAAAGAATAGAATCATTATTTTCATGGTTGCAAGCGTGAGTCAATTGAAGCTAGACCACCAAGGAAAACCTCAGCAGGAGTCCCACAATAGAACGAAACGGCTGTCCAGTGCTTCCAGGTTTCCCGTGGTGGTCTAGCTTCGATTGACTGACGCTTACAACTAAGGAAATACTAAATCTCTACAAAACCCCTTCTGATAATAAGAATCATTATTATTATTATCAAAGAGTTAAAAATGAAATGTCTCTACTTACCTAGACCATCTTTCCATAATTCAAATTCATTTTTAAATGCTACAATAGAATTTTGTCCATTTTCTAATTTTTCAACATTAAATAGAATATTCCAATCACGTAGGCAATTAATTATAGATGGACTATGAATATTATTCATTGCATTATTGTTATTATTATCAATAGTAGTAGTTAAATTATTGCATGGAACTATTTTGATCAAATGTGGATCAGTCAAACGCATACTGAGTTGGATAGCTCCACTAAATTTACTTTGCCAAGAAATCAATGAATTATCGTCACCATATTTACCAATATCATCATCAACATTAATAAATGATGTTAATGGATACCAACGTGATGGTAAATTACCATGTGAAGAGAAAATAAGTGCAGATAAAGGAACACGACAACTACTAATCAGTTGATATTCTTTACCAGGATTAATGATTGAATTAATATTTTCATTTGACTGTTGTTCAAAATTAGTATATTGTAAACCTGAACAGAAAAAGCAATTGAACAAACAACTATTAAACTGGGAATTAAACTAAAACCAAAGAGATTTTGTAGGCCGTGATCATAAATAATCACAATGATAATAATAAACAATAATAATAATAACCCGTGTCGGATGTGAGGAAGGTATCCACAGAAAACAAATGGAAGATGGCCGGATATTATCGTGGCTTGATTGAAGTTAAACCTCCAAACCCTGAGGTTTTCGCTCAGTGATTTAGAATTCAAGCTTTCGCGTAAGACAATGAAGGTCCTGGGTTTGATTCCCAGCTTCAGAGTCGTGGATGTGCATAATTGAGTGGCCACAGTAGGATCAAACGGTTGTTTAGTGCTTCCAGGTCTTTAATGGTTGCATGACTCAAATGAGTTCGTGATTTCGGCGAGATTTAACAATCTCCACAACCCATGCTGCTAATAATAAAAGTCTATATGTCTTTTTTGGGTATTTTGGTATTCAACTATTCAAATTTTTACTATTATGTTAGATGATTTTATCTTAATATAGTTATGAATATTACATGTTCAATGGTCTGGGAAAATACTAAATGGCCATCAATAATGAAATTAGTCAATATGAAACTATACAACTATATCAAATAAAGTAATGGTGAACTGTTGAACTGAGCCATGTAGTTCGCTGCAGATTAAATGGTTAAATTTAATGTGAAACGGCAGATAAATTTTCTCTGTCTTCTCTTAAATCTTGAGTCTCATAATAGTCTTATATTTTGTGTCCCTCATACCCATTCGTTCCTACCCAATTATATTGGCTATCCCTAATGTTTTCTACGACAATTCATAATTTTGCCATTTCCATTAATATGACATCTTCATATTTTCATCTCAATGTATTATGGCGGTGTGACAACATGATTTGATGCACAATCTAGGTTGCTTGTGACTGACTGACCAAACACAAGGTTTCAAAAAGCGACATCTATTCAGTTAGATATTGACACACGAAGTAAGCTGAACAAATTTAGATGATTATTTCAATATCAAAGGACATAGATGTTCATTACGTTAAAGCAATACCGATAGGCATCGAATCCTACAAATTATTTAAAAAAAACATAATTTATCAATGATGAGATATTCTGTTTAAGGTAGGTGGGGATTACGGAGAATGTTCAATTTTTTGAAGGTAGTTTTTACTAGGGATCGGTGTCACCTGGACAGTCTATTTCTTATGAGTTTGTAGAAGTACACAGTAGTGTTTACTCATTGTCTTATGTGGCATCAAAATTATGGACTACAATTTAATTTTTACATCAAATGAATGTAATCGATTGGCCAAAAATATAAAAAGGTCAGTTAAACATTCAACGTTTTACATAAAAACATGCTATAACCAGCATTACAAAACTAATGATATAACAGATGGTTGGGTTTCATATATTGTTATTGAAAGTAATGTAAACAAAATATGAGAAGCGATGAACAACGATAACGTAGAACTGAATTCAAAAGTGCATTAATTGACAAAGTGCATGTTAAATCTATCAAAGTGTCTAACTACACACACGAAACCGAAGTTCATAAAGTATCAATTTGTCTAAGAAGCGGTTCTTTATTGAGAAAATAGACATAAATTAGTTACAAACCTCAACTCGTGAGGTATCTGTAGCGCTCAGCGCGTCTCTAAGTCTGAAAAAGGGCTGTCTAAAATAGTAACATGAAGAATAATTATGACATACGATAGTGTAAATGACAGCTGTTTCTAATCTTGATAACAGTCTATAAACAAGCAAAAACGAAACCAAGAGTAAACAAATATGGAAAAAGCACCGTTGAGCCAGAGGACAAACGAGCATACAGTACTAAAAATAACTATTACTGGGATTGAGAGGAAGTAATTATAATGATAAATACAATATATGTTATAAGCATATATAAATACTTGATGATGTAACACAATAAACTTGCGTTGCAACATTCGCGTAAAAATTGCTAGGAATACAACTATTTACTGAATATTACCAAGTAGTATAAAACAATGCACAAAAAAGAATTGGCAAGAGAACAAGGACAGATAACGTAAAGAAAATTAACAACCCGTGGTAATACCATAAAAGGATTTACTAATAAACACAGAAATACCAATATTAAAAAGAAAAAGCTTGCTAAGACAAAGCAACGAAAAAATAAAGAGTATGCAATGATTAAAATTCATAGAACGCTGATGTTAAGTGAATGTTCTTCAATTCAGGCTATATTCGCTCGACATATTCGACGTTTATTAACTAATATTGTATGAACGCCACACCAGTTTACGAGACTTAGAGATTATGTGGACTGATTTAATGGTCTTACTTTCACTTGCAGGACTTTTTCCATCTTAATTCTATTTAAATGATCAGAGTACATTAAATAACGGATGGCTCAGTTTCATAATTATCTTCCCAGCTAGTTAGCCACAAAAACAAAGCAAGGCGACCAAAAACGATGTGCTTTTCCAGGCTAATAATCAGTCAGCTTACTGTTTTTCTATCTAGAAGTTAATATGTGATTTCAGAACGATCCATTTGAAAGTCTCATCATACCCGAGGATTGCTTCAGGGCTACATTTTTTTTCATTAAAATCATAGCAAAACTACATATATTCTGAATCTGCAACAGTAGGATAAAACGGCTGTCCAGTGCTTCCAGGTTTATAATGGTTGTATAACTCAAATGAGTTCAAGATTTCAGTGAGATTTAAAAATCTCCACATACTCTGTTTAAGGTAGGTGGGGATTACGGAGAATGTTCAATTTTTTGAAGGTAGTTTTTACTAGGGATCGGTGTCACCTGGACAGTCTATTTCTTATGAGTTTGTAGAAGTACACAGTAGTGTTTACTCATTGTCTTATGTGGCATTAAACTTGGGGACTACACTTTAATTTTTACAATGTTTAAACTTTAAATAAAATCTTACCCCAATATTTTATATTTTTATGATTAAATTCATTGAATTTCTCTGATATATTATTATGTAACCATATATCAACTTGTATCATAATACATGGTTTTATTATTGGTCTTCTATATTGTTCCATTTGATATTGATCACCATTTAAAATAGCTTCTAATAAAGTAATTTCATAATTATTTCTATTTTGATTATTTATTAAATTAGATTGATTATTATATTGTTGATATGCAATAAGCCATGAAGTAGGTAATTGTATATCTAATTTACAATTTAATTCCATTGTATAGTGTGTATTATATATTGGTGAACTAATAGCAGATTTAATTAAATGAATATGATATAATTCATCCATTGGTGAATGGGAATATCTCTTATCATTTGGTATTAATAATAAACAATGTAAACGTGCATGAAATATTCTATTTGTATAGGAGATTTCATTAGAATGCTTCATGATTGAGAATTTCATTCCACTTATTCCATTTAAACATATTTGAATATGATGATTAAATTGTGTTTGACTTGGTAGAATTAATATTGAATTATGAATGGGTTGATTTGAAGAAGTTGAAATTAGAATAGATTGTTTGTTAAACAAAGTTGTAGGTTGTGCTGTTATTGATTTGGTTAATGTGTTATCAAATTTTGTAGAACTACGGTTGATGATGTTATAACTGAAAGATAGATAAATATATATGTAGATATAAAGGTAAAACTAGTAATACTAATAATAGATGATTTTGGACAGTGGTTCAAGCAGTTTCATATCGACCATGTTCAACAACGTAAGCATGTTAAGAATGAGTTTCTCTTCCTCTTAGTGAGACTTTTGCTTTTGGTTTAGTTCATAATCTAGATTGGTCATAAGCGAGTGAAGTAGTTGAGTATATTGACCATCAGGAAGTCTTATAAGCTCAGTTGTGTGGGTGTCTCATGAGATCTTGACACGGGTTTAGAAAACCCGACTTGCGTCACATGTGGTATAGACGAGATCTCTGTCTCTCAACCAAAGGACTAGTATACTGCACAGACGTTTGTTTTGTTTTATTTGGTGGCTGACTGTGAAAGTATAGGACACTCGTAGATTACTAATATTTTATCATAGGTGACTTCGAAGTTCTTTTGTGGGATGCCGAAACCATCGAGTGGACTAACCTGAGGTTAGACTCAGAAGACTAGATTAGGATGACAAGTCAACTAATAACGTAATCAATTTTTATCGACTGTGTTTAGGACGTACACTGCCGATGTTGGATGGAGTAAGAGTAAGCCGACAGAAAACTAGGGGCCTACAAACAAACACGTGGC
The DNA here is from genome assembly GCF_000237925.1 of Schistosoma mansoni. Lineage (NCBI taxonomy): Eukaryota > Metazoa > Platyhelminthes > Trematoda > Strigeidida > Schistosomatidae > Schistosoma > Schistosoma mansoni. The sequence continues at coordinate 5,921,085 of NC_031500.1, forward strand.
ATCAATCTGTTTTGGTAGATGTAGACTACCACATTGAGGTCATCTTAGATACCATAGTCCATAGTTGGAAACGTTGGGTGACATGGCTCAGAATCGACCTTAATAGCGTAGATTCATTCACTTTATGTTAACTTTTAGATACCGAGTTCGAAAACCATCTCATACGGAATTTCGAACTACATAGAGACCATTATTTTCCTCAAGAATGCGAAAATGTAGTGTTGATGAATATGTATGGTCACATGTTAAACAGAGCTTCTTGCAAGGTATTTCCAACACATCAACATGAAAGCGAAGAAAGTAACTGAGCTCATTCGTTAAACAGTGCAACATTATTCAGTCTGTAACACTTCACATATAGTTGAACTTCATTAGTCGCGGAATTCTCGTTAGAAGTCATTCGAAGTCTTATTTGTGGATGAAACAGTTATCTAGGGCTCTTTGTCTACCCGGTCAATATCAATCCACGGAGAAAACCAACCTGTTGATACCGTGAATGCAAATTTCTTGTTGAAGAACCTGAAAAACTCTGGTGACTTTTTTGACTTCGAAATCATCTAACTCAAGAAATAACTGAATGACGCTCATCACACACGACCACTGTGGGAGTAGTTGTTTTTATTCAATTCATTAACTATAAAGTTCCATCAAACTTTGCAAAACCCTAAGTATATTCTTAGGACAAGGAAATTTGTGTGATATTTAGGGTTTTAAATATTCAGCCTCAGCATTGTTTAGTACACCGGTTACTAATAACAGATATCTTACTAATGGCACTATACTCATGTGCAATCAACACCGTATGTCAGTTACAGTTTGACTGAGTAGTCATTATAAGCGAGTTTGGTGATTACTTCAGTATAGTTAGCATGATCGGAACGAGCATTACTAAAGTAAACCGAAATAAACTATGTATTTATACTTTCTTACTGAACATACCAATAATCCATACTAATTTGCAATCTCCCATTTAAACATCCACTGCTACTGTTCACATCATACAGATCAATACAAAATCTTATTGATTGATGATTATGTTCATCGTTTCGGTCATCCTCTTTGTCGTCTCCAGATTTTAATGATTGATTTTTACTAATTAATTTGCATAATAATTCTTCAGGAATATATCCTTTCGCAGCTAAACAATCATGTAGATTTGGTGAATAGATACGTAACCAAAGTTCAATTAATAAACCTCGTTTCAAATTTAATTTATCTAACAATGGAAACAAAATTTAAACATATAAATGTTAATGTATTTGATACATGGAAATTTGAATTTATTTTGATGAGCAGTAGTCCATATCTTATTTAATAACTAAATAAAGTCTAAATAACAAATACATCTCCATACAGTGGCTGCTGTACACTGGCTGTCTTCAGCTGCATCTGTATATGTGTATGGAATAGAAGCGCCAGTCCATATGAGAGGTCCGAATCGTCCAGTTGCATCCAAGCTGTCCATTATATTCCGTGCATCCTCTGATATCTAGAGGTGATCTTCATAATCCAGTCAACCACCAGAAGAAAGAGAAAGGGCAAAAGTAAGCAGCCTTTTCTGACACTGGTGGTCCTTTGAAGTGAATTTGCCAGCTGTCTTCCATGAATCCGCTTGTAGCTCTTCCAGGGTTACTACCGGTTTCAACCCGGTTAAAGGAGAAGGGTTGAACATGGGAGTCAGCAACCCTATTCAGCAGAAAACAACTTTGCTAAAATACGCTAACTAATTTTTGGTGTAAGACCGAAGAATTAAATGTATCGTTCTATCTTTCTACAAGTAATATAGTTGCAAGAATTTAAAGAAAACAAGACAATAACTGTTGAAATATTTCAAGAAAAATAACTCACTACTTTCAAAATCTGCACGAGTCAACATATCTAAAATCCACTGAATAAATTCCGTTTCAATTTTTGACCTGATTAAATCCATCTTATTCTGTGATTCTGAAGTTATTTGTATATTTGTACACAGTCTATGTGTGTGGCTCCAATATGATGATGAGGAGGATGGTGGCGATTTTATCGTAGATGATGATGCATTTTCTTTCTTACTCAATGAATTCGCAGATATGAATTCACAGGAGATATGTTTCGCAATTTGTTCTTGAAGTATGATTAGTTATCATAGACGGCTTATTAAGCATTTGAGTAGTGGTACGAGTGCTAGCTAAACATTTAGCTTTTGTATCTAGAAAGAGATAAATTTTAACAAAATATAATCCAGTTTTATTTGGTTGATTTAATTTTCTTATTTCAATTTAAGATAATATAAGACATCTAGGTAGTGTACATTCACAAACTAACACGTAACCTTCAAGTTTCACTAAATGTCATCTAAGCGGATCAATGATAAGATCGTGCTCAAAACGCAACCTGAAAGTTTTGGACTCGATTCCATGAGAGCTGATAGATGTGCACATTTGAAAAGTAGTTGTAAGCTAATATCAAACAACTGTGAAGCATTCTCTGATTCTTAATGGTTCTAATATATTCATCAAAGTTAACCGTGAGTTTCTAGCATGGGTAGATAGACAAATCCTTATAAGTCACATAAGATTATATTATACTGTAAATTTTTTATTTACATTTTGTCGTAATAACAACATAAGTTGTCATTGCAAATATATGATTCTTCATTAAACAGTCAGATTTTCAGTATCTGTGTTCGTGTTGATTTATTCCAATTTAATATAATGGTAACAGATTATCACACACAGTTCATGAAAGTTACTCATTTCCAACTGAATGAATCCCTATAAATGCTTTAATTAAATCAGAATCATTTTGACTTAATACTTACATTGACATCGGTACTATTTACAAAAAGTATAATAATTAAAAAACGAAGAGTAGAAGTAACATGAAGATTAATGAATATGACCATTTAACTTACCAGTGGGAAAAAAATATTGAACATAGCAATCTAAATCACCCCATGGTACAGCTCCATTATAATTTGAATCATATTGAAATGGGATGTGTGGATCGAAATCAAACAATTGTTCAAAAGTTATACCGATTCTATGCTCAACTAGTAAGGAGATATGTACAATTTTTTTTAAAAAAAATAGAAAGAAATAGAAGAATTGATAGTATTTATAAAACAAAAGTATGGTAAAATACCACATATTTCAAAAAATATAATTCTAATAGGCGTTCAACCATTTAGCGTTACCATGAGAGAAACTGTTCTCAATGCTCAGCCGCTCAAACTGAAACTCATGGGGCAAAGGTCTGAACCTATGATTTGATGGTTGATAATTGAGTATAATAATTACTAAGATACCTGTTAATTCTGTTTGCTCTTTTTAACAGTATTTCTTTCTTAATCGGTTTCATCGTATGTACTATAATATATAATTCACTAATTTTCTTAACTTGTCACTGTCAACTGTTTTTTGAGCTTACAGCTTTCCGTCTCTTGGTTATTACGTGAGATTTCTCATGGTATTTATATAAATGCCTTATATAATTCATGAATTAAGGCTTGTAATAGTACGTTGCTTATGTTTTATTAACAAATCTGTTGTTTTGATACTGAATTTTCCACGTTACTAAATAATTCGGCCTTGAACTCTCCAATGGACTTAACACTAATTTGCACATATCTTGCTTGACAACAATTGTAATAAATCTCTTAACATAAATAATACACACGGAATATTTTATTGTAACATTTGTTACCATATATTACTAAATTATATGAAGTTTTCCCCCTTCTTTTCAAGATTGGAAGATAAGTCGCAAACAGAAAAATATATCATACTATGCTACATTTATGTCGAAGCTTCTGACTAGATAGCTTAGGTATGTATGAAAATATCGAAACAAGGGATTTTGTAGAAAATGTAGTGCCATTATTACGACAATAAATGTAATATATTTACAAAATCCAATTCATGAGGTGTCTATTGAGGTTTATCACTTCAATATACAATTAAATTAAAAGAGTTTCATGTAAAACTTTAACAGATATTAATTACAAGACATGTCGGAGGTGTATTCGAAAGCCAAATAGTAAACAACAGTTGAAACAGATACAAGGATCACAAAGTATGGAAGCTGAAGCAATTGAACAAATGTTCAGTGAATTTATGAAAATTGTTACCGAATGCTGAATTATAAATAGTCTCAATCAAAATAACAAGTAAATTGAATATTAAAAGTCCATATAAATAATTAATTATTCACATGTAGCTACGTTTTATATAACAAACGACTAGAGTGTATGACTATTAGGATTTCTTATGTATGCCGTGTTGTAGTCATTTAATTATGGTATATAAACCTGTAAAGTTACACTCTTAATAATACAACCTACATCAGATTAGTGTCTGCATTCTATGATTACCTATTCGGGAATATATCAGCTGAATTGCATCAATGGAATCTAGAATTTATCTGTGGTAAATGTGTTATTCATTAAAAATTACCCTATTCACCAGATATCCATAAACAAATTCGTAACTAGTCGACTCTCTCATCAAGTGATTCGATCAAATGGTCGACCTAGTGTAGTACAATATCCAACCTGCTACTTCAGAAAACAACAGATATCGGTTAATGATATTCTGTTGGAATAGTAGCCAGTGAGAACAGATTAAAAGATGTGTAGTAAACACAACATCGAATGTTATTAAATGTTGGAGGAATAGGATTATTCAACAAACCGTCATTCGGTCATATACATTCTCTGTAATCAATAGTTCTTCAGAAATTCTAAGAAACGTTTACTCAATTCACATATTGTACTTCAGTTTAATAGCTATTATTGTAGCAGATACCGACCATTTCTTTGCTCTAGTTAAACTGTCGAAAAGGAGAGTTTTAAGAGTTTGTTGGTTAACATTTGTTTTTTGTATTTCACTATTTTGTTACAACCCTTTTTGTTTGAAGATCCGAATTTCTTTCATTGTTCACAAAATATTTTTATGGAAGGTGTATGTTATTCAATTTTGCCTCGGTTAAAAGTGAATTTACTCAATTAATTTGTTTGATAATTGTTTAAATGTGATGATATATCATTCTACTTTCATAGTTATTATAAAAATACACGATAATGCTGGTACTCTTAAGTATTTAAAGGAATCTATCGTACCTGTTAAATCTTCACATGAATTATCCCTCTTAATGTCTTTGCATTCAATAATACCACTTTTTCTACCTTGATCTGCTGTATTCGTAATGGTATTGTTATCTGCATCAATAGTACATTTCAAATTTTGTAGTGTTAATAAATTATCGATTTGTTCTTGTGTACCAACAGCGAGTAGAACATGAATTTGACCATTTTCACAACCAGAGAATGGATCAATTATTGGCAACCATGTGTCCACAGGAATCATAGGATGCTTGTAGGTAAAAGTAGATATGCATGCAAAAAAAAGATGTCAGATTACACGTTTTGTAGTTTTTGTTTCAATTATATATAATTCACGAACATAATATTTGATTATAAATGATAATGAATCGAATAATTGAAACAATCAGCGCGTCGCGGACTCAAATAATCCACATTTCAAAAAACGAAATAGAAACATTTACAGGCGTGAAAGTAAAGACAATCATTTGACAAAAACACATATATGTGTTCTCGTGTACGGAAACGCTGTGCTGACAATTGGAACCATTTGAAAGTTGGTGAAAATTTAGAAAAGCATTGAGGGACATTGTGTAGTTTTTTATTTATAAACTTTTGAACAGTGTAAACATTCCGACAACAATATGAGATCAAAGTGGAAATAACCAGTCTCGAATTTGTTATCAATCAGTGACTAAGTCAAAGTTTAACATTTCGCCCTAACTCATTCGGTTTATAGTTGAATTTGTAATGTATTTTTAACTAAGGTCAACGAAACATTCAATTCTACATAGAATTGACAGTGTATGAAATGGTTAGGAGTTCTAAGCCAGAAAAATAACAGTTTTCTCAAATTCTATATTCTAATGAGTTATACTGGAACTGAAATTTTCCATGATAATATGTCAACTAAATTTAAACAACACTGTATTTATAACGATATCATCTGATGCAAAATGTTTGATTATATTCATTTACAGAAACAATACACCAATTAAATCCACAAGTATTTGCAGTTACTTAGGAATCAAGTAGTTTTTTTCTGGTCAGCGTTCTTTAAGCAAGGTTCATTCCTACAGGATGGAGTTGCCAACCTCATCGATAGCCCCCCTCCTTTACCCGAGCTTGTAACCGGTGGTAACCCTAGAAGGGTTGTAGACGGAGAACCTAGAATAGAATTGGTTGAAGAATCCTAGCCAGGGGCCTATGCTTCATGAAAAGGGAACAAGCGTAAGTAATTTAATAGTTAGACAACCAGGTAAGTTAGTGTATGAGATGATAAGCGTTCTCCAGTGAAATATTTCAAAAACAATTATTACTTTGTATCATCTTTATTTAAAATCCTTTCTAGCAATGATATTTCATTACTCTTTCGATACTTTTTGCTAGGTATGTCATAGAATAAGCTCCAGCTAGTCAAATAATTACGTCAGGCTTATTAACACATTTGAATAGTTATTTATTGTCAAACAGATTTTTAATTGATTATGGTATAGTGAATCACATATTTTTCTATACAGGCAGGCGTACTATTTCCTTTAGGGATTATGATAGGCGTATTGCTACTTGCTTTATCTTTCGTAAAATATTAGTATCCGTCAATAAATGAAGTAAATCAGCAGACTATACTTCATAAGAATTTTTCATTTGATTACATTGTGGTGTATGCTACTTATGTCGACATAAGTATTATATAACATCAATCAGAAACTGAGTGCTTGGCAGAAGGTTGAGAAGATCGAATCGAAGAGAACGGGAACAAAGAGTAATTGTTATAGAAATGAAGGAACACTGAAGTTTGAGACAACTGATGGAGTGTATGTAAATGAAGTACTGAACGTATGATTTTGCACACTTTACCTGTGTTCTCGTTCATTACGTCATATTTTTGTATTGTTAATGATCAATGATCCTATCAATCAGTCCGACATAATGAATATAAAATTGGCAAACATTTAAATGAGTTGAAGCTATTTCGCCACATCAGAGCAGCGAGACGAAATCATCAGGATAAATTTTGAAGTAGTAGAAATAGTATTAAGAATATAGGTGGTAGTAAAAATAATTAGGGATAGATAATATAATTCTAGAAGAATGAATTCATGGGTGTAAAAAAGGTATATGATAACTTTAAACCCTAGGATCTCAGGGGAATAAAGAGTGGATGCATGAAACTGATCATAAATTTTATTAAACAGCGGCTCCAACCAATGGTTATAATAACTGCGAAGACTTTAACCTCACAGTCTGTACATGGTTCAATCTAACAACCGATGACTTCATGAACTGATATCATGTCTTAGTCTGGCCTGTAGTTCGCTTCTATTGCTACTAAATCCATCCAATATCGCACAACCAGGTAGGCAGTAGTTCAGCACGAGTAACCTACGTACTCCTCGGCAATGAAGATTCACCAACTAAGAAACCGATTTTCCGTCTTTCCCTAGTACCCTGCTTCTGACCTCACACATATAGTCGAACTTAAAATCTTCATGTCTACAGAAACCAGTATGATGAAATTGGATTATTGAGTCTTGACTCAGAATTTTACATTTGAAAACTTTAACTGATTCGCAACATAGCGAAATTATTTTATACTACTTATGACATATTTCTCTCAATATCGATATGATTAGCTCCACAAGCTATTTTCTTTTACTAATGGTGTTACTTGAACGATTTATCTTTAGGCCAGTCAGTGTATACACCAATACACATAAGAGGGTTTGTCAAGTTCATTTGGACTTCAGAATAGAGTTTTTATCAATATATAACTAAATAAAATTGCATCAATTAAATCAATAACTCACTTGTGCTTTCAATAAACTTTGTATCACATTATCTGAATGCCACCATGTTTGTGATGTAATTAAATCGCAGTGAGCATAAAGTTTTACCAGTTGGTCTGTTGGAATTTTCACAAGTCCAATTAAATGATCCGGTAAACCACTCATCCATTTAGACCACACCTCTAAAACAATAGATGACTTGACCAAACGAGTAACTGATTTCTATAATCAAAAATCAATTAAAATAGATAACATATGAATGAGATGGTGATAACAGATATCAAAAACATATCCAATAAATATTATGAAATAAACACGTAGGATGAAATCGAAGAGAGACGACTACTAAATGAATCTAATACGAACACTTCTTAATTAGGACTTGCCGATTGAGTGTATTTATGTCTGGTGAAGTCAGAAACCAAAATTAATCACACTTAAATATGCAGATGTTATTCATCTCTTTTTTTTGAGATATTTTATTGCCGAAACGTATCAGTTATCTTAGATTAATACCTAAGCTCATTCAAGCAAAGATTTCACAATACAAACCATCTTGAGATACCGAATCACTTTTTTCAAAGGTTAAATCTGATCTTTTAAAAATTTACCTGTAAGTATGCTTAGAACTGCTCGAAATACTCTACTAAAAAAATGTTGTTTGTTAAACTTACTGATTCCTTGTATTGTCAAAATATCTCCTTAATTCTTGGCCGATATATATATATCGTATAAGGTTCAGTAACTCGGTTATGTATATATATCTTCCTCACAGTATGAGCTCCATTTTGACCTATAGATTATTGATATGCAATTTACTGTTATATGTCCGGTTTATTGATTACAATCTCCTACGTTTGTAGCCACATCTTGGCTTGATTTTGTATAAAAATTATTTTCTACTTTATGGTGTGATGTCTGTTTGGTTGGTACAAAAACCAAGTATGTTTGAAATAAATGATTCGCATAGTGGGAGCTGTTATTGGCGTTCTGAACTAGACTGGACGGGCTAGGAGAACAAAGGACCAATAAGGATGCTAGGCTGCTCATACCGATCGAATGTCATTAGTTTGGCACAGTACTAAGATCGAATAATTCGTATTTCGATTGGCGAATAAATCAGTGATAACTAGCCGAGCTTAAAGTAATAACAATCGTCTGCTAAGTAAGTTAATAAAGGGGCTTGAGAAAAATTAACCATGATCTAAATTAATCGCTAGGGTGTTGCTAGTCTTTTATCGTATGTTAAAGTTTGCCATGAAACTGGAGCTTCCAAAGCATATGATTTACAGACATCTACACAACGTTTCATTTTGACCATACTAACATTACACTGGAAATCTTTGTAGAGTGAAATTTTTTTTAAAATCTATCAGTTTCAACGCCAGAATAAACCACCTTCCCTTTAGAAGCTTGTTAGTAATATCACAGCATCTAATAAAAAAATCACTGACAGTTAAATACAGGTATAATTTCTTGAAGATATCTTACTAAGCGGTTTATTTACCATACGAAGAGTACTTAATGTACTTAACTCATTAAACTGTAGTCCAATGATTTCAAGCAACTTCTTCACAATACAGTTATGTGATTATATGATTTCTCATACTGATTACTTCCATCTAGTTTTCTGTGTACTTTTTTTGGACAGATCATTTATTGAGAAAACAATCTCACTTGTTTCGTTAAGTCATATATTATTTTTAAAATTTTTTAGCTGTCATTGAATAACTTGTAGGTACTTAAGTTGTCATTTCAACGTTTATAAGTAGAAATCTTATTAAAAATTTATGATGTGCAACTAATTACGATATTGAATTTATTACTTGAGTACTATTGTACAGAAAGTTTCTATTGAGCTCAGTCAATATTTTCAGATTTCAACAATCAGGTTAACAGGAACCTTGTTAGTTAAACAGTTTACATGGGAAAACATAATCAAACATATAAGCCAAATTCCAAAAAGCAGTAAAATACAAGATTTTGACATACATAGCGTTCCTGTATCGAGTTGTTCAACCAACAAACTTGATAGACATACGTATATGGGATAATTAAAATCAAATGATTTGTAAAATCTGCATTTGCTAAAAGCGATAATGACGTCAAAAGGGTCAAGTAACTGGATAAATAATTCATATTCACCCCCTACACAAACTACTTATTTGTACCTTTGTCCCACCAATTAAAGTCATTATTTCAGTCGACCAATAAGTTGTATACTAACACAACAATAAAATCAGTGGTTTTCCACTGTCTTTATCATTGTTTTAATTATCATCACTCTAACCTTTCATGTCTATTTCAAATAATGAGGCTGATGTAATTTACAGAGAGATGTTTGTTGGTGTAACATTTCCGACTGAAGCACAATTTCTCCAACAATTAGAAGCTTATGAGGATGAAACATTTTTCCATTTCATTGAAAACTAAATGAATTCTATATGAAACATGTATGGAGGATGAAGAGTCATGGTAAACGACCTACAACGTCTCAAGAGACACGAAAGTTGGTCTCACAATAGATTATGTATCATGTGCTATAGAAAACTTGTTGGTTGTGGATATCGGTCCTACATATTTGTTTAGTTGATAGAAGGGATTTTAGCGGACACCTGATGGTCGACGGATCATAACCACTAGTTGCTGCGCCACACTTTTGTCGTTTAACAACTGGTCAGAAGAATACCATTCACCATTGAAGTCATGAGTGTGCACTCATTAGGAACATTACACAATCTGTTCAGTGCTTCCTGGTTTTTGGTGATCGGAAATATATAGATCAAAAGTTGTAATTCAACTTCAACCAAGGTTTTAATCCAAGTTGAATACACGATTACAACAAAGTCGATTATAAGGTAACTACCTACATACGTGTTAAGTATTAGTTAATAAAAAGTGGAAGTTTTAAACGCATTACTGAAATTTGCTACCGTTGGTTTCATAATAGACTAGGAGATTATAGACATATTATACGTGGCTGTGTTCGCATACTATTTCATCATTAAACGGTAAGAAAGTTATTGGATAAAGCCAATTATTCATCTATTCAAGATCTCAGCCTGCATATCGTTGTCTGAGTCAGAAGAATAATCTCATATATGCCGTTGACTTATGCACAACATGATTCGAATCGGTAGTTAAACCTTCTGATTTGTTTCATTCTTCTTGTTTTCATAGTCAGTTATGGCTTACTGTAGGACTGCAGAATAAAACATCAGTGTTTATAATTCTCACTTTATTGGGTTTATTTATTATTAGAATATTTGCCTCAATAAACTAAATGTTCAAGTATATAGCTAAGTATTGTCTGTCAATCATTTAATGTAAAAATACCTGGAATAATTATCACTACTATTACGTAAGACCTGTCAATCAGTTTTGAGTATTTACAGAAGGATTTTTAAAATTAATAATCTAAACAGTTCCCTTCAAAATATTGTAAGAAACTGATATCAAGGTATTTTCACTATCTTTGTAGAATATCGTCAGCTCTTCTCACCTTCATTCCAAAGTCTATTATTATGTTTCCGAAGAAATTTAGAAAGGAATTGAACAAAAAGACAATAAAAATATTTCTTTACACAATGTTTTGAGATTATTCTCTTCGTTAAGCCTGTTACCTTCAATGGAACATAGGCCGACGATCAGCATTCTCCAACCCACTCTTTAGATAGGCATATTGTTTTATTTTGTAGGCTAATGATCATAAACCTAATTACGTCGAACAAATTATCGAATAAACATTTATGAGTTGCATTAAATCACTAGTATTTTCAACTGTATAAGACATAACGTCCTATCTTAGTCTATAATTCTACCAAACACATATGAGTAAATCATAAATAGTGTTCTTGACCATGCCTGAACAATTGAACGGAAATATTTACCGATTCACCCTATTCTATGGTTGACAACATGAACGGATATTAACAACACAATCAACAAAAGTCGAGAAGCACTAAGTAGTTGTTTTGTCCCAGTGGGAAACTTTTCAGTAGTGAGCATACACAACCCCAACACGTGTCGAACTCAGGTCCTTTAAGTTTCTATATGAACACTGAGCTAGCATCCAATGTCTTATATATCTAGCTTCAATCAATTTTCTTATACTGCTCAATCGTCTTTCAATGCTACTGGTGGGCAACTTCTTCATACCTAACATAGCTGCACTCTATTAGTCACAGTTTCCCAATGAAACTTCGGGAAAACTCTTTTGAAATTGGTCACTAGTTAGTACATGGTGGAAAAAGAAACCACACACTTACCTGATTTAATAAACATTGTGATCTAATAGTGAATGCATATTGTGGACATGATCCACTCAGCCAGGCGACATTTGAGTGATATTGATCTAAGTTAATCGTCGACAAATCGGATGATGAGTGAATTTGGTGACACCAAGGTAAACGTACAATTAAATAAGAATGTTCAATCATAATACAATCATTCGGTAACTTCGTAATATATTTTGATGTTAATAATTGTTTATTACGATAATTATTTGAAAGTTTTAATTCTTTGCCTTCAGATATATGTAGAATTGTATTTAATATGACAGTATTTGACGGTATTATTTCTTTTGTAAGATCTGGTTTATGATACTTCAAAAATGTCGAAAAAGAAAATGCAGTCAGCAGTATTAAAACAATGAGCACATTCGGACAATGCTTCAATGAATCAATCATGATAAAGTCGGCATGGAAAAGAAAACAACAAGCTGTATCTTACACTGAACTCTACTGAAAAAAAAACGAAAGACATATACCTTCATTATACAAAGTCAAGGTTTTCTGCGCAAATAACAACTACAATTAGCTGGAGAACCTTTGAAAATTAGAAAACACTAGCAGGTCTCTGCGACTATATACATCCACGATCATATGTATGACCCCACTCAGGAGTGTTACTTATCATAGCGAGGACGTGTGGTGATTTTGTTGTTCAATTCAGGTATGATATACCTCTTTTACGTCACATCAAATCCCTTATGAGAATGAGAAGACGCAAGTGAGTAGGAATGCAAACTGACAAACAATAATAGCCGTACTTTTTATTTGATTATTTCTCTTAGATAATTTAGAAACTTAAAATCTGAATGGAAACATAGAGTAAATGAACCTGGTTAATTTGTGAACAATCTTGAGTCATATCATCTAAAGTCTTTAATCAGTAGTTACGATGATCACTTGGACTCCAACCAGATAGTCTTCACCTACCTACACAGCTCAGTTTAACAGTCAATGACCATCTAAGTTCCATTAAAATAGAGTGAATAGTGGTCAAATAACAACTACATCATTAACCTGATTCCTATAATGAGAAAAAGAGTCGAGAAATACATCAAACTAAGCAGGTGTGTAATTTTTGGAAAAAATAAAAAGAATAGAAGTCTATGAGTTTAATTCCTCATCTTTATCCCTTTAGGAAACATGGGAGTCTTATACTCCGACGAAAAAAGTGTCTAAAAGTTGGCTAACTAAGTTCAGTTCAGGATATACGCTATGAATCCCTAAGACAGTTTACAACTTACTTTTCTCTATAGTCGTTTTATAAATTTCTTTTATTTAGTAACAGACCTTTAATCTTAAGTAAATAACTGATTGATACATTAAAATAAATGTTCTGTTAATTGGCCAGTGTGTTTATCTCTTGATATCTTTACCATTGGAACTTACCATTCATTCATGTTTGATTATCTCAATCATTTTACTAAATTACAAATCAGTTATCTCGTCATCATAACCAATATTCACCAATTAACATGTTGGCTTCAATCATTATACTTTTAATTAACGACAGATATTTCTTATATAGAAAGTAATAATATTAACGAAGTAACAAAACGTTTTTATTATATCGTTGAGATCATGAGTCAATTGAAGCTAGACCACCATGGAAAACCTGGAAGCGGTGAACGGCCGTTTCGTCCTACTGTGGGACTCCTTAGCAGTGCGCATCCACGATCCCGCCTGGCAAGATTCGAACATTTATTAAAATTTGATACTTTCAATTAAACAATACATACCATTGAACTTTGAACTGAATGAAATTTATCATTTTTCACAGACTTTTGAATTGACCCAAAATATTCATTGTCTAAATTAAAACAAACAAAATTTAACACATATTATGATGCATTCAAAATTGAAGATATGTAAAGAATAATAAAAAGTATTATCAGTCAGTCACGACGTAGAACTTTTTACGTACGTACATCAGTTTGAGTTGCCATACCACATTAGTACAGAGATGCAGTTGACGATTCAAATCCCATAATGGTACAAGTAGTAAGAGTATAAGCACTAATATGAAAGATTAGGGTTTGAAGATGTTATTGAAGGAGTATAATCCAGTGAAATAAACTTGGAAAGAGAAAAAAGATAGAGACATGAAAAATTCAGAAGATTAGAATTTGGCAGAAAACAAAGAGTGAATGCACTTTCGCCATTGCAACCGATTTTGAACCATGTCACTCAAGGTCTCTAACCATCGATTGCTATCATCTCGCGGATCCCAACCAGGTAGTATTATAGAAATAAAATATTTAAATTTTCCAAAAAATTAAACCAAACATATTATTTCAAGATCATTACTACCTAGAATACTTAACAGTGATGAAAATTTCCCCCCCCCTTGAAAATGACTCTACATGGTTATTTTCTAATTCATAATAACATGTAAGTAAATATCGACTACAATTATAAATATCAAGTATATTGATGTAAATCAAATATAGTAATCTATTTATGAGATGAAAGGGGAATAACTAGGAAGGGTGAAACTTCTGTAATAATTATTACATATATATGATAATAAATATATTTTTGTTATATATAATTATTACTAACTCTCTATCCAATCCTCAATTTATTTGAAACAATCAAGTTCAACCTTGGTATTGATACCTATTAAATATATGGTTTATGGTATTTTTACATTGTCCTAATGACAATATTTTATCTACTTTATTATCTGTTGATATACGTTTAACCATTCCGTCATTGCAGGCACTTAACAGCTCGCACGTAGCTACGTCTTATATAACGAACGACTAGAGTGTATGACTATTAGGATTTCTTATGTATGCCGTGTTGTAGTCATTTAATTATGGTATATAAACCTGTAAAGTTACACTCTTAATAATACAACCTACATCAGATTAGTGTCTGCATTCTATGATTACCTATTCGGGAATATATCAGCTGAATTGCATCAATGGAATCTAGAATTTATCTGTGGTAAATGTGTTATTCATTAAAAATTACCCTATTCACCAGATATCCATAAACAAATTCGTAACTAGTCGACTCTCTCATCAAGTGATTCGATCAAATGGTCGACCTAGTGTAGTACAATATCCAACCTGCTACTTCAGAAAACAACAGATATCGGTTAATGATATTCTGTTGGAATAGTAGCCAGTGAGAACAGATTAAAAGATGTGTAGTAAACACAACATCGAATGTTATTAAATGTTGGAGGAATAGGATTATTCAACAAACCGTCATTCGGTCATATACATTCTCTGTAATCAATAGTTCTTCAGAAATTCTAAGAAACGTTTACTCAATTCACATATTGTACTTCAGTTTAATAGCTATTATTGTAGCAGATACCGATCATTTCTTCGGTTGAAAAGGAGAGCTTTAAGAGTCTGTTGATTAACATCTGTTTTGTATTTCACTATTTTGTTACAACTCTTTTTGTCTGAAGGTCCGAATTTCTTACATTATTCACTAAATATCATCATGGAGACCATATGTGTTATTTGATTTTGCCTCGGTTAAAAGTGCATTTACTCAACTAATTTGTTTGACGATTGTTTAAATACGATAATCTATTATTACCAGTGATGGAAGGTGGCTAGCAATGAAATCCAGAACGCGTGTTTTGTCATATTCGGGGCTCGTCGGCTGTATGTAACTGCATCTCGGAGTTAAAGTTGTTTGATTCTTCTTATTGATGTTAAGATTCATCCCACCGCACACGTCAGTGGTTATCTATGCTCAGTAGCTAATTTGATAATATGATGGCGTTTGAAGAGAACTGTACTGTATTCGGGTCCTCGAGTGAACATGAACTCTGAAATGCAGGTCCATCCAGCTGACAAACCTCAAATGGAACAAAACTCGATCCCTGGATTTCACCGACAGCCACCATCCAACACTACTTATAATACTTGTGACCAGTGTCAATATCGAGACAATCCGAGCTGGATGCAAATATATCAAAATAGACTGATAAAATCCGGTACTCAAAATCAGTGGAAAGATCCAAACAACCGTTATAAGTGATAATGTATTGTTCCACTTTTAAAGATATTGTAAGGAAACATGTTAATACTCAAAAGCTACTCGGCTTGCTGAACACTATCTGATTTCTGAATATAAGACTCGTCATTTAGATTGCTTGTAGCGGCTAGGATAGGGAATCATAAATGTTCGTCCGTGTTAAGATTTTTAGGTGAATCGAAGTATTTCACTGTTTGGCCAAGATGAATAAAAAGCATAATGCGTTTGGCAGCCAAAAAAATTCGTATAGCCTATTGACTTGATGCTGACAATATGACCAGAAATAGGTGAGTATTAATGACCACAGCATGAATTTGAAGCCTTGCTTTAAACCTGGATGTGTATGAATATGTAACACGATCTTCTGACTGGCGATCAGACAGATAAACATTGCTTAATAACATCGTACTAGAAAGAAATGGTTATTCAGTGCTTACTTGTTTTCAATGGTTGTCTAACTGATATCAGTACGTGATATCAACTACAAAAAATGACTTCTGTTACCTTTTTTCATTATGTTGATATTCATTTGATTTCTAGATGTAGCAGTGGTATTCCAAATTGGTTCTAATTCAAATTCTAAACGACCAATCACATTTGAATTATTAGTTTTCATTTTTTGTCCAGAACACAGATGAATATATAAATGAGTTGTAGGATTAGATGAATTCAAATGTACTTTTGATAAGATAATTGAACGAATTTCATCTGGATTGACAAAATTCACACCAATCAACTAAAACATTAATTGAAGATAGAAAAAAACGTTTTCGAAATTGTATAACCACGGATATAGTTATTATTACTATTTAAATAAACGTAAGTACTGTTTGATTTTCTATAACTCCCATAAAGTGATGATACTTTGTGCTTATTACGATCATTATATGATGGGCAAGAATTAAACCTGATAATTAAGCATTGATTCCATTGAACAATGAATGATCAACATTTGTCAACTGATTGCCAATTATTTTTTTATTATTGTTACGTCCCGATAACAATAGTGAATGGTAACTTTGGAATCCTTTTGTGGACCAATATTATGCGTACATTTTTTATCGTATAATTGCTAAATAACTAAACTATTTGTATTCATATTCCCCTTATCATGAGTTTTATTTTTAACTATAAACTATTATTATACGATTTACCATTCTTGAGTTATCCCTAGTCTATTAATTAGTGCCTCCCACATTCACAGCTATATTTGGCTAAATCTTGTACAAATGTTATTTTCTATTTTATTGGTACGTTGTGGTCAGTCTGTTTGGCATATAAACTCTGTGTTTGAAATATAATAATTCATACCGCAGAGGCTGTTATTAGTGTTCTGGACTTAACTGACTGGGATAGGCAGAAAGATGGACCGATACGTACTCTAGACTGCTCGTACGGTTTTCGTGTGTCACTGTTCCAATCGATAATTCACTGCTCTCTGATTGGCGGTTTTATCACGTCATAAGTTAACAGGGCATCCACTCGGCCACAAGATATAACAATTGTCTTTAATATTTTGTGTTTTATTAGAAAAGAAAAGCCTATTCAATTGGGCAGTTATCTTGTCTTTTGATATCAGTTTAGTTGAGAAGGGGGCGGGCTTATACAGTAATTCTGTCTTATGGACAGTTATCGTTTAGTCGCATTGGACACTAGGAATCGATCAGCGTATTTCATACATTAATTTGAAAACCTCTAAATGTTTTTTCACTAGAAATCAAAGTATTGTAGATTGTAATATTACATTTCATCTACATTATTCAAATCAAATTCATTGAGACTTAATAATTATTGGTCTCACCAAATCCCTTTACTAAGTACTATATATTCGAATACAGTCGAGAATTCACAGAATAAATATGCATTATTGTGAAGAAAATTTCCATTTATTATTCGCTTAACTTATCATTCAAAATATGTATGTGACAAAAATATTTCCCAACACTGATTAGCTGACATTCACCTTTGTTTTTATTTTTGCATCAGTCTTACTTCTGTAGTGTCTTTGATTTATAATAACATAACTGATGTACGAATTCGAATGGAATCATCTTTCGTCTACTTAAACAATATAAAAGGATGGAAATATATCAACAACTGTGATAGCTAAGCTTGAATTTAGCAATAATTGCTTTCATGACGATAGGTAGTGAGCTTTTTACAAAAGGCGTTTGAGTATATTGGAAGTAGATTAAATACATGTTGAAACAACGAAAGAAACTCATTGTCTCAAGTAAACATGAGTCTCGACTACTATCTTCTGAGAAATAAAGACTTAGTCCTGAGCAGTCCAGATGATACTGCTGCTTCTTTCCTACACCCAAATCATCTCTCTTTCAAATACTAAGTCAGTTAGAAAAGCAATCCAAAAAAGAGAAAAATGCAATGAAATATTTGCAAACAATTTGAAGACAGGTGACAGGATGTAAATTTGCAACTTGCAATATCCTAAAACGACTTTCCAACAACACTGGATTAAGCACTACTGAAGAGCCCATACCAGACGAAACAAATATTTGCTGTCCCCCGGTTTCCAAAAGAAACCAAAACTGAGATTAACCTGTGATAAATATAATCTACAGGTTATCTTAATTTAGTCATAGTTATATACTAAACCTCCCATCATTATCTATTCGTAAAAAAGAAATAATACACCTAGAAAACATGAAATTTACTTCTGATTCCCACTGTGTAGTATCTTCATCTTCTTTTACTGGGTTACATAGACGAAATAGACGTAAACGAATATGATTGTCATGATTATTGACTTTATCATTAGAATGTAATTGATGATTGAAATTGACTTGAATATAAGCATCATTAGAATTATTAATTTTCTTATTTGTTAGACAATAGAAATTGACATATGCATCATCATTTTGTTGTTTTCGTTTAGTTGATTTAACTTCAAACTGATTACGTAACTCTGTAGATAATGTAAAACTAGTTGTAGTCCATGTACCACCGATTTTATTGGATGATGATAACGAAGACAATGTTGGGACAGATACTTCTAATTCCATAAAAATACTGTCCGATAAAGTACTATAATTATATGAAGGAAAAGAAGATGTAAGGAGTAGAAAGATCAGTTGTTCATTATAATGACTCGTCAGCCATTTTAATAAACAACAAAACCAATGATTTTACGAACTACTACAGTTTTTTATTGATACATTGTATTAAGTTGCATTACAAGAGTTCATAGTGTTAGTGGAATATAGCCAGTATGATTATGATGATTAAAATAATTTGACTGAATTACCTAAATGTATGGAAATTTGTATTATGATACACGTTTCATCCTAATAAGAATTTATCAGATGTGTTTAACTACATCCTAGTGTTCATCCTTACATCAGGATTCAAACCTAGTACCTTTCGCTTTAAACGGCCGACGCGTTATCCACTTAGCTACTAAGTCCAAACCATCACTAGTCTATGCAAAGGCTATGAATTGCATTTTGATTTGATTTGTAATGGTTTTAACTTTCCGGTTGTTGACTGATCGATAACAATCTCTAACAGCAACAACAGAGAGTATAAAAACCATTACAAATTAAATCAAAATTTTATTACAGTTTGTTAGTCAATTGTTCTGATGTCTATATTAACTGAAAGGCATAGAACTTGGATACTTAATACCGATTTTTTTAATCGCTCACAAGTCTCTCAAAATTTTCTACACTTGAACACTGGACGAAAGACAGAGATGGCGGGGGTATGAAAAGAGTCTTAGCTTCCGAGATTAGTTTGGGCATGTAAAAAAGGATATTTATAGGTAGGTTATGGGCGATCTTAATACACTGAGAGCTTCTGAAAATATGCCAAATTTACTGGCAGAATTGGAAATCATCTGATCAGAAAATATTATAAATCTCTTTTCTAGAACTCTCGAGTAATTTTCTACTAGTAGCTGATTGAAAAAATACCTCTTTCCAACTTCTGAAGACAATCCCAAGAAATTCTCAAGGGCTTCCAACAAACGTCACAAACTTAGCTAAGTTTTCAAATATTAATGAGTATTCAGTTAGTAAATGACATGAAGGTGAGATATAGTTGAATTAACTAACTAACCCTATGACAATGCGTGACTGTGAAAACATCCTAAAAGCACAACGATTTTAAAGTCGTTCTGATCGAAATATCACTGTTAACTGCTGTGTATATCAGTATAGGATTGAAAAGACTTTTGAATTTAATTGAGCTCACGAATCACTCTAGGTTTGATAACCATAGGAAATATGAAAGTATGGGACTCCTCAGTAGTGTGTACTTACGGACCCTGCAACTGGGAATCGAACCCAAGAACTCAGGTCTTGAGTGCAAAGAAAGGCTCTAGATCATTGAGTCAAGAGTCAGTGGTGTATAGAGCTAATTTCAATCAATCCTTCATATTCCTCGACCGTCTTACATGGATTGAAGTCAAACTTTTACATCATAGGGTTTCGGCTCATTAGTTTGGAGGTTAAGCATTATCATGCGAAACCGATGGCCGTGATTTCAACTCCTCGATTCAGGGTCATGGAAAAGCATTGGCACGTATACGTTTATACGTTTATACCATTACTTTATGAATAGCACTTCGAAGTGATAATCGATTAAAGATCCTTAGGTGATCCATGTTATTTAGAACTCAGCATATAAATTACAAGCTTTAACCTATGCATAGACTGGAATATGCAAACTATATCTTTATCCATCTAAATTACATTGACTATGTCAAACGATTAGATGATTAAAATTAACTAGTTAAAAGATAATATCCACTTGAATAATTTATTATTTATTACTCTAGATTATTATTTTTCAACTTACATCCTAATTTACAGTTCACACCACCTAGGTTAGACTACTATTAGAGATCGAGAAGCACTAAACAGCTGTTTCGTATTTGTGTGAGACTCTTCAGAAAGGCAAGCCACTGGGTATCAACTCAGTGTTGGTCGCGAGACCTGAAGGTCCTGGATTCCATCGTCGATGGAGTTGAATATGCCCACTTCCTGCGAGCCCTATATTGGAATTAAAAAGCTGCTCACTGCTTTGGGATTTTCAATGGTTGTTCAACTGAAGTGATGTGAAACATAAATCTCCACAAACCCCTTACACAAACTATCTTCTTATATTTATACATTATTACCTAATTCTTTGACTTTAAATGATCTTATACCTGATGAGCCTACAAGGCTAAAAAGAAATGAACAGTAATTTACAGGGGTAAAAGATATTGAAATTGTTCCAAGACGCTAGGTTTTTGCTTATTCGCCGAACACTTCCATTTCGATAATTAAATTATGTAGTTTAACACTGAAGTGCATTTTAATTTGATGTTACACATATGGAGAAAATCGTAAAGAAGAGTTTTCACTACTCAGTGCTCATTCAAATGATTTATCTTCAATCCTGAAAGAATCAATAATATCAGTGTTAAAGTCACCATATTGTATATCCGTCCCACAGAAAACTAGTTATGAATCTCATAGCTTAGTGAGTCTGTTATGAGATAGTAACTCACTGAAGACAATGATGTATGTGTAGCTCAATTTCATGGATTAGTAGAAGTTAGATATAAACACCGTCGGATGCCAGCTCAGTTATCTAGAGGTTAGGCGTTCGCGCGCGAGACCGATAGGTCCTGGATTGGAATCTCGCGAAGTGGGATCGTGGATTCACACTGCTGAGGAGTCCCACATTAAAACGAAACGGTCGTCCAGTGCTTTCAGGTTTTCCATGATGGTTTAGCTTCAATCGACTCATGATCCCAACTTTTAAAATTTAGACATAAGATGGAACTGAGTCGAATATGTTGGCGAGCACCAATTCTCTTAGATCATTGAAATATCGCATTATGATAATTGTCAGCTGAAAGAAATCAACTCTTACGGCTTTCTGTTAACAGGCTTTTAACATATAAACTTATTAAGGGGTTCATAATTACTTGACACAAACATCACATATAACAGTAATGATTCCAAATGCTATAGAGTTATTACTACTGTAGTGAACAGAACACTAGTTGGGGACAATTGAATGTATTTAACCAAAAATTGCAGACTATCTAACTAAATTCTGATAACTATACAATAAACAGTTAATTTGCAAATTAACAATGAATTGTCTCAATCTTCACTGTTTCTTCTCTAACTCCATTGTTCATGCATTTTCCTACCAGTTGCGCTTCATTTCAGTTCTTTCCTTATCGGTCTTCTGCCAAAAGACATTCTATGTCTGACCAACACCATATACTACTTATATGGATATAAGTAGACCACACCACACTACTACATTTATTAATTAGTAAAAATTGTATATGATTCAAATCCTTATCAATCACTTACTTGATGTCATTCGATTTGACTTTATTAAATGGCAATACTGATGATACTGATATTGGATGAGATTTTTGTGATAACAGTTTCGTTGGATTTCTTGATGTTTTATTATATAATGTAGATTTAGAAGAGTTAACAACATTTGACATTTTATTTTCGGCATATTTTCTACATAAACTTAAACATTTAAAGTGTAAATTGGCTCCTTTCAGATTACAACCAGATTTAGATAAATCTATAGATGTAAATATAAAAGAATAAGGCAAGTTAAAATAAATTTATGTCAAAGGTAATATGATAATCATGAAAACTTTTAGCAATATTCTGTATTTTGAGTTAGATAGTTTACTTCCAGAGCTTTCATCGTGGTTTCGGACATCAACACGTACCCCGTGTAAAAGTGAGCCTCCCAATTATTCCGCAAGTGATTTTTTAGTTCATTTTTTACTAACATTGATACTATTTTTGCTTTGGTGTTCATCTTCATTATTTCAACATGCTGTGCTAATGTTTTGTCGCAGCTTGAACCAGTATACATTTGTACCAGGTTCTACGTTGCATATAACTGTGTGTTGTAAGTACCATACTACTACTTCAATGTATGACGGTTGATTGGCCGATAATAATGTGAAGAAAATGAGTTTCCACTGACTACAGTTGACTTAATTAGCAACACAACAGTAAACGGATAGAGCCTTCGAGAATTCTATAATTACACACTCGCCCAAGTCATATCTCATATAGGCATTGAAGAATAGACATAAAACCAGTGACTGAATAAGTTTGAATGGTAAACCACCTTCGTATGTTGACGTAATATATACAGTCAATGTTCAGCGAATTAAACTACAAAATTTTCGTAATACAGATAACATAAAGTATATAAAAATGAGAGAAAAATGAATACTTGAAAGCGTGAGTCAATTGAAGCTAGACCATCAGGGAAAACCTGGAAGCACTGAACGGCTGTTTCGCCCTATTGTGACTGACTTCGAGAGGTAAATCCAGGAGTTCTAGTGAGAAGCAGTGACCAATAAAGTTCAAACCACGTCTGTTGTGAGATATCAACTCAATGAAGACAATTGGTGAACGGTTGCTCAATTTCGTGGATTGGTTGAAGTTAGATATTAACACCGTTGGAAGCAGGCCGGCTAAGTGGTCTATCGGTTAAGTGCTCCGGCGCGAGACTGATAGGTCCTGGGTTGGAATCTCGCGAGGCGGGATCGTGGATGCGCACTGCTGAGGAGTCCCACAATAGGACGAAACGGCCATTCAGTGCTTCTAGGTTTTCCCTGGTGGTCTAGCTTCAATTAACTCACGCTTTCAACTATGAAAATACTAAATCTCCCCAAAAACACCCCCTTCTGATAAAAATGAATACATTTTTATATCCATAAAGTAAAGCATATTAGATACGTAGAAACATTACTGACTATTCTGACAGTGTTGATTCACAATTTTTCCATTCAAAGTATCTTGTTTTAATGGTTGTACGTTATTAGATTGTTTGAATAAAGTATTTGAATTCAACAATTCATTTTCGTCGATAGAATTCTAAAAAGGATTAAAACAAAGAAACAAATAAACAAACGAACTTAAAAATAATAATAATGACAAGATGTTTACATTAATGTGAGTGCAATAATGTACAAGAAACAAAGCTTGATTCTATTTCTAAAGATTTATATATCCCCGTTTTTGGTGTTAAGGACTGTAGTTGATCAGTCTTTATCGTGAGAGGATTACCTTGATACTGCAATTTAGTCACAGAGTTTTATGAAAGTTGGATAGTGGGTAGTAGCGGAACACAATAAGTTCGTTTGATCCTATTTGGGACTAGTTAGATGGATAGTATCTTCATTCTAGCATAGATCTTGATATCCAGACTCGAACTCGGAACCCTCCAATTTAATGTGTTATTCACTGATCTACTTGGTTCAGATTTTAGTCTAAAATAAAATGAAACCTGATAGTGATCGTATATTAAAGATTTAATGACTGTTGTTTTATATTTTCAGCACATGGAATACTTAAAAATATTGAGCCAAAAGCCCATGGTCTGCAATATTCAATTTCAGCTAATTTAAGAAGTGGAGCAACTATTATTATTCACTGTTACCTGGTGACTTCACAAACAATAGATTCTTCTAGGTAAAATTTCCATCGATACTTAACTGAAGACATAGACTAACATATCATAGTATAATATCGACCGTACATTAAATAGCGCTATAATTATTCATGTCTTTGTAAAATATATATTCCAATTATGATGATGTACAGTTTAAATGAATACCTGAATAGGTCAGTGCTCAAAGAAATGCTTCCAAGTGGTAGAGAGATGTATGCATAATATTGAATGAATAATTGGAATTCTACTTTTGAAGAATATGATCAACAGAGTTGCTGGTAATCTTTTCTAATGAATATGATTTAATTAAGTTTCTAACATCCTCAGTGATCAACTACCTTCCTTAGTCCCGCCCCAAGTGAGCAAAATAAAAAATACACATTCATAGAACAATACTCTTGGATACATGTAAATACATTAAACTTCAATACAGTACATTGTAACAAATTTACAAGATAATCCCATACCAGTTTGAGCATAAATAGGTCTAAATCAGGACGTTCAGAAACAATTAAGCACATATCGGACAAAAGATCTATCACAGTCATTTTTATTATTGTTTCGTTCCCTATATTTTCGTTTCCTTTTCTTTAATTGTAGTTAGTTATATATATCATATAAAAGGATTTAAATCTTCTTATGCTACACTAATTAATTTCTCTCCTCACAAACAATTATCTTTCAGTCTTCCTATTAAGAAAATACTAGTTCTTAACTGCTGCGTCCTATACAATATTATCTGCCATTCCAAAATGCACATGACACGGTAGCTATGCCACTTGCCCAACAAAATTATGTTTCTGATATACTAATTACCAAAGACAACTCTTTACTTAGAAGATTGATAACCATTACAGTGCCGTTGTCTAAAATCCAATCAACTCCGATTGTGCAGTTTACCTGAATCATATAATTCATATTTTGAATATCTTTACAGTAAATGATATATATATATATATCACCTTTTTTAAAAGTAATATATCTTTATTTTTATTGCATTCATCTAGTATTAACCTGATCATGACCATAAATTAGCATACATTCAGAATGTATATTACAGTAATTATTATTTGTGGTATTTAACATACATGTAATTGACTATTTTGATTCTGCGAATTGCTCTGTTGTTTGTTTGTTTGTTTGAATTACCAGTTTTTCAAGTACTACAATAATATTTGTATTAATATTACTTCTATTACTACTCTACTTGTTCTTATTAAGTTGTCTTGTCTGTGATTATCGTCGACGTTCAAGTGAGATAATTAAATCGGATCCCTTTTTGAAATCAAGTATTAACTCAGTTTAGTCCACATCTTACTGCTTTCATTACTTCATTAGTGTTAAATGATTGAGATAAAAACTAATTTAAAGTGAAACCAAAGCAAGAAACATTCCCTTGAAGGTTCTGAATTCGATTCTTGACACGGTCGTGGGTACACTGCTGAAGAGTCTCGTACTAGGATTGGATAACAGTTCAATGTCTACTGATTTTCACCGGTACTCCAAATGAGATGCATACAACTTATACTAACCCGTATTTTTATTTCAATTGGTTTTCAATTACAGTGGATGTCACTTGCAAAATCACTGAAAATGAGAAAACACTACTGTAGGATTCTACAGAAGTGGATAGCAGCCATGCTAGATGCTGATATCAGTTCGCGATGAAAATACATACCTTAATCCTAAACAATGTTGACGATTCCCCAACTACTTAAGTGACTTTTACTCCTCTCAGTCAACAGTCATTCAGTCCTACCTAATTTCTGAGATAAAGATTACAAATTAATTGATTCAATATGTTCTGCTCATATATATCATTTAATTAAAAGTATGAAACACTGAATATCATTTATGAACAACTAACTTCATTACTATATAATAAATTTTCAATTAATTCATCATCTTCTTTTATATATTCTGAATTTCCAAATTGAACTACCATGTTATTATTTGACAATGGGTAGTCTTGGGTGACACCGATTCCCTTATCTGCATGTAGATTACTATCATTGCCATTGGCGAACATTATATTTTGTAAATGCACACCTTTTTTGTAACTAACGTGATGCTGACGATGATGGTTATCATGGTTTTGTGTATTAACTTGAACTGGATCATCGAGCGATTCATTGTCAAGAATATATTTTATTAAATCAAAATTATTTGATTTGGTTTTCGTTTGTGATGCTAAATGAATGCGATTATCATGATTATGTATACACTCTTCAAACATGATACTCCGGAGATCGGGACTTGAATGATGTAATCTACGTTAGATGAAAAAAAATTTAATAATTAATATGGAATAGTTTGATGAGCTGATAAAATTGAAACTAAGTGAATTTTATCCAAAGGATGTAAATTAGTGCTCATATATCTTTAGAAAAAAAAATTGGTATGGCATTCTCGCCCTCCTCACTTTCTGAGCATATTCACTTGATTCAAATGTTATCAGCTAAAAAAAACTTGTATATCATCTTCAAAATATGGTTAGGCTAATAGGTTTTGTACATTTGGCATGAGAATACAGGTTTCTAGAATGAATCTACATATAATTATACATTAGCTGGAACTCGTAATTTGATATACACTTCCTAAAATTTGTAATTTGAAAGACAAACTAAGTTAATCTAAAATGGTTCTACTGGTTAAAACATTTAGAATACTAATGATGATAAGAGATACCTTATGTTTTGGTAAAACTGAGTCTTATTTAAACTTGAATTTTGCATTTGTTAGCATTTAATGAGATCTGTAGATTTTGGTTAATGATGACTGATATCTGAGATATAAGTTTTCAAAAACATTTGATTACTTAAGAAATAGCTCATTTTGGATATAAGAGGAATATGCCATTCGAATATTTGAATAAGATTAATTTTAAGTTACAAAAATACAAAGAAGAGAAGATTTTGCCGTTTGAACAACTTTCCGTCTGATAGACTATGGTGGAAAATTACTTACTTACTTACTTACGTCTGTTACTGATAAGTCTTGCTAATTGAACGCAATACTCAGTTCATAAGCTATTCTCGTAACCCCCAAGCTAAATTTACACAGTAGCTTGAACACGAGAGAAAAGGCGCAAAATATAGGAGAAACACCTTACTCCAAAGGTTCATTCATGTACAGAAAATGTAGGGTTTTTATAGTATCTTAGAAGTCCTTGGGTTTTCCCGAAAATTCTGGAGTGCCACTAAACATAGAAGCAGTGTAGTAATCAACCAATCAGAAACTCTACATGTGACTTTTCACTTTCGTGATGTTTCCGGCAAAACTACTAGTGAACGCTGATTGGATAAAATTCTTCATAGTGTTTCCTGAATCTTTCCTGTCTTTTGCGAGGAGTTTTCTGAATCACCACAACAGTTACCCCAATGGAATATAGGCCGCCAACCAGCATTCTCCAACCCACTCTGTCCCGGGCCTTCCTTTATACTTCTATCCAATTGTTGTTCATTATTTTCATATCTGTTTTCATTTCTCGGAGTAATGTGTTCTTTGGTCTTCCTCTTTTCCTTTGGCCTTCAGGATTCCATGTGAGGGCTTGTCTTGTGATGCAGTTTGGTGCTTTCCTCAATGTGTGCCCTATCCACTTCCAGAGCTTCTTCCTGATTCCTTCCTCCACTAGAATCTGGTTTGTTCTCTCCCATAGTAGAATGTCGCTGATAGTGTCTGGCCAACGGATCCGAAGTATCTCGCGTAGACAATTGCTAATAAACACCTGTAACTTCTGGATGATGGCTTTCGTAGTTCTCCACATGGTGAAATTTCAAACCACAGAAAGTAATAACAGATTGTGATTGTTTATCTTAAAAGCTTTTTGTGAGGAATAAATAACTTATTCATTCAACATTTTAAATGTTTAATCACCATTGATTTCTGTTTGTGGCGTCTAACATAATAATACACAGTTTTACTGTTTTCCGATATCCGATTTTTTTATTTTTAAGGTGACTCTATTTGAATTTTACCATACACGAATCTATATAACAATTCACAGACACAACATTTTTTAATTGTCACAAACTAAAATAGAGAATAAATAAACACATACGACTCGAATAACAGAAAAATCAACGTTTGACTAACTTATTTGGTGTTAAACCGCCCGAGAAGCGTCCATCACTGGTATAAGATCGAGATGCTCTCAATCCATCCATATTATTCTTATCATCACTTTCGTTATCATTATAATCTTGATGATTGAAAATTGATGAACAACTTAATGCTTCACGTAAATGTTTACTTTTCTCTAATGCAAGAGATAACAATTGTTCTCTTTTTGAAAAATTAACATCATTATTATTTCCTGAATGAGTTGAAAAACTATCCTTGTCGGTATTGGTTAATTCCCTGCCATGACCATGAATAGTTGTACGTAATCTATAGTTATTTGAATTATCAAGTAAATTCACATTATGAGATGAATGATAATTATCTTGATCAAGTGATCCAATGTCTAAATCAACTGGATGTTCGTTGACAACACCATTATTCTGTTGTGATTGAATTGAATCAATCTATGTAACAAGAAAAAAAAGTTGAGAAATTTGAACGATGATGGTCAATACATAAAGAACGAATACAATTTTAGAATGAACATTCATGAATTTGTCTCGAGTTAATATTTTTTTATTTTTACGGATTAAATAGTTAACAGGTATCGTTCTATTTTGAGATAGTCTACGATTATTCTCAATTGTGAACAATTGAACGATGTTACTTAATATGAGTTGAATTTTCTAATCCTAAAGCACTCGATAATTAGGCATCATACCGCTCTAATAATTGTAATCCAAAATCCGATTGAAGAAAGAAGACAGAAATTCAGGGAAAGCTGGATATTCCAAGAAGTCAAGATTGCTCTTCAATGACTATGTGTCTATAACAGTAACTATGATGTCAAAAAAAAACAATCAACTAACAATAAAAGACGTCACCAAAGTCTTCCTGACTTAATTGAAATTAATAATTATAAATGAGTGCCACATAAGCTAATTATAATTTGCATAATATTTAATCAAAAATCCAAATTCGTTGATACTAACGGAGTATTTGTACTAGACGGCGAGTTAAAATCGTAATGAATCACTTAGTCAGTCACAATTACTACAGAGCCTAGCACGAATATGTGTTAGTTTAAGTCGCTACGCAAAATTACTACGATGAAATGAGATTAACAAAATGAATAGTTTATGAGTCGAAATAACTCTAATCTTAATGATAATGAGAAAGAAAAAACATTGTAGAACATGGTAAGGAAAGATGGATAGTGGCTAGCAGTGGAATCCAGGACGCGCGTTTCGTCCTATTTGGGACTCGTCAGCCGGATGTACCTGCATCTCAGAGTTGATATTCACTCTGGGACTCAAACCCAGTACCTTTCACTTCAAACGCCATCGCGTTACCCATTCAGCTACTGAGTCCTGATAGCCACTTGCTTGTGCAATGGGGTGAAGTTGAAATTTACTTAGTATTGTTTGTTTGAATCTTCCCATTGATGTTTTTAGGACTGCAACTGGTCAGTCTCTAATTGGCATATGTG
>NC_031500.1:5951461-5985087 GCF_000237925.1 Schistosoma mansoni
GGATTCCACTGCTAGCCACTATCCATCTTTGCTTACCACGCTTGTGAATTTAGGCTATATCGAGGCAATACGCAGAGTATGCACATATGCCAATTAGAGACTGACCAGTTGTAGTCCTAAGAATATCAATGGGAAGATCCAAACAAACAATACTAAGTAAATTGTAGAACATGGTTCATAAAGACGTTATTCATGAAGGAATTTCGGAACTCAATATTTAGGACAACATGGACAATTAATGCAGCTGTGCTACTATGATCCATTCTGAAACATGTCACCCGAACTCTTTAACCACAAGCCATTCAGTTTTATATGCCATAGAAATAATGATTACTGTGACCTAGAAAAGATCATCGATACGGAGTATTCTCTCATAATCTACTTCCATAACGATCGAATATAAATAAAATATATTTGTTATTTCAAGAGGTTTCACAATGACTAACTAATATTGTAATGAACAGAACACGAGCGGGGACAATTGAATGTATTTAACCAAAAATTACAGACTATCTCACTAAATTCTGATAACCATACAGTAAATAGTTAATTAGCAAATTAACAATGAATTGTCTCAATGTTCACTGTTCCTTCTCCAAATATCAGTTCATCTTCGCTAATTTCATTGTTCATGCATTTTCCTACCAGTTGCGCTTCATTTCAGTTCTTTCCTTATCGGTCTTCTGCCAAAATACATTCTATGTCTGACCATCGCCATATACTACTTATATGGATATAAGTAGACCACACTACAATATCATCATTAGTCCATGCAAAAACCAGACCCATAATGATATTTAGTCAAACGGCAGGTTTGTTTCATTTTATTATTAAGTAAAAACAAATTACTGTTACCTGTTCATTGATGATTATATGATCATTGCTACTAATTGAAATTTCATCATTTTCTATTGGTTGTTGTTTATTATTATTAACATGATCATGATTATTGTCAATATTATCAGTAATATTATGATCCATTTTCTTCCAATTAAATCGTGTTACCATAGATTTAGAATTTGTATCTTATAATAAAAATATAATATATAGAAAATATTAGATTGAATGAGTAAATAAATAAATAAATAATTCTGTTGTATAACTGAAAAAAACAAAGTAAATTTTATGTAGTTGAGATCGTGAGTCGATTGAAACTAGACCACCATGGAAAACCTGAAGGCACTGGACGGCCGTTTCGTCCTATCGTGGGACTCCTCAGCAATGCGCATCCACTATCCCGCCTCGCGAGCGAGATTCGAACCCAGGACCTACCAGTCTTGCTCCAGAGCACTTTATCGACAGACCACTGAGCCGGCATTCAACGGTGTTAATGTCTAACTTCAACCAATCCGCGAACTTGAGCAATCACTTACCAATGTCTTCAGTGAGTTGATATCTCATGATCTCAACTACTTAAAATTACTAAAATCTCCAAAAAATCTCCTTCTGACAAAGTAAATAACTTTATTATGGCTAATTATTGATCAGTGGCCCATAAGTCATGTTTGTCAATTATACTGTAATCGTATGAAGTCATTGCTTACCATATTACTTAGATTTTAAAGAAGATGTATG
Source organism: Schistosoma mansoni (assembly GCF_000237925.1). NCBI lineage: Eukaryota > Metazoa > Platyhelminthes > Trematoda > Strigeidida > Schistosomatidae > Schistosoma > Schistosoma mansoni. The sequence continues at coordinate 5,953,037 of NC_031500.1, forward strand.
AATGAGAGTTATATGGGAAAAACTATGAATTATTATTCATACATACCTTTCAAACAACGGTACTATGAACAAGGTATTTAAAATGGAGCACAAAGTAGATTTAGGATTCTAAATAGTTATTGCATTAGTTAAAACCAATCGAACGTAGAAAAGGTGAGCAACTTTTGTAATAAAAGTCGATAGCCATGATAAGTGGTAATTTGATGTAGCAAAATCAAATGATATTTTGATCCACTTTGTGTTATTGTGGTGCATCCTACATATGCTAACAAATATAAGTAGTATTTAGCACAAATTGAAAGTAGAATGCCTGGCAGCAGAAGATTGAAATGAATGGAACAGGAAGGAAATCGTAAAGCAATCAAAATAATAACAGAATCAGAGGAATAATGAAGTATATAAAGGACAACGTAAAGATGTGCAGATGATGTATTTAATGTATGACTTGTATATTTTACTTAGCCATCGTATGATTTTGCATTAAACAATAAAATTGGCTTTCCTCATATGAGTTGTTGTTCACTTAATTATAACTTCAGCAATACTACTCGAGTAAAGATCCTCTCATAGAATGATGCTCTCGTTTTAGTACGACTCTTAATAACAGACATTGTATGAAAACTGAACAGTCACCAATAAAATATATTTAGCTTTGTTGTGTAGAAAATCAGATTGGTTTTCGAGTTAATTGAAAAGATACTACTTTAAGTTTATCGTAAAGATGTAAATCGAGTGACCTTGTAACAAATATGATATTAAATGTATGATATCATTTGTCTTCTAAGTTATAAAGATTTTAATTGCTTAACCTAGTACATAATCTTGTACCTTATAGATAGACTACAACATTAATGAATGGATTTGTTTTCAAATTACGAAACGAGACCATCGCAATTACAATATTATTAAATAAAGCTTACTTATAACTGGTTCGATCATTAGGGATATATTTAAGTCGCCCAATTTTTCACCAAGTTCATTAATAACGGGTAAAATGCTTTAAAATTGTACAAAGAAAATAACATCGAAATTCAACAGTTAATTCAAACTGAAAAATGTAGAAAAATGTTAGATGAAATGATTTTTTGGGATACTGATAGACTATCATTCACTTCTGTTGTTGGTACTTGTCCTATGTAAGACATTCTGCGAGTTTATTAAGACTCTAAAGGCTGTTATTTCGTTATTGTAGGCTAGGCTACAAAGGAGATTTCAAGGAACAAATGAATATGACATGAATATAAACTTTCCACTTAACTCAGTATATTACGCCCAGGCTAACCCCCTTTGTGCGACGCAGTAATAATAAGCCAACTGAAGGTTTAATTGGATGAATTTATTTCAGGAACTTAATTACTCAGACAGAAATTAAGAATGAGAAGCAGGAAAGTGAAGTGAGGAGGAGAAGGTGTGCCAACTGAAGTTGACCAAGCGTGACTTAGTATTTATAGCCGGACAAAAATTAGCTAAAGACATGTTAAGAATAAAGTACGCAATACAAACACATACGCTCATGTAAAATCAGCTAACAATTGACAAGTTTAGAATGTGACTCGTAAAGAAGAAATAAATCGATCTGTCCAGAAGTTTCAGTAACCTATGCGTGTTTGATATACTACTAGACACTACAACAATATATAAGTTTCGCTTTTAGAATGTCATATCAGTGACTAGTTTGAACCTGAAAACATAAGTTTTAGCAAAATTAGATTAGTGACTAGTCACGAAATGCAGCACAAGCACTTCGATCAGTTCAAAACTCGTTAGCTGGACTGGCCTTCTGGATCCCACTGCTAGACACAATCCGACTTTACTTATAAGCTTACGATTTAATAGCAGTGTGAAGGCAATCCACTCAGCGTGCACATATCCTATTAGATACTGACAAGATGGAGTTTCTAATGTTTAAAAAGAGATAAATCAAACTTTTGATTGCATATAACCGAAAACTTACAGTCTCATTATTTTACAGGTAAGCGATTAATGATTGTACGTACAAAGTTTATTATTAAAGGTATTTAAATGACACTTTAAAAACTACAACTCTTCTTACGCATCAATTGGTGTAGTTGGAGTCAAACGATCAACCCTATCTAATCGTCCACGTCCAATAATACGTTGATGACGAATATCAATAACATCCAGACGCAGTTCACGCATATCTTGAAAAAAACGTGCATATAAATATCTCAACATAAAATATCCACAAATTAATTGATTACAAGATATTAAGACAATGTAATATTTTATCTGTTAATCTGTTAACTGAAAACAACCCTATGTATTAGATATGATATACAAAAAATAGATATTTTGTTCAACGTTGTAACTCGTATTCTGAAGTTTAAAATCAATCTCATGTTAATCAGCGTTATTCACAGAATTTGTGAACGCGTGTCGGTATTTTTTTCAGACCCTGATAAATTATCCAAGTTAATGAAGCAAAATGATTTGAATAGTGTCAATAACGTAACCACTCAAAAACAAATTTGGTGAGCAAATAACCATATATTTATTACTAGCAAGCCTCTAGTTGAGTCACCCAAAATTACAGCAATCATTGTAATATTCAAAGTCTGTCAATTCAGTGGTGAGATAGTTGTTAGATAAAGATAACACTATATTTTGAATAGAACGCAATTATAAATGTAAACTGTTAAATTCCATCTCAATGATGTAAGTTTGTAATAACTGTTGAGAGATATAAAAACCTTGAGTTTGGTCTGATGTATGCCATGAATGTATACTGCAAAGAAGTACCAAACTATGACAAAACAACCATCTAGTTCCTATTGGTTTAGACTTTTTCTGCTATTAAGGTCAGTAAGTAGTCGAAATAAGTTTTAGAATAAAACTTTTCACACTACAAAATCGAAATACTTCAGATAGAAATAACCATGCAACATACAACTGAAGTTAATTGTTTGAACTAAAGTTTAATTATTGTAACTAGCAATATTATACCTTTAAGATAAGCACTAAATCGATCTAATGGTACAGTAATTCTATAGCGAGCTTTGGTGCATGTTGCCTGTTTATGTCCAACTTTATGCGCTAGTCGAGGGTAAAATATGGCACATTTCTCTCCAGCTGGTTCACCCCACCATCGAACTTGTACATAAATATCATTCAAAGAATTACTCCCAAATTCCAGACGTCTTGATCCAGTGAATGACGAGTTTGGGCGAAATAGGCGGACAATTAATATGAGATGAGCTGTTACTTTTGAATCGATTCCTGGAGGTAAAACTGTATAAACTTGGACAAGATTACGTTGATTAGGGTGGTCTGAAATTTGGTTTGATTTTCCTGCAAAACAGAGATATTTTCTACTTAGAAACGACGTCATAAATATTATTGTTTGAGAGAGGTTTTGAGTCTAATGATAACTGCATCTACAACTCTGGTTTTATACGGAATATTTTTGATGGTTACATTACAGTCTGTTGATGCCGTATAAAAGTTTACACTCTTGGCAAATAGAGACTTGGAATCAATATAGATTCTCAGAAAATAAATGGACTGTAAAGACTAAAAGATATTACTGCTGTTTTATATGGTTTAAACGATTAAGAACTCATGGAAATAAAATTTGGATTTAACGACATTATACACACATTGATAGAATGGTAAGCGGGGGCTAAGAAACATCTACTTGGTGCTGGTTGAGTCTGATCTCTAAAGAGTTTTGATTTTTAGTAATCTCGTTGGTTCGCACAGTAACTCAGAGTTGATTATGCTAGTTGCTCCATCACTGAATTGTTTATTGTAGAAAAATATTAAGCTGTTGACCCATGCTTTGACGGTGAAATACAAAAGCCATTACCGTAGTGATTTCTCAAGGTGGATAAGATATAAAAACTTGCATAACTAATTTCGTTCGAAAGAAAGTACATTTAATATAACTTCATATAACGAATGACGTTTAAAATATTTCTAATGACTTAAGCTTAAAGCCTTTAGGAAATCATGTAAGAGACCTGACTTTTGCAATTAAGACTTGTGTTAATTTATATTGTCTCTGCCTCTAACATTACTGTGTCAACAGTACACCGAATGATTTTTTGGTTTGAACAGTCAATTATCACACAATTTTATAAGAAATAATGAGATAGGATTCCTTTCAATTTCATTTCACTTGATTTATGGCCGAGTACACATACAGAGAGTCAGTGAACGTGAAAAGAAATATTTCAATGTTATATAATTTTGATAAGACACTGTAGAGCATAAATAAAATTCAGAACTGATTAAAGCTGTTCCATAAATATCCAATATTAGGAATATGAACAAATTTACTCTACGGTATGTTTTACCCTGAAAGACAATGTTCATCAGTTTTGCAGAGATTTTATTGTAGCTGAAAAAAATTTTTATATACTTTTAAAGAAATGAGAGCTTAATCGCGAGCATTTCCCATGAACTGTGGTTTTTGATTACACATTCAATTCATTTTGATCAAATAACTCACACGTTTGAGTAAATTTTCGGTTTTCCTCAATGTCGACCAGAAATTCCCTAAAATTTTCCTAAAACCCGAGAACTAATAACTTTCATTATAGACAAAAATTATATTTATAAGTACCATAATATCAAAAAGAAAACGAAATTCGCAAACCAAAAATCTACTAAAATACTAGATCATCCTACAACAAAATAGATTACGGATTGAAAAGAAAGTACGATTAAGTTTGGCTTACAAAAATTTCAGAAACTACGAGGCTAAGGAAACTAACCAGGCATCCTTGAACCAAATGTAAACAAAAAACAGGATTTTCGAAAATCCGCTTAAGTTTTGTTGAGTGTCGCGTTCATCAAGGTGATATGAGCGCAGTAAAACAGAGATGAATATCCCTGTTATAAACCGGAAAATTCGTGCAGTTAGACAACTTTTGTGTCCTGAAGTTTGATGATGATTCGAAATCTTCATTCTGGTAAGACTTGTTTGTTCATTTCTTTTGGTGAGATTTTTGGTTAGTATCCAAGATCTCATTTATTTCCTAGCATTCTCTTCATGATAATACTGATAAATTCATATACTTTATCATGACCATTGTGATGAGTGTGAACATTTAATTTCATTAATTGACAATTATTTACGGAACAGATGAATATCTTCGTTCTAAATTATTAGGGTTGCAAGACGTTATCACGTTATAAAGCGGCATGCTGGGTACTCAAGACGCAAAAGATCTTAGAGAAGAAACAAAACAATGCTGTAGCGGAAAATATATCCTCAAAATCGGTAGACCTACAAGTGCTCGTAACTGGATGCCGACAACATCATTTTTATCGTACTCACCTAGCTGGAGGCGCTCGACCATGCATCCGCACCAGATCGCAAGTGAGAACGGCAAGCTCAACGTCTCCTGCGATCACCAGCCAGTTTAAATAAGTCAGTTCTCGATATATTGATAATCTATCAAACATATCTTCCAACCTCCTCGCTTCTGACTTTAGATTTCACTGGGTGGGCGCGATTCAAATATAGGTGTTTTCAGACTACAATTGCATTGCATTTTCCCCTTTATTTCCTCTTTGTTCGCCTTTATTTCCCCTATGTTTATCGCTTGAGCTACATAAAGTAGTTCAAAAATCGCGTTGTCTAGTAGTTCAGATTCTGGCTAAAAATTTTGTTACCATCCCTGTTGGATGCCTTGAAACGATACCTAAGGCTCCCATATAGTATGTAGTTCTGCTCCTCTCGAAAAATGCGAACATCACGACCAGTTTTAATTGTAAGACCAGTGCAATTTCACTGAGCCCTAACCAAATCATCCGACAGTAGGGTCCCTGATTATTGAACATATTATCGAACTGCATCAAGGAGAACCAACGCACCTCAGTTAGTCGTATGCCATAGAATAGACCATTCCGTGCTGGTCAATTTTCTTTGTACTCGTTCTTACTACTATATTCTCGAAACGGCGTCCCTCGTGTTGTACGGTTTTCGAAGCATCCACAGTATCTTGATACGACGAAAGGGTAATTCACGTTAGTTGCTAACCGTGAGGTGTGTTTTCGACCTTAGCTGTTGGTCACACCGTTTCCGCCTAATTCAAGTAGGCCCCCAACCATTGATATAGATTATCTAGATTGGTGATTCAACATAGTAATGAAACATCTACCTGGATATTTGGACACATAGTATTATGTTCTTTGTTTACAGCTTCTCTTCGGACAGGTTACTCTTCATAACTTCCGTAATCATAAAGATGCCACAGGCATTCAGATTTTGGTAATACCTTTACGCGTCTCACCATAGTCGAAGTATATCAACACAGTCGAAGCAAAATTCAGGAATGAAGGGGTTCGAAATATGTTTGGAAGTTATGCATATATGTAGAAGCGTTTGATCTAAGCTGTTCAGTATTTTCAAGAGATGCGAAGCACGGTATAACCACTTGTGATCTGGTGCAGATGCATGATCGAGAGCCTTCAGCTGTGTGAGTCCAGTAAAACTGATGCGGTCAGTTCCGAATAATTACAGAACAACTTATTTTGGTTATTTACTTATCACTACAACCATATTAATTTCTTTTCAGTCAATAACTCTGAAATTGTCATCAAAGCTTCATCTAGCGTACTCATTGTACAGTCATAATTTGTTGGAACTGTACATTATTTTACGATATATAAGTTCAAATTCTTTGTCAGCAAGTTCGGTTTACGCCTGTTGAGACATATAGGAGATTATACCAACGAAGTAATCTGTAAGTCCCATGGCGTGTTCAAGTATATGTAGTGTTGTGGAGATAGGACCATAAAACCTATTTTGTAAATAATTTTTCATAGTTTACGCATGTATTTTCATATTCTGTACATTTAGCATTAAACAATTGTACTTGTTGTTTAAGTGTATTACTTTGAACACTTGTAACTTGACTTCCTTCCGTTTTGAGTACAACATATTCTTATTGAATTCTATGCTTGGTAAACCTATTGGATCTATATCGTCCATATTGGGATAACTAATTTATTATAATTGTGGATTATTTGGACCAAACTCAGCCGAACACGCAATAGCCTGAAGACTTAAGTAACGTCCGTTATTTTGTTATTTGTGTGTAATTAACTTATTAACTTCAATAGTACATAAACTATAGACATAATATTTTTGTTGCTAATTTTTGGTTATCATACATTTTGGTCCACCACAATTATTTGGTGAGCCCTAGTACTTTATTATCTCGCATTTATCCCACTGTTATATTGTTTGTTCGCTCATTGTACGACACTTTTGCTCATCTTCAACCTAATGTACTCTCCACCTAAGCTTAGTGATTTGGATCCTGTTCCAATAACCACTCGTAGTTCATCACCTAACTTTACTGACAGTATTTTTAGTCCAGACTATATAAATACGATGCAGCCGTATGGAGCAGCTGATGTCAGCTACTTAAACTCTATTCAAAGACAATTATCTCAATTGACGAATCAACTTGAGTCACTTCAAACCACTGTAGCAGCGGTTCAGGCCAGACAAGTAAGACCCCCTTTTAGACAGAGATCACGTTCTAGACCACGATCTCGTTCACCTAAACGAACATCCGAAATTTGTTGGTATCATACTAAATTCGGCGCAAAAGCACGGCGTTGTACACGCCCGTGCGCATTCCCCTCACCCAGCACTGATAACCAGGGAAACGGTCTGGCCAGGCAGTAATGGCGGCGCCTGTTCCTGGCATCACAGCAAGCCGTCTCTTTTACATCCGGGACCGTATTTCTGGCTCAGACTTTTTAGTCGATACAGGAGCAGAAATCAGCATTCTCCCGTTGCATCTCTCTCGACGACGGCACTCAGAGCCTGCTAAGCTATCCCTTGTTGCGGCAAACAACTCCATTATCAAAACGTACGGTGAGCAGTCACTCATACTAGACCTCGGCCTTCGTAGGAGATTTACATGGGTTTTTATAGTAGCTCAAGTTAAACAACCCATCCTCGGAGCTGATTTCCTCAGTGCTCACAACTTATTAGTTGACATGCGAGAAAAGAAACTCATCGACAGAAACACAAAGTTACAAGTCACCGGCATAATCTCTTCTGACTCTGAAATCTACGGTGTCCGTATTCAAAAACCTGAAAATAAAATCTTTACCGATATTTTATCGCAATACGAGTGCATCACAAGAGCCGATTATCAGAATGAATGCACTGTTCATCATGTACAACACCATATTACTACCACTGGTCAACCTATACGTGCAAAACCCAGGAGACTACCACCTCACAAGTTAGCGATTGCTAAACGAGAATTTGAACACATGATGCAACTAGGCATCATTAGGCAGTCTAGCAGTCCCTGGGCTTCTCCGCTTCATATGGTTCCAAAAAAGGAACAAGATTGGCGCCCATGCGGTGATTACCGTCGTTTGAATAGTCAGACTATCCCAGATAGATACCCCATCCCGCATTTGCACGATTTTTCTTTAAACCTACATGGAAAGCAAGTTTTTTCGAAGTTAGATCTTGTACGTGCATATCACCAAATTCCGATGGCACCTGAAGATATTGAGAAAACGGCCATCATCACGCCCTTTGGTTTGTTTGAATTCTTAAGGATGCCTTTCGGATTGAAAAACGCTGCCCAGACCTTTCAAAGATTCATGGATGAGGTAACTAGAGGTTTGGATTTTGTGTTCGTTTATGTTGATGACGTTTTAATCGCTAGCTCTTCCTTGGAAGAACATATTCAGCACTTACAGACTCTCTTTGAGCGTTTCAAAAGTTATGGCGTCGTGATTAACCCCTCAAAGTGCATATTTGGTGTTTCAGTGTTGGAGTTCCTCGGTCATTACATAGACTCTCAGGGAATTAAACCCCTTCCAAATAAAGTTGAAGCTATAATCAACTACCCTGAGCCTACTTCTGTTAAGGCACTACGTCGTTTCCTGGGAGCATTAAATTTCTATCGACGATTTCTGCCCAATTGTGCTGACGTCCTACAACCCTTAACAGACCTACTTAAAAATGATAAATCGAGTGGCAAAAAGAAGAACCAACTATTCCAGTTACCCTCTGACGCCAAAATAGCATTTGAAAAAGCCAAAAACTTGATCGCCGACGCAACTATGCTACAACACCTAAACACTGACCCCCAAACGCATCTGATCTTGTGTACGGACGCATCTCAAAAAGCTGTAGGGGCAGTGCTACAACAACGAGTTAATAACATGATTAAACCAATAGCTTTTTTCTCTAAACGGTTATCACCCGCTCAAGAGCGGTACAGCACATTTGGACGAGAACTTTTAGCCATGTACCTAGCTGTTAAACACTTCAATTTTTTACTACAGGGTCGTGACTTCACTATTATGACGGACCATAAACCCCTGTGTTTCTCATTTAATACGTCATATGATAAACATTCTCCACGCGAAGCGAGACAACTCGATTATATCTCGCAATTCACAACAGACATTCAGTTTATCAAGGGTCATACCAACATTGTCGCAGACGCACTGTCTAGAAAGGATATCAATATGACGGTACTTAACCATGATATCAATCTTGAAACCTTAGCCAAATTACAAGCAGACGACGCAGAATTGAAGGTCTGTAGAGAAAAGTCTAGCTTGAATCTCAGATCGGTACCCATTCCTTTCTCAGATGCATCCATCATTTGTGACACTTCAACGAGCAACAATCGTCCCTTCGTCCCATTTACTTGTCGCAGAAAGATATTTCAACAACTACATGGACTCTCGCATCCAGGTATCAGAGCCACCACAAAGCTGATCACCGAACGTTTTGTCTGGCCCAAAATGAACTCCGATATAAAACGATGGGCACGAAACTGCATACAATGTCAGCGGAGTAAAGTCCAGAGACACACAATCAGCCCAATTGGGGAATTTCATACCCCCGACAGACGTTTTCAACACATTCACTTGGACTTAGTAGGACCTTTACCTTCGTCAAATTCTTTTACCCACATCCTCACGGCAGTAGACAGATTCACTCGATGGGCCATTGCATGCCCCGTCAAAGACACATCAGCTGAGACTGTAGCATCCGTTTTTCTAGACCGATGGATATCGAACTACGGTGTACCGACAACCATCACAACTGATCGTGGTCCCCAGTTCCAGTCTACCCTGTTTCAGGAATTTACAAGACTTCTGGGCGTAAACCACATCAGAACCACAGCTTACCACCCAGCAGCAAACGGCATGGTCGAAAGATTCCACCGGCAATTAAAAAGCTCACTCATGGCCCAAACTGATTCAACAAAATGGAGTGATGCCTTGCCGCTTGTTCTCCTTGGGATTCGTGCCACGGTGAAGGAAGACATAGGATGTACACCCGCGGAATTAGTCTACGGTACAACATTAACATTACCAGGCCAATTAGTCAATTGCGAGTCTACAACGATGGGAGATCCTTCCCGTTTAGCAAGCTGTTTACTACAGATGATGCGGAATATTAAACCAATACCCCCGCGACAACATAGCAACCGGGTGCAACTAAATAAAAACCTTGAAACATGCAAATTTGTTTTCGTTCGAGTTGACGCTGTCAAAAAGCCATTAAAACCACCATACGAAGGTCCCTATAAAGTAACCAAACGTACTCCCAAACATTTTATTATCATTCGAAATGGGAACAAAGAAACTATTTCCATTGATAGAATTAAACCAGCGTTTTACGAACCGACTCACCTTAAAGAAGTTAACATCGATGAACAACAACCCCTCCCTTCTGTTCCTGAGAAGCCAATCGAAGAGGACAAGTTTCATCTTAAACCGTCTTTAACTCGCTCCGGTAGGTTGGTAAAAAAACCTAAGCGCTACGTACATTTCGCCGACTAACAAAAATCGATTCAATTACACGCATTTTATTGTTGTTACTCAATTTTCTAATAAAAGCTATTTATTTTCCTTACATGCACATTTAATAATTACATTTATTTATTATCACTAGTTTTGCCAATTTTTTTTTAATAAGAAAAATTGCCATAGTAATAAACGAGTGAATGCAAACCAACTATTCATTAAATTCATCCATTTTTTTAAAATATTTTATGACTCTATTAACAGTTTTGCACATTTTTATTATTATTATCAAACCAAATTTTTTAATGCTCGTTTTTCTGTTTCATTTTGCGTAGCATAGCCTATATTATTAACGTGTCATTTATTCCAATCTCCACCATTTTTTTTTCCGTTATTACAGTAAATACTATTTTATGTACATTTATATACCATATTTCTCAATTTTTGTTGTTCATATTGTAATCAGTGTTACCTCCGGACACTCTGGGGGGAGCTATGTGGAGATAGGACCATAAAACCTATTTTGTAAATAATTTTTCATAGTTTACGCATGTATTTTCATATTCTGTACATTTAGCATTAAACAATTGTACTTGTTGTTTAAGTGTATTACTTTGAACACTTGTAACTTGACTTCCTTCCGTTTTGAGTACAACATATCGTGGCATTGTTACTGCTCCTCATTAAATACACTCTAATTCACATCTGCATCGTTCTGCTATATCTGCAAATATGTTAAATGAAATATTCATTGCATATCATCTATATTTATAGACAATTGTGACATTCTTATTGAATTCTATGCTTGGTAAACCTATTGGATCTATATCGTCCATATTGGGATAACTAATTTATTATAATTGTGGATTATTTGGACCAAACTCAGCCGAACACGCAATAGCCTGAAGACTTAAGTAACGTCCCTTATTTTGTTATTTGTGTGTAATTAACTTATTAACTGTTAATTGTTACATAAACTATAGACATAATATTTTTGTTGCTAATTTTTGGTTATCATACATTTTGGTCCACCACAGATTACTCTGTTTCAATTTCTACCGACATGATTCATCTATCTTTTTCAATTTAAAAAGAGTAATATTTATTCATCATTGTTGACAATTTGTATTTTTATCTATTATGTGACTTTATCCTATTATTCGGTTTTTCTTATCTCATCATTACCTTTTACACCTTTTTGTTAATCCCACAAAACTTTGTATTACATCTTATCTAAATTTATTTGTGTTCAATCACAAAAGTAAGAGTAACTTGTTAAGTTGCATTTCGTTAAACTTGAAGTAACCAAAGTGTCCAGTTTCTTTAAGCAACTTCCCATCCTAACTTCAGTCATATTGTAACATGGCTTAGAATAGAGTTTCAGGCAGCTTGTACTTAATACTCTTACAGCGAGTTTTGTATCTGTAACTCAGACCTAGGCATAGTCCCTCAGATGAACACTGCATAGTTCCGTTAGCCTCTACGCAAAAATAGTGTAGCTTAAATCTGTATGTGAACCCGTGCTTTGGTACTGAGTCAAGTTACTTCTGTTCGGTTGTTTGATTGTAAGGGTCTATAACGACATAATTTTCGACAATGGCGCTCTCGTTGTCTTTTCTGATAAAGTTTTCAGTGTTCGAATCTCTGCACAAATGATTAACACGTTGTCCTGTTGACCTTGGATTTGGTTGGACAAGGACGACAGAATGTTTCCTTTTGAAATACTTGTGACGTAGAGTAGTAACTAATTGGTCAGTGATTACGGTATCGCTTTAGACCAGAGATTACGAGTTAATTTACATCACTACTATGAATTCGGATTGTGTTATCTAAGGTTTGGAGATATTACTCAATATACTTGCAGTTGTTCTGACGACTTAAATCAAAGATCTCAGTAGGTACGGCTTGTTAAGTGAACAGAACCTCGACCTTTGCTTTACAACGGAAAGCAAACCAAAGACCCATTCCTCAACCCTTGTAAGCTAGTTTACACGACTTGGTTTTGAGAATTGGTGAAAGTCAGTCGAGTGACTATTTTATCCGTTAACAGTACATTGTGGCTTCTAGAAGTTGAAATTCAACTTTGTTCAACGGTTTCTGTGCTAATACTTGGTAGTTGAGATTGTGGTGTATGTAATTTACCGGGTTATAATGTCAGTTGAGACAGTCTTTATATTGAATACAGTCGAATTTTGTCAAAATCTCAGGACTATTTCAAGTAGTATTAAATTCTCACAGAAAAAACAGTTGTTCCTTTTTGATGATTGTCCATGTTACAGTTGTCCACCTAAATTACAATGAGAGTATAAGTTTCATATGGAACACCAACAAATATATTTTCCTAACCTGATAAAAATAATAATATTTCTTATCAGCCAAACCGGTCTCATGAGCTTTTTGTGGGTGTACTGAGGGTCAACTACCAGTCATTCTGCTTTAAGAGAGTTTTATCGGCTGCCACCTTGTACTGCTGACTTGTACGTTTTGATTGATACGTAGTATTTTCTAGATTTTCCTGGTTTCCTAAATCCGGTTTTGTTTTAAATCACTGTTTCCGTTGCTGATGTTCCTCACTGTCACACAGTCTCTGAGACTGAAAACAATGAGAGAATTGACACCTACTAGCCCGAAGTAACCTAAAGTAACTCATTAGCTCTCTGTAACATTTTTAGCGATTGTTTCCGTTCGTATATATATATATATATATTGTTAAACTGAATTTAACGATTGTTTATCTATACTGTTACATTGTATTTGATATAAATTGTAATCATAAATATTTCAGAATTCGAGAACATGTTCCGAAATATTTCAGTTTATTTCACGTTTCATAAGCAGTGAATCAATTGTGAATCATTTATAGGTGATAAGTTTCCGTGTACCCAGATAATATTTGTAATAATATTTAGCAATGTTGTGTGGTCATTGATTAAAGCATATTCACTAGTTATTAGTACTTTTATGTAGTTCAAAAAATGTGGCAATTTCCCGTGTACAGATTATCAATGTACTGCGGCAAAAAGTATGAATGACTATATTACTAGACTAGCAGCAGATGAAAATGCTGAACGATATTTATAAAACACAACTGAAACAAGACTCTCACCGAGTATTTACATTTTACTATTTCGTTGTTATTTTATCTCAAACACAAAATTTGCGGTTATTTCCTTTTGGTTTCAAATTCTATTATGTTGTTTATTCAATTTCATTTTTTCTGCGAACGGACATCAGAAATTTTTGATATCAGGACAAGAACTTTACCATTGAGTTGAAATTCCAGTAGTTAGCATTGTCGAACTTCAAGCAATCAACAGTGATCTATGATACTGTTCATTATTTTCGCAGCCAGGATCTCGTTGACTTCAGTAACCACTGGTCATCAATATGATGATTGGCCTGTAGATTTCAATTCGTCATTGGAAGAAAGCTAGGTCATATATGAAGAAAAAGGGTAGCTACCCACATAGTACCAATGCGTATAGGGACTCTGTAACTTCAATTGATGAATTTCGGAAGATAATAATCATAAGATATGTATGATCCAGTGCATTAGCAGTTAAATAAATTAAGTACTTTGGATTTCAAAAGATGTTAAATTTGCCAATCAGCGACAATAAATCGACGTACTTATGAACATTTTGAGATAATTATACTTTCTGACATCAATCTCGTATTGACTTGGTAGTTTCTGACTTTAAAGTAAGTAATAGATAATAATTTAGTGCGATTAACAGCAGCACCTTCCAATAATCATAGTTGTATGACGATTTATAAAAATTGTAGATCCTAGTGACAACAATAAACTTTGTTCGCCAGGAGTAGCTCTTGTTTCTAAACGTACTTGATTATATGATGAGGATATCGGTTCGATAATCGTAGTGTTTACAGGTAGCCTTCCTCTTATTAACCTCTTAAACAGAAATATTCTCATTAGAAAATTACTCGAAGTAAAATCTTACGGTTGCTAGAGCACAAATGAAAACAATTATAAAATTCCAACATGTATTTACTTAGAATTACTGAATAACTCGTTTTTTTCTCTAGAAATGTAGTCTATTAAAAGAAAAATGAACAAAACAGGAAACTGTAAGTTTTTATACTAGTTTCCAAAAAACAGATTACATCCTTCAAGACGTGTTGTTAACTGATTCAAAGATATAGATTGTAATGGTGAATCACTTGGATTAATTCTAAACAACCATTCCAAACTTGATTCGATATCAATTGATAGTGTGTACTGTTGCTGTTGCGTTGTGATAGGTCTCCCACTTTTTGGTCTTACATTTAGTGTGACAGCAGTGGATGGAGCTATGCGTTCGATTGTATGCCTCACTTGAGCTAGTGTTACATTACTGAATTGTACTCCATCTGATCTGTTTGTTTTTTCCATCAGATGAAAAATACATGAATTGATAAATAATCATTTATAATAAATTTGAAAACGGTTAAAATATTGTGTATGAAAATTATTTCGCTTCCCGTCATATTTTGTGAATGTGATTTCGAAAGTCCTTGTCATTTTCAAAAGAAGTCGCAACTGCTTAGTCCGAATTACGAACTATATCAAATTTCAAAAGACCTATCTGAACACAGATAAATGTCAAATCTGCAGGTCTGACACTGCTTATCTTCAAGCTGAAAACTAAATACCTAGTAAATAATATTATTGTTGACAGATTTTCCAATAGTCAATTCACACTGATACTGGACATAACTTACTGATTGTTTACGTGTGTGAGATCATAATTTTCAGTAAGTAGCTTAATGTTGTTCGAGATAGCTTTATCCCCCAGAACAGTTAAGATAGCTGTTTATTTTGTTAGTTAGACTTGGAGGATTATATATAAAGTTTTCTCCTCCCGGATTCTTCAGCTTTACAGATCCCTATGTTTTGTGACATTCAGAGGTTTCTCTTTCTTATGGTTTGTTAATGTTTTAGCAACTCTTTCTGCCAAGTATAGTGTAAATTTACTGCTGTGTAGTGATCATAAGCTTATTTATTCTTCTTTAACATTGAAAACAAATATCCACACAATTTACGTACATACATTCATACATTTACTTTTCACTTGACTCCTTTATAACGGAATATTCTGAGTACCAGTTAGTTATAGTCATGTATTACAGAAGCATATCAATTTATATCGTTTGATATTTAACATAAAAATGGAATCCTGTCTATTCTGAATAATATGCATTTTATGATAAGGATGCTATTTCTGGTGAGAAACTTGGCGTCAATGCATTCAGTAGTATCCTATACATTTTTTGTAGACCTAAGTTTCTAATTTTCATGTATGGATTCATATTATTCTACATGGCTTCCATTCGGTTGGCTTTCCCAGTGATTTTCTGATTTGTCAACTGCTCATTTTGGCATGGCTCTTCAGCTGATGTAATTTTGTGATGAAACTCAACTCTACACTGAATTGTTTCTACAAGATGCCCATTGGGATAGAAATAATTAATAGTAAATATAGTTTTTTTATATGTCAATTTGTAGTGAAATTGTATTTCAGAGAATTTACTCCGAAGAAGTGGCTTACATTAAGTCACGAAA
Source organism: Schistosoma mansoni (assembly GCF_000237925.1). Taxonomy (NCBI): domain Eukaryota; kingdom Metazoa; phylum Platyhelminthes; class Trematoda; order Strigeidida; family Schistosomatidae; genus Schistosoma; species Schistosoma mansoni. Next base: position 5,969,376 of record NC_031500.1, read on the forward strand.
CGTCAGAAATACAATTATTCTACTTATTCGGATACAGCAAAGATCATATTTAAATTCACTTAGTATTGTTTGTTTGAATCTTCCCATCGATGTGTTAGGACTGCAACTGGTCAGTCTCTAATTGGCATATGTGCATACTGTGCGTATCGCCTCGATATAACCTTGATTCACAAGCATGATAAGCTAGCCACTATCCATCAAAGATCATATTTGTTGTAAATTTCTACCCAATGCTCAATTTATTTGAAACCATCAAGTCTAATCTTGGCGTTGATGCCTACAAACTCATTGATAAGAATAGTTGTTAGGACACAATAATCTTGCAGTCACACTGTACTTCTTTTCAGGACAACGCAAAATAGTTCAATAGAACCATCGACTCAAACATTACATGATCAGACAAACAATATGAAGAGAACTATGGCTGCGAAAATTACATCAAACTTGTAAATCTGACAGTCATCAGCTACAAAAAAAATCATTAGTTCACTCAAACACCAAAGCCGTCACGGCTCAAATTGAAATCTATGTTTCTGTAATCCATTTTATATATTCTCCATGAGTTTGCAGTGACCGGCTTGTCTCGACGAGAACACGATTGGAATAAAAGAAACAATTATTATTATTGTAACAAATTGTACCAGTGATTGTTTTACTGTATTTGTTTAACTGTATCAGACTCACTTCTTGTTCCGCTATCCGCCTTGTTTGGTTCGAACTTTCTCACGCTCTGCCCATTTTGCCTGTACTCGTTGGCACGTCTCGGTATTCTTTCGACACCATGAGATCGCCAATAAATATACTTGATCTGGACTAATTAAAGCCTTCTGATTTACGAGTTATCAAGGGAACCAAGTCGTTTCTGGGCGCGTAATCGAATAGTAGTGGTGATCATAGTCCGTCCTCTACTCGACGCCTACTACAACCTCACCATTTGTGAAATATGGTAGTAGAGAATTTCCCTTTTTCGTTTAAAGCTGTTCAACCTGTCTGTAGAATATGCAGCTTATCTATCTTCTCGAAAAACATCTCTTATCACCCCTAGATTCAAAAAGGAATCACGTGGTGATATTGATAACTACAGGCCCACTAACTTGACATCAAAGTTGTCAAGAACCGTGGAAAAAATCATCCACAAACATCTATTATCGTTTTTACTTTCAGCTAGCCTGATAAGCCCATCTCCATACGGGTTTACGACTAAACGCTCATGCTTCACATCGCACCTGGAAGGTTCTGGTCAAATTATCCGGAGAAGAGATGTTGGTCACTCAGGGATAATTCCGTACTTCGATTTAAGTAGGGCTTTCGACAGTGTCTCACACAAACTTCTAAAACTCTTATCATTTGGCATACGGTATGCCCTATAATCTTGGCTAACATCTTTTTAGCAGAACGTAGCCGAATCGTTCGTTTAGGATGTCGCTACTCTAAGTTTGTGAATATAACCAGGGATGTTGTGAAGGGAAGTGTGGTTGGTCCATTACTCTTCCTCCTTTTCATCAACGACGTGTGTTCTCCCTTTTCAATACGGCAAACCTTTCTTTTCTGCTGATGACCTAAAAGTGGTCTATTAATTGTTTTCTCCTACCAAAGCTATGTTGCACGAATGGACTGTTTCGTGGAATCTGCCACTTAATTTTGACAAAAGTGGATTTATTCACGTTGGCTGCTCCCCTAACTGAAATCTCTGAACACTGTTCCTGACTTTTGTTTGAGATACAGCAACGCTTTGAAATTTTCCGAGCACATTATCAACAGCTCAAATTAGAAACTCTGTGAATCAGGCGTGTCAAATTAAACCTTATCTTTATCTACCGACTTATTAACGGTGTTTCCTACTCTTCGGTATCCACCCCTTCATCCTCTATGATATCATCCCACAATCTATACAATAAGGAAAATATTTTAGCAATTCCAAGAACTCACACAAATTTACGCCAGAATTTTTCGGTCATTCGCTACCCGTCCATATGGAACTGACTGCCAGTGAACCTCCGTTGCAGTGAAACTAGAACCTGGTTTCGAAGTCTCCTTGATGATTTTCTTTCAGAAGGTGGATTGTGTCACTCATTGAATATTAACGTGTTTAATAACGATTTATACAAACAAGGTCGGTCATCTATTTAACTGACTGAAAAGCAAAGTGAAACCTTTGAGACTCTTCTTGTCTATTTTATTTTATTTTTATTCATCTTAGTATATGAAGTCTGCTTACGTCCGTATTTATAATTATTACTGTTATTATGATCATTATTAGCCCCTCGACACATTAGATATTCATTTCGTCCCCTGTTTTCCTCCTAAACATAATATATTCCCAAACATCCAAAGTCTATAACTAAAAACAAATTATCTTATGTTGCACACTTAAATAAATGAACTTCTAAAATTCATTTTATTTTCGCCACATGTATTTAACACATAGGAATGATTATTTGATTATCAGTCGTAATTAATTGTGACTTTCATAACATCATTCTAAATGCTTTTTTCACAAAAGTTTATACTAATTTCAAGTTTTGTACTGTATTCCACCACATAAATTTACGTGTATCTACTCGAGCGCACCAAGAAATCAAAAATTAATGGACTACTTCAGAATTCGATATTCATTACACTCTTATCATCATGGTTGAACCTCTTCATTAAGTGCTCATTTCTTTTCTCTCTCTCTTTTCCTTTTAAATAAATATTATTTTTAAGTATCCGAAGTTTGTAGTTAAGACAGTATCTTACGTTACAATTAAATAAATTAGCTCCTCATATTTATTTTATCTTCATTACGTATATATGACTCATAAATATTGATATTTGATTATCCTGTGCAGTTAATTGAGAATTTATTAGCATCACTCAAAACTATTACTGCACAAACACCTATTATATAGTCAAATCTTACTGCAATAATAAGCTATTTTCTTATTTATTTATTTTTGACCTCTTCTTTTTTGTCTTTCTGTTATTCATTTGGTGACATATACATAATTGTTTATTCTTGTTCTGTGTTCACAAGCACGCTTATTAAACTGTCTACGTATTTCACGTTTCTTTAATTTCTACTTCTATATTTTTTTCCTAACGCGGATTTTTCCGACGCAATATTCTTCTCGTTTACACAGAACCTGTTGTTTTAGTATGGGAAATATTATGCTAACATTATTGAAACTTGTGTATTGTTTCATTTCTGACGAAACCAGAAATAATCTCTTCACAACACTAATGTATCTACAAGTTCTTTGTGAATAATAATAATGATAACCTTTGGTTAATTGCTTAACTTTGGGCAGTACAAGGATTTTGCTCTCACAAATAGAAGAAACACCAATATTGTAGAAATGCAGATATGAGCGTTATGTTTGGCTTCAATTAGAAGGTTAGTTAATGTAAGTGCTTACATGTCATCCGTGTGAGTTGGTTTGCAACTGTACCTTCATTAGTGGGCTAACTGAAAGAACAGAAGTGCAACCGTGAAGAAGGACCCAGTTAGTGTCCCAGTTGTTTGTCAAGTTTATTGCGGTTTATTTAGCTACTGATAGATTTTCCCGACCTCATTATTGCTTGGACTTGACAAGATATCGTAATGCTACTAATACATATGAATTGTTACCAAAAATTCATTTAATACGTGAAAAATAGTGATCATGTGAATTTCAGGCAGACAGCTGATATTAGTTTGTTGAACGTTAGTGCATCCTCAAGGGACAAGCCCTGGACTAAATGTTCTAATGTACTCTGTATTAGTTATTTTTAATCATACATACTGGTCGATGGTGCATACGTGTCAATTGCAAGTACCAAGTTTGATATAGTATAGAGATAGATTTGCATGGTCTTGAGTGATTATAAAGTGTTGAAATCGACAAAGCTCACTTGCGACAAATATAATCGACATGGTGTTGTACGATACTTCCGGCTAAATAAATCTTTACATTATCAATAAGGTGAGTGCTGCTCGTGCAATTATCAGTGAGAGCACAAGCTGTAACCAAGAGAAGTACGACTCTCAACTCTTGTCTATGGTAACGCCATGAATCTTTATCAATGTTGTTTCAAATTAGACAGTGGTGTTTTCAGTTTACGGGAGATTCGCTTGAATGCTCATACTGATTATTTGCGTGAACGATTGTGTCGCCAAACTTCCAATTAGACTGGCAAGATTTTAATATGTTTATGAAGTGAGCAACTAATAGAGAGACACACCAAAGTTGCCTTTAACAGGTAAAGATGACCAAGACAAAATAATAATATTCAATTTTAATAATAAGCCAACTTATCGATCGGGTTTGTCCTTTGTTTCACCAATTTTATCAATCATATTACGTGACTATCAAGTCATGACAATGTTTTATGACGATCTCCAGAAACCATTATGAATAACTAGTTATAGTGTTTATTCGAGATTAGATAATCGGAAATAAGTATTGTTGTTTTGGGTGGTTCCAAAACGTATGAATTTTGTAGCATTTTTGGCGCCGAGTTGCCTGATTATGTTGCAAATTGTGATCCAGAAATCTTTGTTCACTTAATGTTAATTTTGATATTAAACTCTAGGAATTTAATAATGAACGCTTGCCTGACTAACAACTACCCGGTAGTTTATTTATTAGGCCAGTGCGGTACAATAATATATTAATGAGATAACTTTGTTATCTTGACTGTGGTAAACGACTTCTTAGATGACTAATATGGTACCTCAATTGATAGACTCAAATACGCGTAGAAATAACGATTATGATGGATTTAGTGGAAAATGTTGAAGGCAGTTCAAATAATTGTTACATTCAAATGGCATAGGGATGATATTGTGCAACGGATGTACAAGCCAGGTTAATATGTACGTTGATGAGGAATATAACAAGACAAAAACATAGCAGAAGATATCTAAAAGTTGAGACACAACCTATGTAAATATGACTGAGGACATGACAGGTATGCTGAAATGTTTTCACAAGTGATTCCTGTAGACGGCCTATTAACATTCGTAAACGTGTAGTAAAGATAACCAGGACTAAGGATTGTCGAACCAAGTTTGAATCTAATATGGTTCTCCTGATAACGACACACTTTCTTATAGTCGTGTGTTGTCGTTTGAAGCTACTAAATATATCTCATACCAAAACAGACTTGTGGGTGATTCATGTGAAATATATACGGCTAGTCTAGGTGAAAATATATACATGTTAAGAAGTGCTAAAAACATGGTAAATCATCCAGCAAAGTAGTAAAACTAACTTGAATTATTTTCGAAATTTAGATTACCAAATAGATTAGACGCATAGAATGCCTGTTGTGACAAATGGTACAGATATAAAAGAAACCGGAACGAAAACGCAGTAATGAACATAATTCCGGGGTAAGTGATGCTGTTGACTTCGTCACTCGGTTGATCCATTTAAACTCAAAGAGTCCAGATAAATAAGTGGCTATCACCGTATGAACAATCTGAAATGAGCCTAAGAATGTAGGACCTTTATAGCTGAAACTCATCGTAAGTTTCTCAAATATCATCTTTGATGTTTGGCAAAAAACTGTAACTTAGGCAGTCGTCTAGTGATAAGGGACCAATTAGTAGTCCATAGTCTAAAATAGCATTATTTCTTGAATCCCCATTTCGTAAAATAATTGTAATACTTCTGGTCATTACGTAGGCGTCGCGATGTAGCCTGTGATGAAACAGTCGAACATTCATTCAAATTCAGAAGCTTCCTAAGATTATATAAACAGATTCGAAATCCGAAGCATGATCAGGAAAGATGTGAAGGATGATAAAATTGTGACACATTTTTTCACACTCATTAGAAAAGAAGCCTACAGTTTGTTTGAAACTTTGGCATTTCCAGAAAAGACTAATTCACTTCCTTCTGCAACTTATTGTGACATGTATATTCAGTGATTTTTGTAGCGACAAAATAAGAACCACATTTTTTCCCATTTGACACACTTTATATGTAACCACATTTATATTCAGTATCCATTGTTTCCCTGTATCAATGTTAGAGAAACGGATACAATTGTTTGGTTATATACACATGTAATGGCAATGGGCCCTAGCTACACACTTCTGAAAGCTGAACATGAGACGACTGGGAAAATAGATATTCAACATATAACGCGGATAAAAATCCAACATTGGAGAAGGCGGGAGGAAAGTAATTCAAATGAATTTAATCGGGTCACATGGCTCAGTCTTGCAGGCGTGGTAGCTCTATATGACTTATTTTTACTCATGTTAAGTATGTTGTTCTATCTTTAGCCTGAACGCGTTCCCCATCATATACTGGCAATTATTATGGTACGATGAATCAGTGTGGACAATGATGTGACTTCCACGTAAGATCCTATAGATTAGGCAGTCACAACATGACAAGTCTAAAATCTTAGTATTAGGTCTATTGTTTGAGCAGTACTAATAACGAAGTAGGCTATAATTCCACACACAAATTACCGCGACTGTTGAAATATAAACGTTACCTCCGCCGTCTATGCTGCTGCTTTGTTGGCCACGACCTTCGATTGAAGATTACAACAATGTTATAACATCATTGTAGGCCTTCCCACACTACGTTGGAGTTTTGATCCGAACCATTGTTAAATAATACTACTGGATTTAATCCTTATTATGTCGTTGGTGCTACCACATGTAGAGCGACCTTTGTTAATCAAGTGAACTCATTTGTGGTTGTTATCTCAGAGAGCAGCTTACAAGTAACGTTCGTTTCATTACAACTGTTATCACTTTGTTATTTAATATAGCGTTTAAATTGCAACTGATTTGTTACCATTTGCGTTACTCATAGACAGGCACTTAGGCCTGTAGTGTTAAGTTTTTTGGTATATTACTGGTAACTTTGAGTATTGTTATATCTTGCACAAGCTCTTTTGCTGGAATCCACCCCAAACTCTTAAGGAACTACTATTAAATCATGTAGAGTGTACCAGTTTCGAATGTCGTGAGAGATAAAAAAAATTCACAAAATGGTTCGTCAGAATAACCAGAAGATTAGGGAATTCATCCTTAAATTGCGAAAACAAACTGACAAATGCTATTTTAGTCATCAACTTCATGTGCAGCTGAGGGATCGAATAATTGCAAGATTTAACATACCAGGTCTGCAAATAGAGCTGTTAAAAATGCCGAACTGTTCCTTTAAAGATGCTGGAACTTTATGTGTTAACTGTTTAGCTGTGAATGAACTAGCTTTCCAGTCAGTGAAGATTTCTAAACATTTGTTTGGTAGTCCTGATGAAATACAATCTCACGGTCGACGAACTTTGAATTCGCTTAATAGCGATTCATATCCTAGTGAAAATATGGGAAGTGTTTCAACAAGGAATCGCAAAGCAGACCAAAAATGTGGCCTTATGTTTGGTGAATGTTTATCTCGTAGCAAACTTCATTCTCGTAATTCGTTCACATTTCGAAATGCGCAATGATTTAAATGTGATAAGATAGGACACAATCGGTCAGTATGCAAAATTATTGTAAAATCCAAACCTAAGATCCAAATAGGTTTGGCTGTTGAACAACTGATTGTGGAATTAAAGACATGCGAAGCACAGCAATCAAAATCAGAACAAAGTGATTGGGTAACAACGGTTCTAAAATTCATCATATATACAAGTGTACAAATTTACCTAAACAAATATTACCACACAGTTATTCAACCAACAATTGTTCACAGAATAATCAATCTAAATTACAATAAATAGCAAATTGATAAGAAATATAAGAAATTTACCGAACACACCAAAAAGTAAGTGTTATTCTATCCTTTCTGGATAGATCAAGTAAAATTCCGTTTGAGAGGCTGTTCTATAACACAAAGTGTTTCAAATTCTGGGAAAGTGCTCCAATTTACAACCAAAACGCACGATCCCAGTCAAGTCAAGCAGCACAATCAAAGAGCGAACAGTCGATATGGCAGCCGCCAGAATAATATCAATTAAAACAAATTTGATACAGTTCAAGAAAAAATATAGGGACCTAATGAAAGCAACAGAAAAAAACTGAGAAAACTATTATGAAACGAAACACTACAAACAAAAATGGCATCAAAATACTAACAATAATGTACAAATAAAGAAAAACTTAAGAAGCTATGAATGTATGCATGGAGGGATTTTCACATACGAAACGTTCAAAATGGATCTTACAATTATCATTCATTTTGCTTCTAGTGGTACTAAATCTCGTCATTTAGATCCCATCAATTCGGGCGTTCCTAATGATCGTTTGTCTCTAATCACCATTTTGAAAGGTAGCGTTCATATTCAAAAATGAATATATATATCTCTTGGTTCATTCCATGACTTTATTGTTGACACAGGCAGTATAGAGTCCGTCATTTCAAGAACATGAAATCTTTAGATTCTAACGTTGTCGTACGACCCACTGAAGTTCTGCTGTTGGGATTTACTGGACATAAACTGCCAATACGGAGATGCTGTGAATTGCCAATAAGAAATGATAACTTCTCCTACTTGCCTTGTGAGATTTCAGTTGGTGAAAGATGACGGTCAATAGTAAGTTTGAAAAATTTGAAAAGGCTTAAAGTGCAGTTGGCTTTAATAGTTCCCAAAGAAAATTCTGATGCTTTACCAATAGATTTAATAGCTGTACAGTGAAGGTATGAAAATTCAACCTATAAAACCTCAAGCACATGATGATCCGGTCTTCCTTAAAAGATGAGTAATTCCATATGGTCTCCGAGAAATAGTACATAAGACGTTGAACGGTTTGTGTGCGAAAGGCATACTTGATTGGATTCAGTCTTCAGCATGGGGTGCTCCAATTATTACGTCGGATGGGAAGACCCCTAGAATATGTGATGAACATTACACCCCCGTTTGTTGAAACACACATGCACGACGGTAGAGGCTGAATATATTCTGAATCAACTTCATGGTTCTAAGGTGTTGTCGAAAGTTGGCTTACAAGATGCTTATCTTCAAATTCCTTTAGATCAATCTTTACATATTTTGACGACAATTGACACTCCTTTTGGCCTGTTCCAATACAAATTCCTCCCATTTGGTCCAAGCCGTTCTCTAGCCATTTTTCAGGAGGTGATCAATATGGTAGTCAGTGATCTTGAAAGTGTTGAAAATTATCAAGATGATCTCATTGTTCACGGTTCTGATAAAGCGGTTCATAATCACAGACTTTCTTTATAGCACCGTTTACTTGAGAAGAACATTACAGTGAATCCGAATGTGTTTTCGTTTTTTCAATCTAGTTTTGAGTGTCTTGGGTACCTAGTTGATGATAATGGTTTTAGACCAGATGTGAAACGACTAGCTACACTGATGAGTGTACCATCTCCGAAAATTCTTACATAACTACATTCTCTGGTAGCTGCCCTTCAGCAATATTCTTGTCATGTTTCTAATTTTTCTTGTCGTGAAAATTTTTTATTTCAAGTCTCGCGATATAATTCATTTAAATAGGGTGAATAATGAGGTTCATGCGTACGAAGTCTGCCGAAGTTTCTTCAAAGTGATGCTGTCCTTCGAACTTACTCACCTAGCGTAAATTCTTTGCTTGTTACTGATGCATTACCCGTGGAGATTGGTGAAGTTTTGGAGCAGAAAGATAGGTCAATTATCTGTGTTTAACGCGAAATTATTGTAACTCAACGAGGTTACTCACAAACTCATAAAGAAGCATTAGCTATGTTTTGGGCCTTCATAGGACTTCGTAAATATTTGTCCGGAAAAGAGTTGACTGTCGTCACTGATCATGAGGCTGTAAAGTTCGTTTGTTATCCTGAAATATCCTTAGAACTTTCTTCAGCTGCTGTGGTTCAGCAGTGGAGTATTGTTTTGAGCGCATATGACTAGACGGCTCAGCGCAGGATTGTTAATACTTCAGGTTAGTTGTTAGTATAGCCCTTACCGGGAAGACGTCCAGATCTCATTAGAAAACCTCGTATATACTTTGAATGGAATGCTAGTTTGAAACGTAGATTCCTTCTCTATTTTTCAAAGCGGGATGATTTATTCACCACTGGTGATGGTGTTATGTGTTTAAATGGTGTTGTTTTTTGTCCTTCATTACGTAAATCTGTCCTTAAACATATTCATTGTGAGCATTTGGGTGTTGAGAAGATCAAGTCCTTGGAAAGACTCACATGCTAGTGGCTGGAGATAAATGAGGATATATGTCGTACAGCTAATGCCGTAGGTTGAAAATTCAGCCTTCGAAGTGGACTCCATAGCAAGTGTAGTCTGAGGCCTGGCAGAGAATTTGTGCAGACTGTTTCTCGGCAAATAATATGCATTTGTAGCCACCGACCTTTTCCAAAATGGTCTGCAGTTTTTTCACATCACCAAAATCTGACTTCACAACTCAGGTATTAGGAAAGGCGTTTAGTCGAGAAGGGGTTCCTATGTTGTTAGTGATTGATAATGGCTCTAATTTTGCTTCAAATGCGGTCACTACTTGGTTGAATGTCATGGAGTGTAGAAATCTGATTAATGCTTCCAGGCATCCTTATTCTAACGATCAGGCACAAAATTTTAAGACGTCGAAACTACTATTGATTCTATTGCTGCTTAACCATTTAGTGAACTGGAGAGGTAAGTATATATATTTCCACTGCAATGTAGAAATGCTAAACATTCTGTAACGAAATAGGATCTTTAAAAGTTATCAGAAGGCAGGATTCTTCGTTCAAATATGAAGTTGTTTGGAGTCTGCAGAAATCACATATTATCGTGGAAGTAATCTTCGACCAACAACGGCGATTGTGGTGAACAATGTCGGGAAATCTATGATGCGAATTATAGATATTAATGAATTAAGTACACACAACCGACATGTTGATTAAATACACATCAAAGAACCAATGTCGGTTGTTAATTCTGACACTAATTGGAACATTCAAGATCACACAAAGTTTACATTCAATATATAGTCGAACAAACACATGATGAACTCGTAGTAGGCGTCGAGTAGAGGACGGACTATGATCACCACTACTATTCGATTACGCGCCCAGAAACGACTTGGTTCCTTTGATAACTCGTAAATCAGAAGGCTTTAATTAGTCCAGATCAAGTATATTTACTGGTGATCTCGTGGTATCGAAAGAATACCGAGACGTGCCAACGAGTACAGGCAAAATGGGCAGAGCGTGAGAAAGTTCGAACCAAACAAGGCGGATAGCGGAACAAGAAGTGAGTCTGATACAGTTAAACAAATACAGTAAAACAATCACTGGTACAATTCGTTACAATAATAATAATTGTTTCTTTTATTCCAATCGTGTTCTCGTCGAGACCAGCCGGTCACTACAAGGTAATCCCGTCAGATCCACCGTCGCGGAACATTTTCAGGGCAACTACTGCCTGCTTGATTTTGGTGGATATGAAATCAATTTTGGTTAAATGTCTAGATGTCAACATAGGAAACGTACTGATAGAGGTTTCGGTTGCAGTGTTTTAGCAATGTGCGAAGTGCTGGCTCAATTGTTCACAAATAGTGTCGGGGACGTCAACAACGCTTCTATTCACTATGACGAATCAGATTGTGCCAAGAGAATCCGATTTTACACGGGATTTGAAAAGTCGAAGTATTGATTACTCTTGGCTTTTACTACCTAGGGCTTTATTCTCTATCGTCATGAGATACTTGCGTTTAGATTAATCATTTCTATCGATGAAGTATAATATGAAGGGCATACACGTCATGATGCTTGCATCAGCAGTGTTTCGATTTTTTCAGCTCTCAAAGGTTTTTCATGTATTCCAGCTTCCACATGGTCGGTGGTTGGATCAGTGCAATCAGGGCAGAATATCAAGTTGTGGTATAAGTCGGAAAGCACACAGTCAATATTATTTGTGATGAAATAAGATTCCCATGGTAAGCATCAAATAAGAGTCTCAGTTTGCTTCCAGGTTTGGTGATCAAAATGCCTGCTCTGTTACACAGTTACAGTTTTAGAGTTCAATTGTATAGTGTTTAGAGAATGAATAATACTCAATACGACTTTGTGACCACTCATAAAAACTTATGACTGACGCGCACTGAGATAGCGTTTATGTTGACTGCAAAGAATAAATCAACTACGTTATTCCTTCTATTCGCTTTCCATCTTGTTGGACCCATCCGCAAAGTACTAATGCTTCATATAACTTGTTGTATCGACCCGGTTTTAAAGTCGAACTCCCTGTAATGTTCGCCAGATTAAAATCATCTTCAATGACTATAAACGTATGCGGTTAGTACGAAACAAGGAAAAATATATTTCTTAACAATTTATCAAAGTCAACATCCGCATGAGGTGATCTGTATGTGCATCCTAACGGTAGATAATTTTGCGACCCACAATTTACGGTAAACCAAGTAGAGTCATCTGTAGCATCAAGGGATTCGTTCTCAAATCAACACATCTGAATATTCGAGTGGACATAGATAAATCTACCGCCTCCTATTTCGTTACGTATATCGGTTCGAGAGAAAACTTAGTTATCTACGTACAGGGATTGATCGGACGTGGATGACTTGCACCATGTTTCCTTAATAAGTAAAACAGTTAAATTTACAAGGAGGAGAAGGGTTTTAAAATGAGTAATTTTATTGTACAGAGAGCGAGCACTGAATGAAATAAGAAGAAACTCAGAGGTATCACGAAGCAAGTTAGAGTATATATTAAACGTGGCAGCTCCATGAATTCTCGCGGGACTAAGGTAAGAATTGTGTTGTGAGGGGGAGTAGATTCAACGACTCCGTAGTTATTTGAAATATAATTACCGTTACCGGCAGAATGATAATATATTTCTGCCACGACGGGTACACGCCAATTTTACAGGCATGATATACAAATTACAACATTAGTTTGCTTACAGTATGCTTCCTAAGTAGGGTGGTTAAATAGATGAAATCAATAAAAGTAAACAATAGTACGTTCGTGCAGATGCCTTATAGCGTTAGCGAATAGGGTAATGCTTAAGTGCCGCACTAAGTGCAGTCTTTAAGATATTTTTCCAAAGTGGCGTCGCGTCCACATTGTACACCAAATCCAATCTCCGCATAATTATGTCGGAATTATGGTCACTCTAAGTATTTATGCCATACACCTTTTTAAGTTTATGGTTGTTGTAATGTATGTGTCAAGTGAGATGTCACGAACCAATGATATTGACGTTGATTTACTTATGCGAAATACTTTTTTAAATCGTATTTTGAACGCTGAATCGGTTTTACTTTCTGCCAAATTTTCCTATTACAAGCAAACTAGACAATTCGCTAAAAACGAAGTCTGCTCAATACCCTATACATTCTGAAATCAAAAAAACGGGCTAAGTTAGCTTCGACAAAGAAGAGAGGCAGCCATTTGTATCAGAATACTGTTTTCAATACTATATTTGAAAACTACAAATGATCCTATACTTTCAGCTTCTTTCTGAACCACTTTCATTTATATGGTTCCTTATCCACCCATACCTTGTTTAAACTTATTTTCTTCAGCACATTAGAGTGATCTTACTTAATTAGTGCCTTAATAACAGAGAAATGGACCAAGTAGTCATACCTTAACTATTCTTCCATGAACATTGTCTGCTCTGCTTCTCTTCCTTTCTTTTTCTTACACTCATTTTTAGTCCCCCTGGGATACGCTACCGAAAACAGATATGGAACGGGTTACTTCGTCCAGCACCATCAATAAAGCCCCAGATATTCCAGAGGGATATAAGGTTGTGGTTTCTAGGAGCCCCCGACTTCAAATGGATCTAGTCTCGACCATCAGTCGCATGTCGCGACGCAACCTTCATAATGCGCGCCAATTGTGATATTGACAATACATTCTTTATTTAAACCATCTATAGTGAGTGTAGAAAAACAACCTCAATTTTATGGACTGATTGATTTGTTGTCAGTCACAAAGGGCTTGATAAAAACACAATATCCTGCCCTACAAACATGGGCGTATTGAAGTCATCGCCTGACCAACAATGTTTGCTGGTCAGTAACTTCACCCTCCCTCCTTTTGCGATGTTCGGCTCATTTAGGCTTATTTTTGGATAAATATTACACCCTACAGGATGCTCTGTGTTTCACATCCTGTTGGAAAATACTATTTCCATAAGTACCATTTTACAGGCTTATCAGGCAGTTACAAATTACGGACTGTGTGTAATGCATCGATGAAATGCTTTAATTGACTAGGGTTTCATTAAAATGCGGTTATCCACAATGTTTGCATAATGCTCGAGGTATTTTATCAGGTTTTCTAATTAATATGTATGTATTTATTATATCCTAGTGAGTAGAAAAATTGTATTTCTGACGTTTCGTGACCCAATGTAAACTACTTCACAGTAAATAAATATCCGGAATAAATTAACACAAGCTTGAGCAGTACAAGGGAACTTTGCAGAATATTTATAGCACAACCAAAATCGTGATATGTACTGATATATCAGTGTCAAGTTTATGTTGATCAAGATGAATTTGTATGACCTGTCACTGCAATACAACTTTTCTTCTAATTTGAATATAACAAAAATACATTTATTATCAACATTTTACCCAGTACTCAATCTATTTTAAACTATCAAGTCCAACCTTGGCATTGACATCAGGCTTTTTGAAGTTCCGAAGGATGTTAAGTTGATGTCGAAATGCACGCACAAGCTTTTTTATGACGGTGATTGTGAAATGAAATGTGGACAGACAGTATTATATCTATGATACACAGAAGTCAGGTCAAATGGTGATAGCAAATTTTGTAAATAGTAGCAAAAATATAAACATAGAGGAAAGGATCTACATCTGTTTTAGCATATGAATCAAAGAAAACATATTTTGGAGAAAAACGTGGGTGTGGATAATTAGGTAGAAAGCAGTTAAGCGACAAATGGTCATTGTGTGTTACGGGAGAATTGAAGACATTTGGCTGATTCAAACCTTTTTACTGTACATCAATTTTACTGTGTTTTTTGGATGTGTCTGTTTTACTTAACCTTTGGACTTGTTTGTTTATATCATTCTTTTCGGATATTTTGGCTTCTTTTGCCATTGGTTTGGTATTTGGGAGTTTTCGCTCCGGGAACCTACAAAATTGAAGGTTTGTTCTGTAATTGTTATAATTATTGTTGTTAGAACGACTTTGGTCGATTATTTATGAATTGCGAATAAACTTGGAATCTAATTTGGAGTTTTGGTTCTCTTGCCTACTTGGGTTCGTGATTTGCGAATATCGACGGCCAGTACTTCAATAGTTGGAACAGGCAAAAACTCATAATTGGACGCAACATTGTGTTTGTTTAAGAAGTCACTACAACATGTTAGTGAAAACATGAATTCAGACGTTTGGATGAAAATGTGTAATAGGATATCAAGTAAGACTTAATATTGGAGTACTAGTTTGTTCAACAACAGTATAGAATGAGTGAATAGTCCTAAGTTAAAACAGAGAAAAAGTAATAAATGGAAACGATAATAATAATCCAGGCTCAATATTACTGAAATTCACTTTGAGTGTCATGAGATTTCTCGCATTGTTTACTAGTGAGCTCAGAAAAGCTCAGATTGTCACCGTATCTTGCGTTCTTACCAGGTCGATTCTGGAAGATTTTAATGGGTGTTTACTAGGAGTTAAATTTAGGTTTAGGCTGCGTCCAAATCTATTCTTGACAGATTTCATGACAGCACAATCGTAGAGCTTGTTGCTGTCTTCTTGGATTACCGCCGAAGTAAAGCCTT
>NC_031500.1:5985287-6088378 GCF_000237925.1 Schistosoma mansoni
ACTTGACTTCCTTCCGTTTTGAGTACAACATATTCTTATTGAATTCTATGCTTGGTAAACCTATTGGATCTATATCGTCCATATTGGGATAACTAATTTATTATAATTGTGGATTATTTGGACCAAACTCAGCCGAACACGCAATAGCCTGAAGACTTAAGTAACGTCCCTTATTTTGTTATTTGTGTGTAATTAACTTATTAACTGTTAATTGTTACATAAACTATAGACATATTTTTGTTGCTAATTTTTGGTTATCATACATTTTGGTCCACCACAGTGTGTCCTTAAGACTGACAAATTTCAGACATTTTCTGGTATATATAAATTAAGCTAAGTCAGCACCTTATTTTTATTCTGATAATTTATGTCTGGAATGTTCGGAATCACGATGATAATGGATCAGTAAAATCTACATTTACTACTTTCATTGTGAGGGCTGCGTATAACAGTGCCATATATTTAAGCTTGGTCGATGAACATGGTGTTTATTGCTACGCTTTTAGTCTCAACAAGTAGTTCAACCAATCTAGTCTTACTCCAAGAATGAGTAGCATGAACAACTTATATGAATTCCACTTTGAGATATGTTTGACGCTAGAGTGGTAGTTTATTTTTTATGTAGGAATGCTTGGTGTAATTGCCTTTCTTCGAACTTTTGTTGACGATTTCTCAAATGTTCATGCAGGGGAATTTTCATTTCAAAACAATGGGATGTATTGTAGAGGCAAATCTGTTGGGGATGTCAAATCGCCAGCACTTACTCGGCAAATGGCTTGATTTTGTAATTTTATTTTGAATTTTTTGTTTTCGTGCCAAAAGCGGTTTTCCACCTCCGGGTCGAATTCCCCACTTGGAAAATATCTTAAACGCTATTGGTCCATTGTTTCTTTGAGTGTGTTATTTTGTAATACTGCTCAAGGAAAGTTTATTGCTGTATACATACGTTAGATTTTTTCACCTTTGTTGCTGTGCTTCTGGCTGCTACGGAATATATTTTCCTCGCTTCCAACTTGAACTTCTTACTTTAATTAGCTGGGTCTGGGAAACGTTAGAATAGCTGGTCAGTCTGGTCGTCAGCCTGAAGAGTGACCAACACTTGCTGATACCTTACTTAATACCACTACTGATGCAACACTACCTACTCGACACCAGACTAAACGATAGTGTTCCCCTTTTACATATTCATCTTATCTACACCATACACGACACACATATTGACAAACAACCACTCATTTTCGCAATTGACTCATACTGTGACCCCTTCCATGGTGCTTATATTGCCCTCTACTGTAATTGTTTCTCAAGAGAATTTATTAAGTTATTTACATACTCCACTTTTCCTTCATTTTTTCGCTTAAATCAACTAAACCTGCTATGCACTACTGAACATGTTTAAATTTGGCGAACATTACTGAAGCTTAGGTATAGTTAAATTTCTGAAGAAATCTCTAATCTTCCGTCACATCATTTATGTGCCGGTAAGTCTTCTGTCAATTATATTGAGACTGAAAGACAAATTTTAACGGTGCGAAACCGACTAAAGTGACGATTCCGCTAGAGAAAAAAATCCAGCTCTAGGTTAGGAATCATTAAGAGATTATTCTTCTGACAAAATGATGTACACACGTAAAAGGACAGGACGGTGCACATAGAGTTCAGGATCACTAAAAAGACCAACACCACTGTTTTCTCCGGGTCTAGGGATCATTTGGCTAGAAAAGTGAGTTATATATAACCTTCTAAACCTGCGTTAACGCCTCTAGTCACTATGCAGGCACATTTTGAAAAAGAAAGCACTACGTGGAAATTAAGATTTTGCCAACAGTCATATCTTCAGTAGAGATATGGATAACCCGCAACCTGGGGCCAAGCTACCTAGAGTAAGAATGTCGCAGTTGTGTGCTACATCATGCACCTACGTGTCCCAAAATAATGTACAGATATTCAGGGTTAAGACTCCCGTTTTAATCAACAAGGTAATCACAGCGAATGCCATCTCAGAACGACGCTCCGCTACGAAATATCTCTGAGTTTATTCATCCTTTCTTAGGTAATCTTAATGTGTAAACCCAGGTCGACATAAATATCTGATGGCATATTACCAAAGGATGAAGAATCGACATGAACCTCACTAAATCACCAACCAACATCCTTTTGTACTGATCAACCATAGTGGTACAAATATTGCACTGGGTTTTCTTTATAACACGAAATGTTGCTTTTACCTAGCAGTTCTGCTACTAAACACAAATGTTTCGCTTGCTAATATTACAAACACACCAATGGTTTTCAGTACCACCGAAAGATGAACATATCATCTGCAAGAGCATACGTTATGACAGGTCAGTGGCTTAGAAAATGAAGCATACATTATGTAGTCGGTGTGTATAAAAAAAAAGAACTAACAGATAAAAAAGTTTCTGGTTCGTTGTACAATATCACAAAAATGTACATAAAGAGACAACTTTGAATGAAATATAAAACTATTTAGATAGTACAATTACTAAAAAGACGAAGAAATGCTACACAAATGAAGATGTGACCTGATCTTTGGTTGACGCATTCGACTTAGACAAACTTGAAGACATTTGATTCAAAAGATCCATAATAAGATTTCCTTGGTCACCAGTAAAGTAAACTTTAGAGTTTTGTGCCAAGGCTTGGTATTTTGCTAATTCCAAATAGGCTGGAGTTAACTTTAAATGGCTCGCTTCAGCCTCTTTCATGGCACGATAATATTCTGCGTCTGTAAGCGCTTTAGATCGAGCTAGTTGTGTAGCATCTGCAACTTCACTTATTTTTCGTTCATGCTCTTGAGCAACTAATTTAGCTCGCCATTCTATCGCAGAAACCTCAGCCAACTTCTCAGCCTCTAATTTATTATAAAAACAAAACTTCATTTTGAGTAAATAAAGAATATAACAACAACTTACATCAGCTACAAGTAGCTTGAGTTTACAAAAATGTATTAATGAATGTGATGTTTTGGAGTATGTGAAACATTCAAGATTACCAACATCAAATTTAATAATAAATAAAGTGATTATATAAGCATAATGAAAGCCATATTAATAATTGAACAAATAACAATAATCTGTATAGGATTATGGAGACTGTTGATTTTTAATTGAGATCACGAAGCTGTGACCAGTGGAGTTCAACCGCACCAAAGACGATGGATGGTAGTGCAATATCGTGGATTGGTTGAAGTTAGACATCAAGACTGTTGGATGCTTGCTCAGTGGTCTAAAATTTAAGCATTTGCGCGTGAGACAGAAGGTCCAGGGTTTGAATCCCTCGTGCACGGTCGTGGGTGAACATTGTTGAGAAGTCCTATACTAGGGTAAAACGATCGTCCAGTACTTCCAGGTTTTCAATGGCGGTATAACATCGGTTGGTTCATGATCTTAATTAGAATGATAATAATTTACAGCGGTCGATTGACATAACTATGAGTAAATAACTGAACATCATATACAATACTGTTTAGTGATTGGTCACAATTATGCTTGAGATGACTTGAAAGATCTGAAAATCACTAATCCCTAACATATTAAGGTTATTATATTACCTTCGAAATATGGTGAAGTGGGAACAGATTTCTAAGACGGATTCACGAAAACATCAAGGAAAACACAAAATAATCTTACGAGTTCGGAGTTATTTATTTCCCACTCAAGATATCTAGTTTTTTGGTTAGCTTTGAGTTGAAAATAGAAATTTTTAAGGGTAAACAAAATGTGTACAAATGTAGTTTGTTGAAATTTTGTCTTAATATGCCCCTGGTTTGATAGAAATAAAAATTTTCAAAGTGAAATAATGATTCGATATATCAAAAAGACTAGAACAGCTCGATGATTAAAGTTCAAGGAAGGCATTGTTGGATGAAAGATTTCATTAGCTGATATTAACCGGATGGAAAATAGAGTTCATAACATATTTTACTCACACTTCAGCCTAGATTTTTATTTCTTATGATATAATGATAATTAATAAAAAGTACTTAGAGCTATATTTAACTATTTTCCCATTTTCATCGTTACACGTTGTATTACTCTGTTACAGTAAATCATTTATTTTATTTCGTTATAATCTTACTAATGTATTTCAGTTTAGTTTCCTATTCTTAAGTGTTTCGCTTCGTTTGGTTTAATTCTGTGCGCTACTTTGTGAAAATTTGTTTAAATTATATGGTTAGACTGTTTTCTGAAATGTAGAAAATAAATTTGTATCTTTAATTATTGATATTATCGGTCTAAACAGCTATGCACTGCTTGTTTCTTATTTGTATAAAGAATTATGCTTTCCATTGAGCGAGTGATGTGTGAACACTGTAATTAAAGGTTTGAAAATTGTCAATGTTTATTTGGTCAGCTGCTACACTAACGCAGTTTCAGAAAACTTCGACATTTACTGTTAGAATATTTATGTGCAACTCGGTCGTTAAATAAGAATATTTGTATGCATTCTACAAGATGACCATAAATATCTAACTCCAAAACTATGCCATATGCGGTCGTATTATTAACTAACTAAAAATTAAATCTAATAGTCTATAGGCTCTGGGTCACAGAAATTTGAAAAGAACATGAGTAGTTTATCACTTGTCATAAAATAGTGGTGACAACATGATTTATACTGAATGACAGTAAATGTATAAAAATAAAAGGAATCCAATCCATTGTCATAGTAGATCTGAATTCTAAGTTAGGGAGACATGTATGATACAAATAAAATACATCCAAGTAGAAAATTATATGAAGCCATTAAATAAGAGACAAATCAGCTTTTTTTAAAGTGGCAAACACATGCGTATTCGGGAGTGGGATAATTTGAAAAAAAAAGCATAAACTAACCAATTATTGCACGACGACGCTCAGTTTCAGCTTCTCGTTCAATTAACTTCTGATGTTGTTCAGCAATTAGTAGTTTTGTTTTTTCAGCTTCCATAGCTTCATAATTGCGTCTAATTGCTTCAGGAATTTTAGGCTTAGTAACTCGTACCGCTTGAATATATAGACCAGGAGCCATTAAAACTAGATCTGCTTGCAATGTTCGCTTTAAAAATTCATCTATTTGATCTATTAAAATAAAATCATGTATTGTTTTTTTAGAAGTATGAAAAGTAAACGAAAAACTAAAATAGGTCTACGAATATAAAATACACCATTGAGTTTGTGTTTTTAAACAAAAGTGAACAAGCTAGGGGAAGTAAATGCTGCTGAAATCACGTTAATGGTCAGAAAGAGAGCTCAGTTAGATGAGTTGATAAACTATCATTCTAATCTAGTAGTGATTCAGGTAATGATGGTTGGAAGTGCAGAAGTAAGTTGAAAGGAAGCTAGGGGTGGTCAAATCAAAACGTGGCATCAGCCCATGAAGTGACTGACTGTTTATCTGAGGCATGTTGGTAAATGTAGATTACGTGGTTGGAATCCGTGTGAAAACTGCAATCACTGGTTGAAGACTTTGAGTAACCTGGCTCAAAATTGTTTGCGATGGCACAGATCCATTCACTTTTCCTTCCTTGCGATATCGAATTCCAGTAACTTTTTTCATGTACCTTTCCACTTTATTTATTTATTTAAACACATATATATTGGTACAAAAGGGCACCAGATACATATGCGCCACACAAAATAATGAAAGTAGGAAGAGAAGGGATGGGAAGATAAGGCGGACTGAAATGTACAACCAGAAGACTCTTTCAGTTAGGAAAGTTAGAACCACTCTTTATGAAGAAAGTAAAAGAAGGTTACAGCAGGATAGCCACTGGCTTCTATTCTGAGCCATATCTGAACGTCTCTAGCCACTGTGTTGCACCATCTCTCGGACCCCAGCCAGGGAGTCGTGAAGGACCAACAGAAGCTAGCCCTTTGCAGCTTTCTTTCATACCACGACACTATGTCATACACTGACCTCCTCTCCGCTTTTTCCAACCAATCCCAGAGTCGGCAAATAATGCACGACGTGGAAGTCTCTGGGACGACATTCGTAAAACATGTCCAAGCCACCGAAGTCGGTGTTTCAAGATGGTGACACCAACCGAATTATTGTCTCTGCGCCCGAACACACGATGCCGAACCTCTGCATTACTAACATGGTGTTGCCACTGGATGTCAGCAATCCTTCGGAGGCAACGATGACTGAACACAGAGAGTCGTCTAACATCCTCAACTCGGAGAGGCCAGGTTTCACAAGCATAGAGCAAAACTGCTCTCACCGACGCGTTGTAGATCCGACCTTTTACAGCCAGACTAACATCACGAAGGCGCCAAAGATGGCCAAGATTGGCATGACCCGCTCTGGCTTTCATTATACGTGCATCAATCTCATCACTCACGCCACCACCAGCACTTATGTAGCTACCTAGATACACGAACTTCTCAACTACTTCAATCTGCTCACCATCTAGGGTGAGTACAGGATGAGAATCCTGCCAGTCTTGTAGGAGTACCTTGCACTTGGAGGGTGCAAAGCACATGCCGTACCTGCGGACACTGATTGCCAACTGATTAAGTGCGGATTGCATGCTTTGGGCATTATCGCACAGTAAGACAATATCATCCGCATACTCGAGGTCGAGAAGTCGTTCTCCAGGCAACATATCCACACCGCCATTACTTACATCCATCAGAGCTGTTTCCAGGATGTCGTCGATGGTAAAGTTGAAGAGGAATGGTGAGATTGGGCAACCCTGCCTAACCCCACTGCTCGAATGGAACAAGGGAGAAAGGTGGTTGTATGCCCTCACTCTGCCTGAGGTGTTCGTATACAGGGCCTTTAAGATGTTAATGAACTTCTCAGGCACACCCTTCTTCAATAGACAATCCCAGAGAACAGTCCTGTCCAACGAATCGAAGACAGCCCTGGTATCAAGAAACACTACGATTGTTGGCCTGCGATAAGTATGACGGTATTCTAACATTTGGCGGAGGGTGAAGATGTGATCAATGCATCCTCGACCAGGACGAAAACCAGCCTGCTCCTCGCGAGTCAGTCGTTCTCGGGTTTTAAACAACCTACGAAGAATGATAGAAGCCAATAGTTTAGACGCAATCGGAAGTAGACTTATCCCCCGATAGTTGTTACAGGAACAACGTGAACCCTTTTTAAAGATAGGGACGACTATTGACTCATTCCATGATGTTGGAACACTTTCTAGCTCCCAAACCTTTGCAAACAACACAGTCAGTTCCTTAGCCAGAAAGTCACCACCATCTTTAAAAAGAGCCGGAGGTAAGTCATCTGGGCCCGGTGATTTGTAGCGTTTCAAGAGTTGGAGTTCCTTGCGGACTTCCGCCTCGTTTGGTGGATCAGTCTTCACCGGCCATGGGGGGCAGGACAAACTGGTTGATGTTGCCGGAGCAGCAGGCCAGTTGAACTGCCCTTCGAAAGATTCCGCCATCGTACAAGACGTCGAGAGATGTTAGTGATTGGCATCCCGTCATTTTCGCAAATTGTTCCACTCACACCAGACTTCTTGCTGCCAGTGGCTCGGATGAGTTGGAAGAGCTTCCACTATGTCTCTAAAAATATGCTCTCAAGGTTTAATCACCCTTTTTAACAATGGTTTTACATTATTTCGATCACACTATTTCAATCTTGTTACACTAATCAGATATGCCAACTTGGACCGAATAGCATATATATATATATATATATATATATATATATATATATATATATATTAGAGCTATTCTGAAACCATGCGTAGAACTGATACTTGCTGTCCCTAAAAATTACATTTTAGTGCTTTACTATTTCAAAGAGAAGTCAAACATGTAGTATAAGAACTCTGTCTATATGGCAGAAACAACCTCGAGACAACAAAAATTGCAAACTAAAGGCGATAATGGCCAATCAGATAACAGAAGAGGTCAATGGGAAAATATGAATTAGAAAAAGTTGGCAAGAATCTCTTATATTTCAGAACTATCACTGATTACCGAAAATAATACAAAAACTGCACAATTTGAAGACTTACAGGGAGCATTACTAATGAAAGACGACTTAGACAAAAAATGTCTCAAAAATTATAGAAATAAAAAACTGCTTACCAAATAATTCAATGTACACTTCTTGTAGAGTATGTATACTACAAAATTGGTTTAGTTCATGATGAATTTTATTGTATATTAGTGTTTTGTCATAATCAGCAGTATAATTCTTGACAATGTCATGAACTAGAAAGCGAATGTACAACAGAAGAAACACACGGAAATGGATTACATAATCAGATAATTTTTAAACTAACTAAATATCTTGCGGAAATATTTGAAAAAAAAATGTTGAAATTTCACATGATGACCAAGACAGTTCATTATATAAGTTTAGAGATTGGTGTATGAGTTTCGTTTTTACATGTATTATTTAAAATAATAATTGATCAACACTCGTAGTATACTAATACAAATAAAAAAACATCTTTCAATCAATATATCAGGTATATTAAGACAATGGAGTTATTTTGATGACATTATTTTTAAAGCGTAATGACCATTTTTACTTAATTCATTTCAAATGTCTGGGTTAAACAACAAAAA
Organism: Schistosoma mansoni; assembly: GCF_000237925.1. Lineage (NCBI taxonomy): Eukaryota > Metazoa > Platyhelminthes > Trematoda > Strigeidida > Schistosomatidae > Schistosoma > Schistosoma mansoni. Next base: position 5,993,837 of record NC_031500.1, read on the forward strand.
GAACACAGAACTAGAGAAGTGGGGAGTAATTTTTAAAATAACTCATTTGTGGAGGTTGTTCGGACCTTCTCTGTTAAGGACTGCAACTGATCAGTCTGTTTATAGTATATATGAAGGTTGTCTAGATAGTGCAGCTATCAGGAGCATATTAAGAAAAGTTGAATAGTAGTTAGCAAAAGAATATAGAGGGCTCGTTTCTATTTGTGACTTGAAGTCGCTGACAAGTGGACTGGGTCATGTTGGTAGGTGTAGACTACCTGGTTGGGATCCGCGAGATGATAGCAACCGATAGTTAGAGACCTTGAATGACATGGCTCAAAATCGTTTGCAATGGCGAAGGTGCATACACTCTTTGTGCTCTACCAAATTCTAATCTTCTGAATTCCACATGCACCTATCCTTCTTCTCTTTACAAATTTGTTCCACTGAATTATACTCCTTCAATAACATCTTCAAACCCTTATCTTTCACATAATACTTATACTCTTACTACTTCTACCAATATGGGATTTGAATCGACAACTTCATCTCTGTGCTAATGTGGTATGGCAACTCGAACTGATGTACGTACGTACGAAGTTCTACGTTGTAACTGACTGACTGACTGATTTGTGACTTGTCAGCAGGATGTACCTGGGATCTGTACATAATGTACATATAATAAAGGAGACTAATCCATTGCTGTTCTTAATATAAAAGGGAAGATTTTAAAAACTGTTACAAAGAAACTAAAATTCATCACCGTTGCATAAGTTATTGGCTATCTTGATTCAGTAGCTACGTGGATGATGCGTTGAGCATTCGAATTGAAAGGTACTGGACTGGAGTCCTGGTGTGCATACTAACACTGCAGTGCAGGTACATCTAGCTGACCCATCACAAATAGAACGAGACGGACGTCCTGTATGCCACTACTGGCCACAATCCAACTCTGTTTAGTATTTTTTAAAATCTACCAATTAACTACATAGTAGTACAATACAAACACGTTATTTAGGTCAAGGTGATTTTACATGATATAATCGTATTTGTGAAAAATGCGATATTTGTACTACAAAAAAGTAGGGTATGTGCTAATAGTTTAAGATGAAAACAAATTAAATGTGGCTATTCGGATAAATGGTTGAAGTTAGATGGATAGTTAAGCGTTCCTTTTTACTGAGCATAGCTGAGTTTAGTAATACATGGAAAGCTTCAGTCGTTCAGTTTCCTTTATAACTGTAAAATCTTTCTGAATTAGTTGGATATTATTAACATCGATTTGATCGTTGTTAATAAGCCACGTACCGTTATTGCTAATTTAATCTATAAATTCTTGGGGTCTATAGAATTATTAGATCCTTTTATGTGGCTTGAATGCACTTTAGTAAGAGTCAACATTTCATGAGACGACTTTCTAATACAGAATGAGTCACGATAGACAGGAAAAATGTACTATTACGAAATAACAAATTGTTGAATCATAAATCAAATGTTATGGATTGATAGTGTAGTTGCACCTCATCACTATGGCAGAACAGAACTCCGAAGAATCTTAACACTGTAAAATCAAAGCATTCCATAAGGTAACCAACACTCATCGAAAGATCCCCTTTACATCGATACCGCTTTGTACCTATAGATTAAGTCAGATAGATTTTGATACACTCAATATTGAAGAGTCGTGAATCCAAACAAACATACCTCCGAATGCCCCAAAATGCCGTGGTACAGCCGAGAGTGGGGAGAATTAGTTCCCCCTCTCGAATCACTCTCACATGGCCACGTACATACAACCACTACCAGAAAGTCCTACTCACTGCCTTCTCGCACCACAAGTGTTGTTTACGAAATTGAGAGGACGAAAAACGAATGTCCGGCACTTTAACAGGGCTGGTGTACACGGAGAGTTCACCTAGGAGAGTTGGAAAACCCTGATTCCAAACCAATGGCATATGAACCAATCGTTGGGCACTGACTATCATGGGACTGCATCTCCTGACGTTGCTCTACTGCCTTATGAACTAGACCTTTAGGTCAAAGGCTCCGAGAATGGCCCCCTAAGAAAACCATCTGCTTCGGTTTGGGCACCCGAGCAGTATCCCAGCTCTCACACAAGTCGAATGATTTATGTAGCGCATGTCTATTTGGTGCTTCCTTGTACCAATGTTTATGTGTTTACATAAATAAATAAATATCTCCGAATAATCCTATAGAACTTGAGAACCTATAAATTAAATCAGCAAACAGTTTGACAGGGTTATTCCAACCATAAAGAAAAGTGAACAGCTGAAGCATTTCAAGTATTGCAAAATGTTACGAAAGCTGAACCAAGTATGTTCATTCAGTCAGATAAAATCTGCATCAGTAGATGACTTTTGCAATTTAGCCTACATACCATATTATGTTCATTATGTGCTTGTAAAACATATGTATTTCTCAATTTTACGTATTCTGATAACTAGATATAGTAAATTTTTATTTAGGTTCCATTGAGATTTAAGCTAACCGTCACTACGTTTTAAATTTCACAGAGAAAATCCAAGAGGCGTTATCTTAAATATAATTGGCTCCTCAGTATAGTATACCCTTACCAAATTTTTACTGGCTGTCTAACTTACGTGAGTTTATAACTCTATATTAATATTTCTAAATAAATTGGGAGCTCCGTAGTTTGAAACATACTTCGTCAAAGGAACAAATGCCAATTATAACGATATTCAAACAGTTTGCAGATGGCTTTATTTGATCAATCAGTAATTTAGTACAAATTTTTCAATTCAGCCTATTGAAAGAAGACTATTGTGACAGAAATCATGATCTTCAAGTAGTCAAATGAGGGACAATTAAATTTTCATGACTAAATGTGTTTGAAAAGATTAATAATTCACAACGTGAATAAATCATTTTAGTGAACCCCATCACATTTTATATGCAGCATAATTTTATTTTGAATGTCTTTCCAATTTCCGCTATACCATTTGATAATATCTTGATGTAGGTCCATACAAATTTACCAGGCGCATATCTAAAAGTACCGAATCGATTAACAGCAATTTACTTGTGATTAAATATCAGTCAGTGATGGTTTGAAAATAACTGGACTGGATTGTTAGTACATTTCAATAGATTTAAAACAGTTAATTTTCTTAGTCAATGTAGCATAATAAGGCTAACTAAATTGGACCAGAGTTCAATAATAAGTGTATTTCAGGAACTGTCAGAAATGTTTGAAACCCTTGTGCATACTGTACATTTGTTTAAAGATTTAAATGATTTGCCTTAGATTCTCAATTTATTGGAAAAAATAGATTAATTAAAAAAGTAAAACCAACGAACTTACCACTTTCAGGCGCCAAATAATTGACCACTTCAACACGATCAAAATAAATGACAACTCCACCACTGGTTGTAGTAAGGAAGATGGAGAACAAAGATAGACAATGAAGATACACTAGTTTAATAGCTCAATAAAAATGAGTAAAAATATAAATGGACAATAGTTAGCATGGTTAAAAACCCACACATCGCCTCGGAGTTAGTTAAACATCTGAAATTGCTTGTACGATAAAATTTTTGTTAACCAAAACTGATGTAATGTAGTTTGAATAAATACTGGGCAATTACAGGAGAGTCGTTCGAGCACCTGAAACTTAGGTATGATTTTATTAGTGTCCATTAGAAACTTGTACCTCCTACTTTTGTAGGAATATATTATCTTAAATAACTGGAACTTTGGAGTTTACTACCACAAATAAAGATATTACGTCCAGGGTTATTTAGATTGAAAAGGACTCCTTACATAATAAGAATAGCATACATCAATCGGTCATTAGATAATAACCATGATTATACTTAAATGCACAGTGAATTTTACTGATCAGAACATTGGCTTTTATTCTGTCATCATTTTAGGAAGCAAAACTTTAACTTATAATTAATTAGAATCAACTCTAGAATGACAGTTTACAACAGCTTTACAGTGTACACAACTACTAGTATTTTAAAAAAAGATTAGTTTTTTGGTTACACGGTAAATTTCAAACACAAAGCTAGATCTCTACAAAGAGAGTGATGTACTTTCTAAGTAATGATCAGATGAACGTATACATGTAAACAACGGGTAAACAGCATCGTTTATGAGATCGATAAAAAGCTAAAGTATTAGCAAACCTTGTAAAATAAGACATAGCGACAGACTTCCAAACAGTGTTTAGAAACAGTAAAACGGAATGATTATGTGGTTTTCACCAGAAAGCTTTTCACAAGTAGTTCCCACCAGGAATATTTTATGTGATATATAAAACAGGAATAATTAAGTCTACAAAACCGTAAAATCTGGAGATGAGTGGTTGCTTCATTGGTAACTGAATCATATAATTATATTCCACCGAAAGCTAATACTGATTATAGTAACTTTGAATCTTAACATATTATTCCTACCACTTACAATTATTAATAATTGATAAACAAAACGATCGGGAGTCAGTATTTACAATATAGTGTCCTATTGTTCATTCTACAACATAAAATGCGTTCTTTTATACATATGAAATACAGAAGCAAGTAGCTTAGAGTGTGGCACAATAATTATGTCATTCAGCGAGAATCTCGAGCGTCAGTGCTTAATGATTATCTTGATTAAATCGAGCAAAACTTTTATAACAGTTTGGCTTTTAGCTATATAAGACAAATCGAGACAATTATTTTTTACTAAAATTACCTTGTACCACAAGGAACATTCTTTACTTCATCGGTTTGCAAAGTAATCTGTCAAACAAAATATTCTGAAAACGTGTAATACATACCTGAACAGGTTTGTATGTGGTTATGATGGGAATCATCAGATGATAACCGGGTCCGTTGGTCTGAGAAAGTAGAGCACCACCACGGTAATAGACACCAACATGACCTGTCTTTGTAAATTTTTATTAGGGCACTAACCTTCATCAATTTGATGGAAGGCCATTCCGAGTAAAATACTCCATGCCGCGAAAACTGCTGCAAAAATCGGTAACAATGAATGGTAGTTATCCATCGCATAAAGCTTTTTGTACGGTGAATGTACTTAGTCAAGTGAAGCAATCTAAAATAAACACGTTAACGTTAAAAATGGGGAACGTGGCCAGGTTGATCTATTGTTTGGAATAAAACACCACTAATCAAATTACAAACGTCGTGACAAAGGTCGGTGTGTGAGAAATATCTTAATATTCAGAATGAATTTCATATTTCACACCTTTCACATTAGCATGTCTTCAACTTAAAATCTAGTGTGGACTCTAAGCAGTAATCTCGTGATAGGAGTTAGTTCGTAGGACAAAATGATGCAAGAACAGTGCTGCAGTGTATTAGTGAGTGGGTACTGATATGAATAGTAGAGATGCTATTTAGTGGTTTAAGTACATACACATCATTAATATAATACTGGTCACTCGTCCAATTCAATCATTAGATAGCAAGTGGTACAACTAATTATCAGTCACATGAATAATAAAGACTTGGAGTGACATTAGGACGCATGAACTACCTATGTTATGATGTCGGTAATGCACTAGGTATGTAATCTAGATATTGCGACTTATGCCACGTATATCTTTACAATACGAATAAAATTTAGTCAACATAATGATGAATCCGAACTCGATATTTTTACGGAACCTTTAGGTACTATTGTTTACGCCGAAACATTTCCGGTACCTTCTAGAAACAGTATATTTCAGCCGAGAGGTTTTTAAGAGAAAGAAAAGTTTGATTTCACGTTTATTTACTCATTTCATAGCTTTTCAGTCTCTAAATTCGTAATACATTCCTTCAGTATTTATTTCACCAATTTTTACTTTCTCCATTAGAAGGTTCTATCCCTAATTAGGGATCGGAGATATTAATATTTTTTTCATTGTCACTAACAGTTACTAGTCCTGCTATATTGGGATTCGCTCTAACAATTTCATATTACAATGCTATTGAGGTAAGTCAACTTAAGCCGTTCCACATATGCATTAGGTTCCACGTTTTGAATGACTGACTGAATATTTGCATAAATTACTAATAATTAGTTATATAAAGTAGAACACTAGTGCAACGAACGATGCAATAAAAAAGCCAGTGTACCGGTATTTAAAATCACTACATGCGACGTTACTAATTCAAGTTTGTTTATCTTATTACAGGGCAACAAAGAGTAAACGCACTGGAAGAAGAGAATCAAGCCCTGCGCGATCTGAACCTGCAGAACAAGAAATAAAACTATTTCGTAATAAGTTTCCCCTTTTTGTACTCAAACCGCTTCTTTCAATTTCAATAATATATCTGTGCTTATTGTACTCAGAATACTAGTTTTTTGCATATCAGTACTTTAATGTAAATTCCAGAAAAACACATGTACAGGTTCAGAATATTATGGAGCAGGTGTACCGAGAACTCGTGCACTCGGGGAAACGGAAGACTGAACATGTGATTTACCAATGGTATTGGTGGCCGTTCATCCATGAAGACGTGGCAGACTTCTGATAAAAAATCGTAACACGTGCTATGCCATCAAGTCACCTCAACAAATAACCCATGCACCGCTAGTTCCAATGAGGACAGAATGTCCACATCAGCGAGTTGGTAACGATATTATGGGGCCACTTACAACGTCTAAGAACGGAAACAGCAAGGTACGGTTTAAAAGTCAGAGCTTTTCAAAGGGCTCCACCGTCTCCTTTTAACGACCTTGAAAGGCCGGAAAAGAGGCGGTCATTCTGTATTTCAATTGCTGAGGGTCTGATTGATGTCCGTTGGGTTGCACGAATGTCAGGTTTTCCTGCGAAAAAACCACGAAACAATTGCGAAGAACATTGATTTAGCTCTCTCTGTCTTGTAGTGCGCACGTTGGACAGATTGTTGCTTCGTAACTTCTCGATCTCCCTATTTTTGGGCAAATTTTGTCCGGTTTGGGTAAATTTTGGCCGAGGGCGCCTTTTTCTGTTTTTATGGAGTCAAAAGATAATTGCGGGCAGATTGAACCGGATCGAGGATAAATTGTGACATGCCGATGTTCTTGCCGTCATAAGCTACAGATATACATAAGAAGACGAACTCTCACATGTAAGTTTGGTCGATTGCGAAATGTAAACTGTATAGTTCATCATATGCTTAAACATTGTATTTGATGGATGATATATAACACTCACACCTTTCATAATAACAACAATTTTACTACCCAGACTAGGCAGACAATATGTAGAGATTCAACGAAGCCAATTTTTACTTCAGAATCATCGATAATTAAGTAGGACTATAGTTTCTCTAACTCTTGTCTTTCTGTAGTATTCTTCGCGATGGAAAATATGGATCGGAATACAACAAAGTGTAGAGACGTAACAGGAACTGTCCACCATAAGTTCTTTGTAGTAGTATTTTTAACTTAACTATATATCCAACTTGTAAACTGATTTTTCGGCATCCAGTGTTGCTGTTTCTGTACCAATGTTGATGATGCATCAATGAACTTTCGCCCAATTCTTATTTTCGTCTGCTTCGTTACTTCATAGGGAAATATGCCGATAATCATAATGGGTAACTGTTTTTGAAAATTAAAAAAACTACTAAGTGCTTGATTTATAAGTACCAGTTTCGTCCCGAAAACTTGCAGTACTGCATGAGGTTAGACGCTTCGCTAGAGTGTTGCATTGTATGCATAAGTCTCTTCACTATGACAGTATATTCGGATGGCTACTTGTGGTGGTGGTGTTTCCCAACTAACTGATCTTCGAAGCCAAGCATATGATAACTAAAAAGACGTGTATTGGACGTGTAACACATGGAGAAGTTCGGAAGTGATGAACTTGAAAACAATTAGACAGATGGCATGGTTCGGCCTTGCAGACGTGCTCATTATGTTTAACTTATTTCTATTCGCATTAAATATATTATTCTATCCCCAGCATAAATTTGTCCTTCAGAAGTACTAAGTATCATAGTTAATTTTCATGATACTGTAGGGCCAGTAAAATGTCACTGAACCCTAGCCAAATCATCCGGCATTTGGGTTACTAAATGTCGAACAGATCATCGATCCCTGTCAAGGTCAAGGACAATCAGAGCGCATCAGTTGATCATACGCCATGGACTGGCCCATGCGGCAGTGGTTCTACTTCGCTTGTATCTACTTTAACTAATATATTCCTGTAATAACGTCCGTTTTGTTGTACAGTCTTTAGAGCATCCATGGTCCCTTGATACGTCGATGGGGCAATCCACGTAAGCTTTTGGTCGCGAGGTGTGACCTCGAAGTTAGCTTGTTCGTTACACCGTTCCCGTCTAACTCGAGTAGGCCTCCAATCATTCGACATAGATCATCAACGTCGGTGGTATATATATAAGTTCAAAACAGGTATCTCAAACTTTACGGATACGACCGCAACTAATGTGTATAACAGGCAATGTTACACAACACCCCGACTGAAGTCCACGTGTATTTTTGGAAGCGCGCGGACTATCTTTTGAAAGGCTAAGGTTGTTCGTAAACGAATTCGGCCACATGATAGACTTGCAAATTATTCGTAAATCGAACACATCATGAACATATCACTTGCACATGATCCATAAAAAGGACGGTAATTATTGGCGTCCAAATGGTTCAAATGGTTGTGGACGGAATGAAAGAAGCTTTCGCTTAACGTGTTTCCGTGTCTAGTAGCAGTGGATCGCTAATATCTGCGGGCAGGAACCTAGGTCAATCAACCATAAAAAAGGAAAAAGAAATGAAAGTTGGTACATGATAGTAAGATACTGTCTTTAGTCCTTAAGAATATGTCACTTTTCCTCCTAAAGGACTCCTGAGAAATCGCTTGGACTTGCTCAATCGGCAGTGCATTTTTGACCACTTCGACGGAAGTACTCTCCCCAAAATCTTCAACAGTTTTGTTCATCCCTACTTAGAGTACTGATACATAGTACTTCCTCTCTCACCCCAAAAGGATAAGGATACTCTGTAGCGTATCCAACGGAGAGCCAAGAAATCAGTTCGGTGACTCAAACTCAAATCTTGTGACGAGCGCCTCTAATCACTCTACTCCTACCCATTGGAGTACAGACGTCTCTGAGGTGACCTTTCAATGGCTTGCAGCATCCTCAACACCTCTAGACACCCCCTTAAACACCTACTTAAGCTTAGTTCCGATACAAGATTTAGAGATTGTGGAGATAGGCATAACAAACTTATTTCCTAAATAGTTTTTGATATCATTTGCACTTATTTTGTCAATTCTCAGAGTCTGTACATTTATCACAAAATGATTGTACATGTTGCTTAAGTGCAACTAGTGACTGTCGGAGACTGAATGAGAAGACCGTTCATGATCGTTACTCGTTGCTTCACATTCACGAGTTGACAGCTATCTTCAAAGATGCAACTGTTTTTCCGAAAACCGACTAGACTGAAGCATATTACCAAATTCACATGGCTGCTGATGACAATCACATAAAAACACTACCATCACTGCCTTCTGACAACGAATTTCCGGTCAAACCTTCCGGTTTAAGACTCTCCAGAGAGTAATCGATGACGTATCCAGAGGTTCCAACTTCGTGCACGCGTATTTTGATGACTGCATGATCGCACCTACGCGCAGAGGATCTTATCTCCAGAATGTGGACCTAGTTTTCGATTGATTCCAAAAGCATGGCTTCATTGTAAACATTCAGCAATGTCAAATCGGGACCAACTCAGATGATTTTCTCGGACACACTATTGATGTTCAAGACATCCGCCTACGGAAAAACAGAGTGGTGACATTTGGGATTACCCAGAACCAATCCAAGCAACTACACACATATTCGTCCACAGTTCATCCCAAATCGAGGGTCTTTAATGGGACACTTAACAGAGAAACTTAGAGGGAATGTGATATTCGTCAATTTGGACGACGTCGCGGAAAATGCATTCACCGCTGTTAAGGAACTTATTGCCGTAGCAACGTTGCTTGCACACCAGGACACCGAAGCGGTTATTAGTGTCACTATAGACGAATCCAACTCTGCAAATAGAGGAGTCTTACAACAATTGGTAAACTAAACCTGACATCCTTTGTCATTGCTCTTGAGACAGTTGCAGGACATGGATTCAAGGTATAACACTTCCGTCAGGGGACTTCTTGCCATGCATTGTGCTGTACGGCGTTTTCAACACTCTGCGGAAGGTCGAGAATTCACCATGATCACCGGCCACTAACTTCTCAACGTTTCCTCTAATTGTGACTACAGACAAGAACTCCACTCGGGGGTCTCGATAACTGGACTACATTTCTCAGTTTACTGACGATATACACATTTCTGAGGCAAATAATATAGTTGCAAATGTCTTTTCACGTATAACCTTCTTGAATAGTCTACAAGGAATCGACTTCCCTAAACTTACCTAGTCTCAAAAGAAAGACACTCATCTTCAACACGAGTTATCTCCGACAACCCTGGCTCTATGGATCAGACAAACGGGAACAGGTAGGCGAACGTTGCTATATGACGCAAGTACAAGTAGAGGCCGCCCAATCGTCCGGAAGCATTATCGACAAAACACCCTCAATACGTTGCGCAAACTTTCTCATCCAGGTGTTCGAGCAACCACGTTCGCATGGCAAAACGGTTTTGCTGAACTGGTTTGACTAAATATGAGACGAAGTGAGCGCGCTCCTGTGTAGGCTGCCAGAAATCAAAGGGGATCAGACACAACAAATGTCAATTATTCTATTTTCCGGAAGCACGTCTAAGCAGTTTCAATCTTGAATTGGCAGGACCCATACCGAGTTCAAGTGGACACTCTTATCTCCACCGTTTTTTACGATGACCAGCAGCAGTACCTATTAAAGATAGTATTATTAGAACAGTGGCTCGCGGTTCGCCGAACGATTTGTAGCAAACTTTTGCCTTCCTTCGACTTTTGCTGCTTTTCGTGGACGCCATTCCGAATTAGGACTTTTTTGTTGTCTCACCGGATTACTAGAAATCTCGCGGTTTACAGAGACTGCATATCACTCACAAGCTCACAGGTTGGCAGATCGATTTCGCCGACAGTTAAAAGCTTCGCTCTCAGCTGTTGTACATATGCACTTCCACTCCTATTACTCGGTATTCACAGTGCGGTGAAAGCTGACGCTGGACGCATTGCAGCACAACTGCCTTTCGAGATGATGCCACGACTTGCAGAATTCATGCATCCTTCAATTTCTTCAACTATTACGTATCTAAACTCCTTGTAGAATTATTATCTAATTCGTTATTACTATTGCTTTAATAATAGACTTTAACCAAAAATTGTAGACTTGTCATGATGTGACTACCAAATCTATAAGATCTTATGTGGAATTCACATTTCTGTCTTTATTAACTCATCTTACCGTAATCATCGCCAACATATGATGAGGAACACATCTAGGTTGGAGATAGAACAATGTATTTATTGATTATTAATCATGACCTTCTGCTCCTAACCCTCATTTTCAGTTCCCGAGTCTCTCTAATGGTTAAAACCACATTATTCTTCCTAAGTGTCATGTCCTTTAATTTTTATTTTTCTTATTACAAGTAGACAGATAACTCACTAATCTTATGGATGTTGATCAACTAAGGCCGATCGGAAGAAGCTTAAATGTTCTAAATTCTCGTGAGTTGCTCAATGTTTGTTTTTCTAACCCTGAAAATTCTACAATCTTCTACTCTCTCATATCCTTTGATTTACTATCAGTTATTATCATCTCTTAGCCACATATCACCTGACCTGTCTCTTATAGCCTATACGATTAGTTATCTTCATAACAGTATGATATACTTAGTGAATCTCTAACCCATAATACAAATGCTTTAGCCATCTGATTTGCTTGAATCATGGAACTAGTATAAGCAGTGTGTTCCAACTATGGGCTTTGATTATTGCAATATTCATAGTGACCACAAACGTAAGAGAGCCTAACATCATAAAAGGAGGAAGGGTGGAGTTACTGACTAGCAAACATGATGGTGGGGAGATAACTTCAATCCACCCGTGTCTGTAGGGCAGAACATGTTAAATTACGGCTCCTTATGTCAAGTGGGATGTCACGAACCAACGGCATTGATGCGAAATTATGCAAAATACCTCTTTAAATTCTGTTTAAAACGCTGAATTGATTCCACTTCCTACCGAGTAATCCTATTGCAAGCAAACTAGACAGTTGACTAAAAACGAAGCCCACTCCATACCCTATAAAATCTAAAAACAAAAAAGAGAGTTCAAACAGCCTCGAAAAAAGGGAGACAGCCATTTGTATCGGAATACTGTTTATAGCACTTTATTTTATAATTACACAATTCAATACTTCTTTCTGAACTACCTTCATTCATACAGTTCCTTATCCACTCAAACCTTGTTCACACTTATTTTTCTTTAACACATTAGTATGCTCTTACCTAATAAGTACTTCAGTAACAGATAAATAGACTAAATGGTTATACCTTAACTATTCCTCCATGAATATTGTGTGCTCTGTTTTTCGTCCTTCCTTTTTCTTACACCTTTTTCAGCCCACTGGAGATACCCCACCAAAAACAGATATATCACGGGTGACTTCGTCCTACACCGTTATTAAAGCCTCAAATACTCCGGAGGGATATAAGGTCAAAGCTTCTAAAAGCCCCACACTTCGCATATATCTATTCTTGACCATCAGCCGTATGTTGCAACGCTACCTTTATAAAGTGCACTAAGTGTGATATTGTCATATTTCTTACGAAATCCATTTACATTCATATCTCATAAAAAATCAACCCAGCTGAGTAATTTTCGACAGTGAAAATTGTAACTTCTTTAACAATTTGATCTTGCCTGTAAACCAGCATACCTCATGTAACAAACTGTTATTTGAGAACAAATTATATTGATTATTATTATTATGATATTTCCTTCCAACTCGCCTTTTGACAATTCTGTTTCGAGCGTCGTGATTCATTACGACGGCTTCTCCAAATCGCATTCAAATGACCCTCCAAATTCAGCATACATCGTCTTAGAACCACTTATTTAAAGGGGCACGCTACTAACATAGAATGTTCTGCCGTACGCGGGAACGAAATGCGCCTCACATTCCGGACACCCCAATAGATAGTCAACAATTACTGCGAGGCTACGCTGTCATCTGACGACCGGCACAAAACAAGTCACTCAGGGAGAAGGGTAAGGTTTCCAGAACACCTTATCTACGACCGCTAGTAGGACATTACGTAACTTTTTATTTCATCTCATTTGTTTGTATTATTGTGTCAAAAAAACAAACACATATATGTGTATCCTTTGTTTATTTAAAACGTTCAAAACGTCTATTGTGAAAAGCTTTTTCGCTATCTCATGTCATCTATACGCATACGTACTGTTCTTTTCCCCTTTTCGTAAGTTTCATTTCGTTACTCACTTGATAGTGCACTTCGACATACATTCAAAGTTCCGGCTGAAAAAGGTGAAAACCGAATAGGGATTACAATGAATAGAAATTTTAACCATACATTATTATTTCATTTTTACACTGTTACACAAGACCTCCTGTATTGGGGAAAACGACCAGATGCTACCAGACATAGCAAGCTATCAAGAGTGTTTACCAACAACAAACTTGTTGGGTTTAAACTGCTGACTGACCACGTCTTACGGCCATCACTACCTGGCTGGTGATAGTGAGCAGTGGTGGTTTGTAAATCCCCAAATATATATCGTTCCGCAGGTTTTCGGCCTCGATGTTGACGTCATAAATCTCACTGGACATATTATGGATGAAGACGCTCGGTCATGTATCCACACCAGATCATGAGTGGGTACTTCATCATACGTATTCTTGTTAACTGTTAGCCAGATTAAAAAAGGTGCTTCTCAACATGCCGACAGTTTTCCAAATATATCTGAAAACCCCTTCAATTCTCACATGTGATTTGAAAGTATTGATATACTTTGATTGTAAAGTGACTACAATTAAAAGCATTGTCAAACTCCGAATACCCATAGCACCTTATAACAATCTACAATTTTAATCCGTATACCCTTATCAGGACCGGAGACGATGAGATGAAAGACGATGAACGATCTGTTTCAATAAAGACGAATTTCTATGTCTCCGCATTTCCGGCCTACAGAAATAACAGCATGTAAATTTTATAAGGTCACGTAACTATTCAAAATATGCTTACTTTTTTGTGTTTTTCGTGTCTGATTTCAATTAATTACTTATTCTGGATATTTGCTTTTCACTTAGCTAGTAACTGACTAGAATTTTTTCAGTTTGTTATAAGCATGTTCCTACATCACACTCTAACCGTAACACGCTTGTAACAAATAATAGAAAACTAGATACTGAACGCTATGTATTGAATGCAACTAAAGAAGAAGCATGAGCATTCACTGTTTATGCCTCGAATTTTATATAAAAAAGTGAGTAAATGGACTTTTCACTACCTTAGGACAATCCGTTCAAAAAAGTTTAGGCCCCACAAAAATTCAGATCCAGATAAATATCTTTTGTTTCCGTTCTACGTACTTGCATATTTTTATTCTTTATTTCACTTCTTTTTTCCACACCTTCTCAAGTATGGTTTTTTGTTTATACTAGCTTGTTATCAGAATATTGGACATTGTGAGCAAAATTTTAAACAATATTTCCAATTTCATAAGTTGTCGGGCTATTTTAGATAGTGATTTTACAGAGTAAGATGATTATATAATATGGTTGATTTTCGATGGTTGATATCTTCACAAGATGTTTTACGGCTTCTTATCTACTTTTTTTGGCTGTCAAGTAACATTATATATTTTGCTTTTAGTAGTCCTTTTCCGGAGAATTTCTGGGAAATTTCCCCCGACACGGGGAAATCTTGAGATTGTTGTGCCCTTTTTTACAAGTTTTTTTGTATTGACTTCCTCAAAAATTTAAATGCACCTCAAAATAGAGAGATTGTGCTCCTAAAGATACAGAGATCTGCCGATCAGTATATAAAAGAGGATTCTCTCCACTAATTGTCACTTAATTCGCTCGTACTTTGTGGTTTGATTCCCAGAGTGCCATCGTAAAATTCTGTTCAGTGATGATTGCTCAGCTGATAAAATCTCGTAATTAGTAATCCCTTAATAGTCATTAATCAAATGAATACCCAAGCAACCAGTAAAGGGGGAGGGAGAAAATATTCCTTTAAAAAATAGTGGGAAAATGCGCCAGAATGTCTTCTTTTTCATTGTCGTGCGCAAATAATACGGAGTTCCTCCTTTTTGTCGCTGTGTTTGAAATGTCGCTAATTGTCTACTTTTTCACTTGAATAAACTCTGGTAACATTAAACTATACTGCCGACCTTTGAACGAATCTTAAATGACCTTGAGAAATATTAGCCAATCAGAAGACAGTTAGTATACGGTAAAAATATATTTTACAAAACCAAAGAATTAAAGTGGAAACACTTCTTTTACATGGGTAAAAAACTTCTCAAGGTCAGATATAGGTTCAGAAGTTCTAAAATCATAGTGCATACGGTACAGGAACACATCCATATGGCTCCATAGTAGTCGACCTCTGAAACCATGATAAGGTCTCAAAAATTCTTTTAGCCCCGACCACATAGCTTTAATAATGTTAGTATATTGGTATGGTTTACGGGTTAGGGTTAGAGTTAAGGTTTAGGTGTAGGGTTTAGGGTTATGGGTGAGACTATAAGTTATGGACAACCTTTGAGCGACGCTAGAGTGACTCTGAGAGTGTCAACATAATAACTAGGACCAAATGAGGGTTATAAACCTGTGTGAAGAATTCAAATAATGATTTACAGTTCATGATTAAGTCTAGGAATTATACTTAGGGTTTTCATCACGAACTGACATCAGCTATAATGCCAAAACTCTATTTATTCAAATGGATAATTGAATTTCGCGCCCAAATCTTATGATCACTTCTCTTGTAGACGCTAAATTATCACGTCTTCCCTAAAATCCGCTGTAAACCGACCGTACGTAAGCATCAGGTGCCGAACTTAGCGCCGTGACTTTGAAAACCCGCGAAAGCTTCTGATTGGTTCGGCAGTATAGTTTAATCCTACCTAAACTCTTGATTGTCTATTTTTCGCCCAAATACCCATCTAACATTTTACTACACATTTGATTGTCCGCTTTTTTGCCTAACCTCGAATATTACCTATGTTCGCCCCAAATTCCATAAACCACACGATGACTGCAATCGTCTACGTTAGAAAAATGGTGCATGTTGAATGACAGTTATTGACAAGAAAAAAGTACCATAGTGAATAAGGATAATAATAGTGGACGGACGCTCAATCAGTGATTGTTATATATTCTCATCGTCAGTGCCTAGTCTTAATGTAATTTATAAAGGTCCGCAAAAGAAATCACAGACAGTAGGTTATAAATAAAGAATGTAGGTAGGACTAAACTATACTGCCGACCTTTGAACGAATCTTAAATGACCTTGAGAAATATTAGCCAATCAGAAGACAGTTAGCGTACAGTAAATATTATTATACAAAACCAAAGAATTAAAGTGGAAACACTTCTTTTACATGAGTCAAAAACTTCTCAAGGTCAGATATAGGTTCAGAAGTTCTAAAATCATAGTGCATACGGTACAGGAACTCATCCATATGGCTCCATAGTAGTCGACCTCTGAAACCATGATAAGGTCTCAAAAATTCTTTTAGCCTCGACCACATAGCTTCAATAATGTTAGTATATTGGTATGGTTTACGGGTTAGGGTTAGAGTTAAGGTTTAGGTGTAGGGTTTAGGGTTATGGGTGAGACTATAAGTTATGGACAACCTTTGAGCGACGCTAGAGTGACTCTGAGAGTGTCAACATAATAACTAAGACCAAATGAGAGTATAAACCTGTGTGAAGAATTCAAATTATGATTTAAAGTTCACGGTTAAGGCTAGGAATTATACTTAGGGTTTTCATCACGAACTGACATCAGCTATAATGCCAAAACTATTTACCTAAATGGATAATTGAATTTCGCGCCCAAATCTTATGATCACTTCTCTTGTAGACGCTAAATTATCACGTCTTCCCTAAAATCCGCTGTAAACCGATCGTACGTAAGCATCAGGTACCGAACTTAGCGCCGTGACTTTGAAAACCCGCGAAAGCTTCTGATTGGTTCGGCAGTATAGTTTAGTCCTACCAGAATGTATCGTTACTTATAAGTGCATGTGAAATCAAATAGGCGTACGCAATATACCCTTCGTTCTTTAGTTTCGAATGTAAGTCAGAAATTGAGCATATGATAAGAAAGAGCTTTACTAGTTATTAAGTTAAACGTAAAAAAACACTTCAATGATAACGTTTTTCTTTGACTTCAGTGTTACTATTGCGAGCCGAAATAATCATGCGAATTGTGCAACTTAATGAACACGAACATTTACAACAATGTCAAAATAATGTAATTTGTCAAACAACTTTCGACCTGAAGTATGAATTTCGGTTATGTTCGTTAATACTTAACACTCCGCCTATAGAACAATGGTGAATAGTTATAACTTCAAAATTATACATACATGTTCTTGTTCTCGTCGATGATGCTTCTGTATTTTACCTCGTCGTGAAAATACCCTTGCGCCGCGATTTAGAAAGTTTAGAAAGTTGTTTTTCATTTACATATAAAGACAACAACCGATTTGTTAATGCACCTAATGATTATGTATGTAGCTGCAAAACCTGAACTTCTGAGTTGCTCTTTTTGATGAAGTAACAGGTAATGTAAAATGTCTTACAACTCCAGGTTTCATGACATGACGAAATATAGCACATGGATGTTTTTGGATCATCATCCGTTAACGACGTCAGCATCGCCATCTGGGATAAGAATAAATAATGCAATGTAATTTCGTGACTTACAAATTTATCCCTCATGTCTTCTTGCTGAAGACATGTGTCCAACGTTCGCAGTTCCTCTTCACACGACAAAGTGAACTGCAAACTTGACAGTCCGATATCAAATTTCCGTGGATGTTCACACCCAACACTTACTTTTGTAAGCATCCGAATATCTACACAACCATTCATGAGGATAATATATAATTCAATTTTATCGAACTGTCTTTGTTTACCCCAGATTTGAAGAGTTTAACTACAGCTGATAGATAAAACTATGTGATTAATCATCATACTTTTAACTGATTCTCTCTTGTAAGGTAAAGAACTATATATGTTATGTGTTCACTATTCACCCGAGAAATAGGTACGTATTATTTTGTAGATCACTTTGTCAATAAATGAACCTAAAAGTTTAGTAGGTTAAATTTTTGTGTCCAACTTTTTATGTAAATGGAAAAATAGTTACCAAAATTCATTTGAATTCTACTTTGATGTATGTTATTAAAGCCAATGAATATCGAAATAATTATTGCTGCTATGTTTCACTTTTACTTGAGTGATTTTAATCATATTTCCTTAATTTCTTCATGATCAAACCGGTACAGATTTTCATTTTGTATCTTTTCTATTCTTAAATAACATTTTTCTTAACACTGGGTAAAACGGCTTTGGGTCCACTGCACCTCACTAGTCCTCACAATATTCCGAATATGAATTACTAGTGAGTGTTAAAGTGCATAAAATCTAAATTCAGAGCTTCCTATTGACTTGATTTAACCGTCTAATAGTTAGGGTTTCTGTTTTAACATATATTGTAAAACTTAGAAGTTCGTCTAGTAAACATTGTTTGATAAAATAATTCAGTGGCAATTATCTGGCTTCGAATAAATTTTATGATCTTGTTCATTTGAAGACTATACCACATAAATTGTGTTGGGGCGATCCTGAAGATTTTTCGCAATAGACATGACAAGCTCAGGAAACATTAAGAGGCATTTTATCTAATCGGCGTTGGATTAGAAGTTTTGTTAGAAACATCACGAAAATGAAGTCACATGTAGAGGTTCTGATTGTCTGATTACTACACTGCTACTATATTTAGTAGCATTCCAGAATTTTCAGGAAAACCCAAGGACTTCTAAAATACTATAAAAACCATATATTTTCTGTACATAAATGAACCTTTGGAGTAAAGTGCTTCTCGTATATTTTGCGCCTTTTCTCTCGTGTTCAAGTCGCTATGTAGTTCTAGCTTGTGGTGTTACGAGACTAGCTTAGGATCCGAGTATAGCTTTCAGTCAGCAAGACTTATCAAATTATTGTATACAACCTCTTCTCTTTGCTACTAAAACTTTCTTTTAACTGGAATTTCAACTATTTAACCATATACTGCTTTATAAACTTTATGTTAACATTTCAGTGGAATTCAAATATAAATTTACCAAGATATAGTTAATATGTAAAACAAGAAAAACATTTGAAGCTCATGTTTCATTAAAATCTGGTAATTGGCAGAATCCGAGTTCTATTAAATTTTTGGTCGGTCAATATTTTTATTAGAGGCTTCGTTGTATGGTATATTTCTTTCAATTTTTTCTGCTGTTGTCGCTAGGTTTTCTACATATTTCCGCTCTTCAGCTTCAATGCTCATCTCCACTCGCTTGCTTGCTTATGTATTTTGATCTCTATCTTGGATTTCTACGCTATAGTTAGACTGTTGTTGATTGCTAGCTTCTTGTTTTCTCTCTTAAATCTTGTCTAGACTATCTGCAGTGATCCGTTCTCTATTCTGATGCTTTTTGGGATTGCATTGAGTAACGATAGACGACATTCATTGTAATCCTTTCCTTTGTTTTGGGATATACTTTGATGATCATGCAGCTATAAGTTTCCCTCTACTGAAAATGAAACTATTAAACTTGTATAGACATGAACTTATAAATCGTCTTTATGACAAACAATTATATTTTGCATTGAATGTGTAAGCAAGCTTTATTTACATGAAACTTAATTAACATTTGAAGAATGTTTAAAAAACGTAAACAGTGTGTTCCATTTCGACTTGTTCTACGATAATTAGTCGGACTGATTCTATACCTATAAGATTCTTTGTTACTTAGCTTATTAATACGGGCAAATTTTTTAGTAAAATTTAAAAGTTTGTCTTAAATCTGGTTGATATTTATGTTTAATCGTAAGTTTCACGGGTAAAACTCGTTTCAAAAAGAGAAATAAGTAATTTTGTAAATAATTCTGTGGAATTTAGAGGTAGTTATCCCTGAAAACTAACGTCAGCAAGAGGATTATCAATAACCATATATAACCATGGATCTGGTAAACTCTAACTAACAACCACAATTAGTTTACAATAATTAAACTAAAGTAGATTCTGTCACGAAATAAGTAGATTAGATATGAGTTCTGAATTTCAAAGCTGTGTTTATTTAAAAGTAGTTTTACAAAGTAATAACCTAATAATATTGTCATTAGGACTACCGGTGGTAGTAATGCTAATAATAATGTTTGTCACTACTTCATTCAGAATATTCATTAATATAACATAAAGACTTGGTGATCACGTGTTGAGGTGTGTAAATAAAAATAACCAGACATAGATGGTGTAGTAGTGTAAAATTATAACTGTTAAAACAATAATAAATTAATAATGATTATTCTGGTACTCATGGACAGTTAAAACTACAAATACCAATGGCTTAAATACCTAACTAACCTTCCCTGAACTTGTTATATTAGAAACCAACTGTTTCTGTAAGAGAATTTCCGAAAGGAAAATTAACCATTTCTTGATAATATTGCAGTTCAATGAATGTTATTTATATTAATTACGTTATTAAATTTTTTAATAGGTCATTGTATCCTGACAATCCGCAATCAGTTGTTAGTAAAATGTAGAATTTAGGGTTCGGGAGTTCTGTACAAAAATGATTGTAAGAGATTAATTTGTTGTTAGAATTTTATTTCAGTTATTAAAATGTATTGAAAATGTTTATATAATAACATGGTAGAATATTTACAGATGATGACTTACTTTTCTCATTCATTTTTAGACTAAACACAAAAACATGCATTTATATTCGATGCTTAATTTAACGGAGGAAAAGAATTAGTGAGTCAAACATACAAAACACTTAGCCAGTTTCAAATGTTTTATGTTTTCAAATATGTAATCAATAATTACATTTGAAATATGATGTTATTGTTCGTCAGGGACTGTTATCAGCCGAAAAAAATAGTGGGTGTAAATGAATACAAAACTGTTATTTCGTTTTAACTCGAGTTCCATCAGAAGCAAGCAACCACTATTCCTCAATATATCTAAATTTTCAAACAAAAATACGGTTATCTCTTGATCAACATGTAATTAAAAAACTGAAATAGAAACAGATTTTGTGAAGCTGAATAGATTACTATTGAAAAGAACACTAATTAAAAGAACAATACATGACGGTTTTTTTTTGCATAAAACCGGAAAAAGATGAAAGTAAAACAAGGTGCATATGTTATTGTCCACCTCTTTATTATTTGTCAGACGCATTCTTTCTTGAGAGAATTTTAAAGCATTAAAATATATTGTTTTTCATTTCACATTGAAAAATACCCAATAGAATTATAAGAATTCTTGTCAAGTTCCTAATAATATTATAAAGTATATTAGATTCCATATCGTTTGTACTACATTTACTAAAAAAATGTTATTCACTTTTACCTTTTTATTTGTTTCATTATTAATATATACTATAATGTCTAAATGCCCAATTACTTATTTTCCACAGAAGTTGAATTTATTAGTGAAATTATCCACATACTTTACGTAATGGCAACTGATAAATATATTCCCACTGGTATAGATAAAAAGCAGGTTGATAATAATGAAAATGAGAAGTTTATAGCAGCTATTGATCAAGGTACAAGTAGTTCAAGAGTGATTATATTTTCAATCAACAATGGAAGTATAATAGCTATGCATCAAATAAGTGTAACACAAAGTTATCCGTCACCTGGATGGATTGAAATGGATGCTAATCAGATTTATACAACAATTCTAGAATGTTTAAATAAATGCGTGGAACAATTAAAATCAGTAAATAAAAGTACCAAAGTAAGTGTATGTTAGAATTTATATAACTCGTTAATATGCTTCAATCTATTCTATATACGATGTTTAACTAAATTCATTAGTGTGGTTTAAGTGTCTTAGCAGTACATAGAGTTAATTAACTATTAAACTTGATGTTATTGAACATTTGAAGGTATTATATTTTAGGTTTCCGTTAAATAAAATCTCTGTATTTTGTTTTCGTGACAATCTGTGCTAGTATTTAAAAACAACTTGTCATTTGAAGTTGAACTAATACTTGTTGTTAAATACTGTAGCTTAAACTTAGTTTGTGAACTATCGGCATGACTATTGCGTAACAACACTGATAATGTATGTATATGAATCAGTCATAGAATCACGTGAAATGTAATAAAGTATTGTACTTTATAAGCATTGTAGTACTTCGGTCAACTAAATGTGTCTCATTTCATTAACTTAGTAGATTTTATTATTGTTTGAAGATAAATTTAGTTCCATACCGGGGTTAACTGGATTAGCGTTAAAAACCAAAGCTATTTCATCGTTTTGAAACTGATTAGAACAAAACTTTGAATTTACATGAGATCTTACCTAATATCTTTTTCTTGATCTATAAAGTCAACAAAGCTACGGTACACTGAATTGGGACCACAAGTTAAAGGAGCTTACTAGAGCTAAAAAGTGGTCATCAAATGCTAATTCAGTGGTCTAACATAAATCGAGGCTATCGGGATGCCTGAATGTCGTGGGTTTGTACTTTCGGGTAATAATCTTAATTGCGAAGTAGACCTGAATTATTATGTGGCAACTGTTCTGTACTTCGTCTTTTTAAATAGTTCTCCAGCTGGTGTCAGTCCGTGATATAAGCTATCTTCGATGTAATCGAGAATAAGGATATACTCTACTTTTTATAGGTA
Organism: Schistosoma mansoni; assembly: GCF_000237925.1. Lineage (NCBI taxonomy): Eukaryota > Metazoa > Platyhelminthes > Trematoda > Strigeidida > Schistosomatidae > Schistosoma > Schistosoma mansoni. The sequence continues at coordinate 6,016,705 of NC_031500.1, forward strand.
AAGGGTACAAAATCCAAACCAAAGAAATTCCTATAATAAATTAAGAAATGGGGAAAATGTTAATTCTGCTTTTTTGTTAGCAGTAAATAAACAGTTTGCTTTATAAACGATGACTGATGGCAATATGGTCTATTTGAGTCCATCATTGGTTTGGTGCAGGTGGTCGCCATGTTAGATGATGTCTCTCCTTATGCTTATAAATTAGTGTTTGCTAAAAATAAACAATTGTCTAAGTGTAGTTGCAACAGACGATCACCATTATCTGTTTGCTGAGCCGGAATACTAAAATACCCACCTTAATGTCTTTCTGATTTGTTTAAGCCACCTAATTGGGCATTAAAGTCACCTACTATGAGTACTATGTCTGATTGTTTAGCTTTTTGAAGAAGTTCAGAAAGCTTTCCGTAAAAGTCATCTTCTAATTCATTCGGGCTGCAGTCAGTGGGAACTTAGGCAGAAACGACGAAAAGGCAATGACGTGTGTCCCTATCCTTCTGAGTTCTTACGGAGCCCTTTAGCCGAACAGCACATAGGTGACTGTTAATGGGGATCCATTCTAATAGTGCTTGTTATGCACTCCTACTAAGTGCTATGTATGCACTCGCCAGTCCACGAAAATTCGCCATCATCACCAGATACACGGAGGGTGTATCTCGTCGGCTCTCCATTTTGGCGAGGTGAGGTCAAGTTAGTAACTACACTAGGATCCTGTATGCGTGTTTCGGAGACACGGCATACATCAATCGTACGAGATTCTAGGGTCTAAGTCGAGGAGGCCTATTGGCCGATTTGACATAGAGTGAGTGTGTTGAATACTCCGATGTGTAGTTTAGAGCGAGGTCTCAGGAGACCTGAGACAGTATTTCGCCCACTAGAATCATTGGCCATAGTGACACTTGAGGAAGAAGTTTAGAGTTGATAGTCGAGGTAGGAGGAATAATAGGAGTTGAGGAAGGAGATTGATTATGAATACAGTGATCTTGAGTACTGTTAAAAGTATGAGGACGGTTATCACTTCCCGGTTGCCCACACCGTGAAAGGATTCTTCTAGTGGTACCTGAAAAGGTAATCGGGTTAGAGCTGGACAAAGTGACCTGAGAGTGTGACCGCAGTGCCTAAGGGACAACTGTGTTTGAGGCCGGTCACACGACCCTTTTGTGGGTAATTTTTGTTTTATCTCCGTACTTGTCGGGACCTTATCGCCGGAGACGGATATCCGTGGGATAAGGCGAGGTGTGCATTTTCAGGGTCGACCTTTTCTAGCCCCACTCCTCCTTGTGGGAAGACAGCATCTCTGTTATGCTGGTTGTCTGAAGGAAACACAGTCAGCAGTACGACTTCGTCTTCGGACCTTGGGTTTGCTGCTTTTAGTCTTACCGTTCTTCAACCGACCTGTCTGGCATGGTAGGAACTGGAGAAACGATTGTTCCAGCCAGTATAGCTCGATTTGTTCATTATGATAGGCAAGCCCGAGGTAGCAGCAACGGTCGGGCTGATGGAGAATGCTGGTGAGCGGCCTATGCCCGTCCATGATGGGTAACATGCGTAAGTAAGTAATTGTGCAAAGTAACAACTGGAAACTATGTTTTTCTGTCGACATCCTCAAATCATCAATATATTCACTACATTAAATATAGATAATTTCATAGAAATCATAAACCAATCTAATTTAGACCAACATTGAACACCTGGTTTTCAATGTTGGTCTTAGATAAAAAAAATAGTGATGAATAAACACGAGATAGTTAATGATTGCTAATTAATATATTATCTCTATAATGGATACAGAATAACACTAGTAAATGCTCGGAAACTTGCGTGATGGAAATATTTTATTATTGGATGCCTTATTTGTGTTAATGGGATAGGATGTTATTTCTAGACTTTTTAAATCAGAAATTCCAATCATATGTTATTTATTATGATTTCTATAGAACAAAAAAACAAATTTACCAGTTACGCTTATTCATTTTTTTGGATACGGTCGATAGTCCATCCAGATTTCCACTCTCATGAACACTAGAAAATAAAATGTATGGTTACAATTATATTTTATTATTTTGACATATAAATCACGTGATTATATATAGTGTAAATACCGAATTATAACAATACAATTTGTAATTTATATTATATATATAACTAATACAAACTCACCATAAAAGTGAATAATCGCTTAGCAAGTCAAATAAAAGCTTACAATTGATACTATGATAAAAATGCACTGAACTTACTCATTAAAAGTATGCAATTTAGTTCATCGAAGAATAACTACCCCGCTTTCATATACACCCTTATCTCATATTCTCGGAACAAAATTTATAAAAAATCTACAGAGAAAAATAGATATTGTAGGAATTTATTAGTTCAAGAACTGATTGATTGTGCCGTTTCATCTAACCATATGTTTTATTTTTGTAATAAATTTCATTTCTGTGTGTAGCTATGTGTATTATACATTTTTTTATCGGCTAATTTGCCATACGTTTAGTATGATTGACTGACTGGTTGAAATTAACTGATACGTTTCAAATATCTAGTACTATAATATGTATTTTGTGTTTGTGTGATGTTGATTAACGAAAGCTTATAGAACTGTTTAATATTCTAAAAGTGGTTAACTAGAGGGATTCATTATAAATAGTTAGTGTCTACATTTATCTTTATCAAAACATACTAGTATATAGGCTATTCATCTCAAATTTTTTCTATTTTATAAAGAAAAGTTAGATGTGTTATATATAGTATTTAGAAGAGGTTTTGTGGAGATTTCAGTATTTTCATAGTTGAGATCATGAGTCAATTGAAGCTAGACCTCCATGAAAAACCTGGAAGCACTGGACAGCCGTTTCGTCCTATTGTGAGACTCCTCAGCAGTGCGCATCCAACCAAAGGGCTATTTTCATTAAAATGTAATAAATTTCGAAAAAAAGTTACCAGCAAGAACTATTTCGTTCGAAACACAGGAATTTCAAGTGTTTTTGGGTATCAGTCTTCAAGTCAAAATCCAGATGAATTTAAAGTGACTTTTCAATTGATGAGAGTTTAGCCAAGTAACTAATATTTAAATTAAATCAATTTCTACAAATACCAGTTTCATGCAAATATTTCTTTTTGAAAACCTAAAATGCTCAAAAACATTAATGTTCACAAAATAGCATGAATTTAATTAAATTTCTCTAGAATTTGTCCAAATTTTTGTAGAATTACAGATCTATTTATAGCTTTTATTACCACAAAGCTATTCTATGTTTGGTTGTCTTGTTATTTATTATTAGTAACATCTGTATTATACTAGTTTATAGCCATAATAATGAAGATAGTTGGATAGGAATATTTATTCGTTTAATTTATATTTTTAACTATATGTATATATATAGTTGATATATTATTGATGTGTGTCAAACACTTGAAATGGTTAAACTCCACTGATTACGGACTCACTAAAATTTCTTACATTACTTTTCAAAGTTAGTTATTAATAGACAACAGATGGATTTCTAGTTTAAAAGGTTGTGGAAGTTGATGAATTTCGTAGTTGTATCAAAGTTAATCATGGGCATAAAGGTTATAAAATTCATCAATCTTCAATGACCCATATTTTAGAAAATGTAAACCTTAGTGGAATAAAAGCTATTAAAATGATTTCTCCGTACATTTGAACAGATATATTATTTTATAAAATACTAAGCAATAATAATTACAGTCTGAAGTTGTTATTTTCAATTAAATTAAATTTTATAAATAATTTCTGATTTTATAATGAATTAGTCTAGTAGTAAATTTGTGAATTTCGAAAAGTAAACTATATTATAAAATAGAAATTAACTAATTGAGCTGGTGAAATAATAATAATAACAATAATAATAATAATTATTATTATACACCATAGATGATGATGTTTCTCATGGTAATTGCTATGATGCTTATACTCAACAGTTACCGCCTATAAAATCTATCATAAGGTTTTTTTACAAACGAATTTATTTATTTAAACATATAAATATTGGTACAAAGGGGGAACCAGATATATATGTGCCACAGAAATCTCATTTGATTTATGTGAGGGTTGTGATACTGCCCAGGTGCCCAATATGAAGCAGGTGGTTTTCTTAGGGAGCCACACCCGGAGCCTTTGACCTAAAGGTCTGATCGACAAGGCAGTGGAGTATCATAAGGAGATGCAGTCCCATGGTAGCCGTTGACCAACGATTGATTCATACTCCATTTGTTCCCTCAGGATACTGAAGCTCATGTGCACCATTGGTTTGGAATCAGGGTTTTCCAACTCCCGTAGGTGAACTTTCCGTGTCCACCAACCCGGTTAAAGCGCCGGACATTCGCTTTTCGTCCTCTCACTTTCGTAAACAACACCGGTGTCACGAGAAGGCAATCAGTAGGACTTCCCTAGCAGAGTCTATATACGCGTGGCCATGTGAGAGCATTTTGAGAGGGTGAGCGGACTCTCCAGACTTTCGGCCGTACCAGGGCATTCGAAGGCAAACGAGTACAATAAATTCAACTCATAAAAACAAATAATCACATTTTATTGGTCACATATGTTCACCTACTTGATATTATGTATATATGTTCATCATTGACTAATATTTAAAGGTTGTTTGTTCAATTTTAATTTGTATTTTTTTAAGAAAATGAAAATAGTTTCGTACATAAATTTTCTTTGACAATTAATGGAAATTACTTCATTCATTTTTAATAAAATTTATTTCGTTTTATTATGCTTCATTGTATAGTCTGATAAACATTATAAAACAGCGTACACATTAGAATTGATGAAATTCACTTTGGAATTAATTAAGATAGAATGGTTATTAACATTTCAATATATTATTCAACAAATGAATGTAACTAATATATATCATAAGAGTAGTTTAAGCTATATTATAATATCATGTTATACCATAATTAAATCTGTATTGTTACTATTATTTTCAAAGAAAAATAAAACGTAGTCATTGTACAGTTGTGCCAGCTGGTCTTATGTAGAGTTTCGGGACAGACCAATTTATTCATTCTTCTTAAATCGCTTTTGATCTTGTTAATTATTCTCTTTGCCTCACCTCAATTTGATTCGATTTGACTATATAGTTAAATAGTGATTATAAATGGAATATGTGAATAAGGATGTTTTACACCTGATCAACATTTTCATTAAGAGACAATATATTTCTGGCCAATCCTTTATTGCAGAAAGATATTTTCTATAATGTTTGGTTAATTATATTTCAAAGAAATATTTATAACTCTCTTCCTTGATATTTCAATCAATAAAACACAACACAGAGAAATTTTAAATAACAATGTATAAGACAACAAATTGTTTCTATCATCTATTTTCAGGATATTGTTGGTGTTGGTATTACAAATCAACGTGAAACGACTATTGCATGGAATAGTGAAACAGGTGAACCATTAGCTCCAGCTATTGTTTGGTCTGATGCAAGAACTGCTGATGATGTTAAAAAATTTATACGAATAGCTCCTGGTAATAAATCGAATGCTTTTCAGGTAGACAAATAAAAATTGAACATATTTTAAAATTTTATTTGTTTTAAATAATTTCTTTTACACACCGATTGATGATGAAATCCAAGGTATAACCTTTATCTTGTTCGTAACTCGTCAGTTGTGAATACACTTATACTTCAGTATAGATATTCTCAGAGAGATCTACTTTAAGTATCCATTTAGTTAAACAAGTAATTTTATCTATTAGATTACTAATAAACTACATTGATCAGTTTGTTCTTTTAAACTATCGATATCCTCTTTTTTAAATGATTCTATACTTTTGCCTCGAAATCAAACTTTTTCCATAACGTCTATTCATGTAAACTTTCTAAACTATTATTTAATATTTCCCTAGACTTATAAGACAGTTTAAATGTTGATAAAATAACATCAGGTTGTGATGAACAAATGAGATAACATCACTGACTGATTGATTGAAAATATACTAAAGAAATAGAACATTCATCTATGTATGGACCGACGAATTACTTATCACAACTGAAATGATAAATTAAGAATAAAAAAAATAAACAAATTAACCAGTGACCTTTCATAATTCTCTTCGTTTTCGGTCTGTAATACCGCAGTCTTTTTTGGTATATATGTGAATCCTGTGCATGTTGCTTCAGTATATTACCGTTAAATCATAAGGATTTTAAACGGAAATGGACTGTTGATAACAGTGGAATTCAAAACATGCGTTCCGTTCTATGTGGGACTCGTCAGCTGGATGTGCCTGAATAGCTATTGTAAAACAATGACACTGTCACATATCATCATTGTATTTCATTTGTTTATTTTCTTAAGGAGAACTCTTCAATGTTAGTATCAACAATTGTTTTTCGTTGCCGTGTTACGCACTAGTTTTGCCATCAGCAACGACTTAATTATGTAGACCTACTTGGTGTGTTTAAATGAAATTATAACGAATATATTAAGTGTCATTTCATAGAATACATAAATTCTAGCATCAGTACTTATGAACATGGACTGCAAACAATTTTATTAGTATTTATAGATGAAAATTTAGTGAAACATGGACTATTATAGTTTGCTTTATTTGGTCATAACTTCCAGGGCTTGGTTTTTTCTTTCAACCGATCCATTTTATGTGTGTTGCTAGTAGACTAGTCGTTAATGTTTGCATCTATTACCTAACATTTAGTTCTTCGGCTTGAGTAAGTATATAAATGACCTTCGACCTTTGCTTTGAAGCTTAATTGTCATAAATATTCATGAGCATTATAACGTGTCTGTGAGCTGATATCTCAAATTTTTATTTAGATTATCACGGTCTCTTCTGCACGCTACAGATTAAACTAGATTCTAACTGAATTTGTTTGTTCTACGTTTCCTTTTAAATTATTGTAAGATTTATTTTATGGATTTTTGCTAAAATAAAAAGCTTTTAACTTTAGAGATTATATACTAACATTTATCGTTTGTTAATGTAAGGCTTGTTGTTTGAATAAATGTTGGATCGCTATGAGTTTTCTGACATTTCTTTAACCAAGATGTAAGATCATTTGCATTTCTTTCTTGTTTACATCTTAATTATGTTGATTTCAGTGATTCAGGATAAATTATTCCACGATTAGGTACTTTATGGATATCAGGTACACAAATCAACTGAAGTAGTGATAACAAACTAAAGTGAAGTGCTCAGTCGAGAAGTTTAGCCTAAAATTAACTACCTGAATTTTGTAACATAACGAATATTGCGACGGTTTAAACTGTTGGTGCTATTTTCCGGATTATTATTATTTATATCTTTATTGCATAATTAGTAGATAACTATATCATCCCGTTTCTATATCCCCCTTATTGTAAACTTCCAGTGGACCTACTAACTATCGTTATGCATTTAACTATCCCTTAATTATTGCTAATTGATTGAAAACCGTTTGTTCCACCCTCTACCATATATGGTATGATTGCGCTTAAAGTGTAATTTCTTATTTGGAGTGTTGTGTGGTCCGGTATTTTTAGTATATTATTGTATTGCTTTCTAGTCCTGATCGAAATCGACTACAATAGAAGGCCAATCTGCCTCCTATCACCGCCTTCTGGTTAGCTATAAGGTTAAAAATGGTCTCGAAAGGAGATTAGACGTTAATGCCTTGGTTTTCGTTCTATGTTCATTGCGTAAAGCTCGTGAACTCGGGCACTAGTTGGACTAGCAATATAGTAAGTGATATCGATTAAGAATTCCCAAGTCTTAACAAACTGGTATCGTTTTTCCTCAAAATTCCACTCTGAAACAGTTCACAAATTCTCTGTGTCAAATGAAAGTAAAAACGGTTAATTCAGTGGATATAAATCAGAAATAAGTACGTTAGGTGATAAAACTTCAGAGAGTTTGGTTTTTTATCAGATGTTTAGCCTAAAAGGAAACAAATTAACTAACCATTGCATCCTCTAATCTTTAGCGACGAGAGAACCATATAAAATTACCAAGAATGCTCATAAAAACTGAAATTCAGGTATCAATTAACTTTTTGAGAATATCATTGACGTAAAATAAACTTGATTTGCTTTTGTTGTGGTTGTATAATTACTTGCATAAACATCAAAAGTGTTTCCTTAAAAAAACCTGTAAACAGTCCATTATTCTCACAGACCATTCAATAAATGGCCAAACAATACATTTAAAGTTGTTTTATTAAAACTAGAAATTAATCAAACCCAATCGAGGAATAATGTACATGATCATTGTTGAAACATTTAATCAGACTAAATATCTGTCCAATGCTTCCTGTTTTTTTGGTGATTAAGTAAGCAAAATCAGTCCATCATGTGAAATTTCTAAAAATATATATCATTAAAAAATTTTCGTTGTAAAATATTACGTTTGATTAACAACAGAAATAAAGATAAGTAGTATGTTTAAGTTAATAGTGATTTTATGACATCATGGAAGTCCTACTCATTGCCTTATCGTGGCACCGGTGTTGTTTACGATATTCAGAGGACGAAAATCAAATGTCTGGCTCTTTAACCGGGTTGGTGGACACGGAAAGTTCACCTACGGGAGTTGGAAAACCCTGATTCCAAACCAATGGTGCACATGAGCTTCAGTATCCTGAGGGAACAAATGGAGTATGAATCAATCGTTGGTCAACGGCTACCATGGGACTGCATCTCCTTATGATACTCCACTGCCTTGTCGATCAGACCTTTAGGTCAAAGGCTCCGGGTGTGGCTCCCTAAGAAAACCACCTGCTTCATATTGGGCACCTGGGCAGTATCACAACCCTCACATAAATCGAATGAGATTTCTGTGGCGCATATATATATCTGGTGCGCTTTTGTACCAATATTTATATGTTTAAATAAATAAATAAATCAACTTAATTACTCGAATTATCATAATAGACAAGTAAGTAAAACATGTTTATAAATATAAATAAATTACTATATTTGTAATATCCCAATGAGTAGAAAAATTAGATTTTCTGACGTTTCGTGACTCGGTGTAATTTACTTCTTCAGAGAATAAATAACCAAATTAACATGTTTGAAAATAATTTTTTGATTACTTAATATTCTATTTCTTTTTTTTTACAAAACAATCGTAAATTCACCATATATTTTGAATTCATTCAATCTTTGTTATTCTAAACTTATATCTGTAAAAGTTTTATATAGTTAATTATATTTCAGATTCATTTATGTTATTTAAAGAATAACTTATCAACTTGTTTTTTAAAATCAAATATATGTATGTCAGCAAATAAGTGTAATGTTTTAAAACTATTATTTTGTTAATAATGTGACTTTATAAAAGGCCGTCGACAATTTGTTATGACTAGAAAATAAGAAGGCCGTATGTCAATATATTGTTGTCTTATGTTCGGAATTTTTATCACGTGATTTATCAACTTATCGGAATACAACCTGTCTAACCTTAACACTGTGTCTAATCAATAACGTTCAACCAGTATGAACAGTTTAGCGTCCTTATTGGTCCCTTATCCGCCTAGCCCTTCCAAATGAACCCAGAACACCAATTTCAACCTCAACTATGCGAATCGTTTATTTTCAGTCGCACTCGGTTTACATACCAGACAAACAGACCGCATCACACCATAAAATAGAAAATAATATTTGCACAATATCAAGCCGAATGTAGCTGTGAACGTGGGAGACAGTAATCAATAAACTGAGTATAATTTAGGAACAGTAAATCGTATAATAATAATAATTCATAGGTCAAAATAAAGCTTATAATAAGATGAATATAGATATACACGATCTAATTACTCAATAGTTAAACAATAATAATATATATAAATAATAATCGCCCACTAATAAGTGCCGGAAGTTACCCGTACTCATGTCTTCGCTAGGATATAACAGTTAATATCCTTACTGTGGAATATTGATGAAAGCTAGAATTTGAAAACTGTCTCATTATGATTGGCGGCCTGCTTGAATATCTGGGCTACCTGTTCCTGCCATCTAGATATTTCAACAAGTTATCTGCTTTTGTTTGTTTTCACACATCATTATGTCTATTAATCGTATAACTTATTCAGTCGCGTTTATAAAAAGTTCACGACCGTTTGCTGTATAAGTTACAATAAAGTACAATCAAAGACATCGTGGTGGATGGTAATATGCATTCAGGTGTCGATTCCTGACTTGCTAACATCTAACTGGCGATCACTTAGTATTTTTCGTCAGGATAGATCAGGAAATAAGAAAATGAAACTTGTTAAAATACTTTGTGCTGAGAATCCTATACTGTACCAAAAATAGAATATTGAATAAAGCCATTAATAATCACAATACAAACTTTGGTTATAATTGTTTATTATTGTCTCTAACACTAGAAATGATGGATTTTGCTATTCAAAGAACAAATTCCGATTTTATTTAACTTCATCTTTTAAAAAGTTGAAATATCTTATTCATTGGTTACTTTAAATGATTTCAAAATATCTTTACCTTCAACACAAATAAATATTGTCATGATTGTAGCACTTATGTGTTTCATTTTTCTTGAATGACTCTTCAAGCTGTAAATTGATAATCAAATTAGAAGGTAAATAAGTACAGTGTTGATGTCCACATTTGGACTCAAAACTGTTATCAGTGTGAATGTCAGCAATCGGACGGTGGTGCATCTAACTTATGAGTCTCAGAGTGATCAAAACGTGAGTCTTAGATTTCTGAGTTAACCACAATCTATCTATTCTATAATAATTATTCATTTTGAAAACCTATAGAAATACATGTATATTTTTTCATTTCCTTCTCTAGCTTATTACAGGTTTACCGATACATAGTTATTTCTCAGCTTTAAAAATGAATTGGTTATTAAATAATGTCAAGTCCGTGGCTGAAGCAGATGAAGGAAATAAATTGTTATTTGGTACAGTTGACTCATGGCTGATATGGAAATTAACTAGTCAGATGTGTCATGTTACTGATGTAACGAATGCAAGCCGTACACTACTATTTAATTTGAATACATTAGAGTGGGATCATGATCTGTGCAAGTAAGCGTGAGACACTTTTTACTGTTCATAATGTAGACACTCATTTGAAATGTTAAGCTAAAAAATTACTCTCATTATATTTTTTGACCTGAATACTATGATAGAATAGGTTTTGAACTTGAGGCCTTCGGTCCTAATGTCGAGTAATTTATTCATTACATCCTCAGATTTAGTCTAGCAAATAATAATTATTCAATGTTCATATTAATCGTAAATAATTATTTGACAAATTATATACTTGCACAAATCAGTTCACTTGTACAATAATTAATAGGCCATTAGTTTTCTTGACATTTAATAGCATACTGTTTTGTACCTAGATTGCACATCAACAGGTAATATAGTTGTGATTATATGTATTTTTTTTGGAAGCTTGAATTAAACTAGGTTTCATAGATTGCTACTATACTCACGTATGTGCTTAGGTCTAAAGAGTTATATAGTATCGTATTCTAAGAATTTTACACTATATATATATATATATATATATATATATATATATATATATATATAATTCATAGCGCAGTACACCATTTCAAACCAGTACTCATTGGACATTCTTCTCATCGGTGTGCATCGATAACCCCATTTGGAATTAAATCTAGGACCTTCGGTCTCGCGATGAGCTTTTAGCTTCTAGACAACTGAGCTGGCAATTCCTGAAGTTTTAATACGAAGGCATGATTAGATGATTTCAGCCATATCCGGTGTAAGACAGCTGTCCACAGCAGGCAATCGAGGACAGTTTCAAATCGATTGAAGTTAGAAATATACACCATTGGATACTGGCTCAATGGTCTACAGATTTAAAGCTCACTCTGAGACCGAAGGTCCTGCATTCAGTCCGTGCTAATATCGTGGATACACACCAGTGAGAGGCTATATACTAGGACGAGATGACTGTTCTATGCTTCCTGGTTCCATATCGTTTCTTAAGATCAGTTCTTAATTTAAATATATAAACTTCAGTAGTTTTCATAAAATTCCTTACTTCAGTTGGAAAAAAGTGGTTACACTTACATCTTTTTTGTTCATTTAATTACAGATTTTTTCATATTAATCCGCGTACACTTCCAAAAATAGTAACATCATCTGAATTAATCGGTGTTATTCAAGATTCAAAATGTTTAATGAAAGGCATTACGATTTATGGGATATTAGGTGATCAACAAGCATCACTTGTTGCACAAACATGGGGACTGTCTTGTTCTGTAAATGAAAATAATTTATCAGATTTATCCAAGGTTAAAGTAACGTATGGGACTGGAGCATTTATGCTATGGAATATTGGTTGTCAACCATATTTTTCAGATAAAGGTGTTCTAACCACAATAGCTTATAAAATGGGTTCAAAAGGAAGACCATATTATGCTTTAGAGGTAGGTTCACAATAAGATGATAAGTGGTTATGGTCACCTCAATTATACTAATTTCGCTATTTTATAGAACGGAGGTCGTTAGAAACATTTTTTGGTAAGTGATTATTCGTTAGTAAGTTGTTTTTTATTGGATAGTACAAGTATAAATTCAGTGCATCTCATCCATCCTGATCTGAGATGAAATAAATGGCCAAATTTCGACCATTTTCTTCGAAATAAATATATTTTTAGGATTTTTGCTTATTTTATTGCATGACTGTTTGTGGTCACAATTGTAACATTTATAAACAAACACAAGATGATTGTTTATAAGTTGTGTCATTTGCATAGTTTGAAGTTAATCATCATCCGAAATTCAAATCATGTAGCGAATGAATTAAAACCATGGAGAATTAGACATATGTTTCATTTAGCTACTACATACCTCAGGCATTGTATACCCACGATTATATGCAACATAGAAACCCGAACTTTTAGCTATCTCAATCGATCATCATTCCTAACTTTAACACATATGTTTTCTAGTGCAACCATTAAATAACTAAAGGTATCATTATGGGCGCCGTTGGATGCTGGCTCAGTGTCTAGAGGTTAAGCGCTCGCACGCGAGACTGGTAGGTCCTGGGTTCGAATCTCGCGAGAGCGGGATCGTGGATGCGCACCACTGAGGAGTCCCACAATAGAACGAAACGGCCGTCCAGTGCCTCCAGGTTTTCCATGGTGGTCTAGCTTTAATTAACCCATGATCTCAACCATTAAAAAAATATTTATTTCACAAAATCTACCTACGTTTACTACTATATAGACAAATCTTTCTAGTAGGTGATTGTAGAAGATTAACAAAATCACATAATAATTGGACGAAGATTGTCACTGATTATGGTGTTACCTTTTTTGTCTTTTTGACTATTTGTTTGTTAACTAAGCGGTAAGTTACAGTTACTTAGTTTTGCTTGATTATTACGTAACTGATACTGAACTCGTTAACCAATCAGTTTTAGAGCAACACTAAAAGCCTGAAAGCACTGGACGGCCGGTTTATCCTAGAATGGGACTCGCCAACAGTGTGCATCCACTATCCCACGCGGAAGACCTAAGGTCCTAGGTTTGATCTCGCGTGTGGGGTCGTGGGTACGCATTACTGAGGGCTCTATATTAGGATAAGGCGGGTGCCTACAGCTTTCAGGTTTTCAATGGTGGTCTAATGCTGGTCAGTTTATGATTTCAATAAAGCTCAACAATCCACACAATTTTGTACTATTAGATAAATAATAGTTCGAATTTGTATATTCAGTCATTCAGGCAGGGTTTCTGTTTCGGGAATTTTATTTTTCTGGAATTAGTGGATTTATTTCACAAGAAATCACCTCATCTTCATCTTAGTATTTTTATTAAATAGATAACGGTAAAAAAGCTTTGCATTATATTAACTCCGAATAATAACTACAACAAATGTTTTTTTTCATTACCACTGACACTTGAACAATACTGTTTTCATACTTATTGGTATAATTTAAATCTGAAATCTTTCTGTAAAGGTTTTCATTGTAAAGATATATACAAATGATATTCTTTTTTACGGAAATTCGATTGTTTTTGTATTAAAAACAAAATATGAATTAAATACAGTTGAAAGTAAGATTGCTTGTCTCCAATAATATAGCATACTTACTAAATGGCATGGACCATTTCAAGAATTATGTTGTCGGTAATCACCTACTACACAAAAAGCAATTCTGCTGTTACATTTATGCGCTGTATTGATAAGAACGTGTGATATAGATATCCTAGTTTCTTCTTTTTTTGACCCAGGTATTATGGACTTGAAATGAGTTTTTAAGAAACTCAAATTATTTTAACAAATGTAATATCAAGTTTCCCGAATTGAAATCAACTGATGAAATGAGTTCATTAATATGACAATAATATTAGTAGAAAACGAACTACTTACATCGCACTAAAATTTACTGTTTCACTTATTTTTCGGGATATAACTAGTCATTGTTTATTAGTAATGATGTTTACTGTGAAATGAGTTCGAACAACTGTCAGGTTCTCGGATAATTTCAGCTGTATACCTTTGTTATTGTTTTTATTAAACTAAATACAGGTATTTGAAGTTTGTCATAGACTAGTTGTCCTTGATGTTCTATCCATTGTGGCTTTTAGGTAGGAAGCAACATTACTCAATAACTTATTTGGCCATAGTAAATGCTGATCATTTTCATCATGAATTGGGATTACCTAAATAACTGTTGAAAATAAGAGAGTTATAATCACCTATTTCCTCTAGATTTAAGAACGTTTTAAAAGTGTATACTGACAATCACAAACACAATCTAACCCAGTGTCTTTTGGTATCACTATGAGTAATATATAATTAGGTTACTGAGTGGGGATACAGACATTTCGTTTATCGATCACAGTCATTCTGTAATTATAGTTTAACTATCATTCAATATTATCGATAAGTAATACGTTCAATATCGTGCATATTTTATTCGGCAGGTTATTGGTTATAAACTCAAAGAAGAAATGCTTTTTATATTAAGCACTTATGTAATTAAACATAATTCATTTGTAAAAAAAATAGTTTCCCATCAAATTCATTCGATAATTTCTGTTGAATATATATTCTATGCTTTTGCTTTTTAACAAAATTACATATAAAAACTTTGTTCAATTGACAAACAATGCTTAAGAGTTATATTCTAATTTGTATGGCACTTCAGTTGAGAAGTATTAAAAAATTGGAGTTTCTAAAAGTTATAATAATTGTTGTTCACGTTCGTACGTTTAATGGAGTTACGTTTTCTTAACTGTTTAATTACAAAGATTCGATTTTCATTCTGTGTGACAATAATGGTACTTGGTAAGGAAAGATGGATAGTGACTAGCAGTAGAATCCAGGACGCGCGTCACTTCGTCCTATTTGGGACTCGTCAGCTGGATGTACCTGCATCTCAGAGTTGATGTTCACTCTGGGACTCGAACCCAGTACCTTTCGCTTCAAACGCCATCGCGTTATCCACTCGGCCACTGAGTCCTGATAGCCACTTGCTTGTGCAATGGGGTGAAGTTGAAATTTACTTAGTATTGTTTGTTTGAATCTTCCCATTGATGTTTTTTAGGACTGCAATTGGTCAGTCTCTAATTGGCATATGTGCATACTGTGCGTATTGCCTCGATATAGCTTAAAATAATGGTACTTATTCACCTTTGTTCAAGGCAAGTTCTGATCTTATCTCCAGTGATAAAGAAAACCTTGCAATTAAACTATTTGACTCAATAAAACATAATATTAAAATTTAAAACAGTTAATCATAGTCTCATAATCATTAGGTGCCTACTGTGTTAACTAATTTTAAATAATGATTCATTCAATGTTAAGAATTAGTCACTTACTTTAGGTACTGTATTTCAACTTTAATATTGCTTAGACATGTTAAGTAGCATTGAATCTGCTTCAATGAACGCTCCTTAAATTTATTACTTCGCATAAACCACACTACTTAAAACATTAACAGTGTAAATTCACCGATATTTTGTGTTGCATTTCGAGTGTAGTCTGTTATTTTTTAATACTTTTATTAATGCTTTAGAAAACTTAAAAACAACGTTATGATTAAAATAATAAATGTCTTTTCAAACCTATCAGAACAGAGCTTGATGCAGTACTCTCATTTTTACATCATCAACATCGTTAATTTGAATCATGAGAAACTTGATTTATCGAAAATGCTTTTTGAAATGTATACCATGAATAGGAAATCCCTTTTCTTTATTATCGCTTTCACTACTAATATTGTGTTGAGTGAGTGAAAGTTTTATCTTTTCCTTTCCTACTTAATTAGGGTGCTATATCATTTGCTGGGGCTACAATGAGATGGCTAAAGACTAAACTGGATGCGTTTAAAGATGATGCAGAATGTGAGAAATTGTCTGCTTCAGTATACAGGAAACAAGGATTTAATGAACCAGATCCATGCTATTTGGTTCCAGCATTTAGTGGTCTTTTCTGTCCATGGTGGCAAGAAAGTGCACGTTGTGTTATTTGTGGGATTACAGCGAATGTTGATAAATCTGATCTTATTTATGCTGGCTTAAGATCATCTGTATATCAAACATATGATGTTCTCTTTGTGGCTACTTTAGCTAAAGCTAATAATAAATACCATTCACTAGCTCCATTAATGACATTAAAAAAACCAACTGAAATTATGGTTGATGGTGGAATGTCCAATAGTGACACTCTTATGCAAAGTTTAGCTGACATTTTGAGTAGGTTTGATCATCTTTTATTATCGTTAGTATTATTATTTTACCCAGCATGTCGGTAATAAGTTGATACATCACTTTATTTCAACTCTATATAACCTCAACATTAATATTTGTGTAGGTTTACTCAATCAGAATATCGTAAAACAAGAATTTGGAGGCAATTGAGTTCCAATGAAACGAGTTAAAATTATATGTATATAGTAGTATGTACTAGTTTCATAACATAAGAAATAGTCAATTCACTGACTTTGAGACTGTTACTCTTGCAAATAAATGTGCTAGGAAAATAGTTGCCTGATTAGTTGTCCATCACAGTTAATCAGCAAATCTCATAATCATTGTCAAATAATAATAATAATAACTTTCGAGAAATTTATCTCTCAACCTTTACAATCTACCCCGAATTATTCAAGTAATCATTCGTTTAACCTTATAGAATATTTGCATTGGCAATCAACATACAAATAAAAGCTAGAGAATTAAAGTACATGAATAAATCATTTATCGGAGACAGGATTCAGGTGAACAATCAATCTCAAAGTTATTTATTTTTAATCCTAAGTTCCAATAAAAATAAAATACGTATGTGGTTAAACTAAACTGTGAGTATACTATTTGTAGATATCTATAGAAAAAATAACATTCTCTAATCTTTCACCTTGAAGTGTAAAAGGTTTTGGTAATTGTTTGGATAGCTAATATTCGTTAACTTTTCCTGTTTCCAAGATCCAATCAACGGAAAAAGCACGAACATAACCTTAAGTATTAGAATTTATCCACTTTTAGTAAATAACTGTAATTCAACTACAACATTAAATCCGAATGATATTAAGATAATGATCGGAATATATTATGGTACTGTTCATTTTTGTAAAAAAATAATTCGTATACAAACAATTTTTTTTAATCCTACAGGAAACATTAAGCTTGAACAAGAAACAGTTGAAAACAGAATAATATTTCCAGACGAGAATAGATATACCTAAAAGAAAATGAAAGGATTAATTTCAAGGCTTAATAAAATAATAAGGTTTATTAACATAATTGAAGTCCGTATGGTAATTGAAAGCTCCAAATCCAACTTTCAAATTTTAGACATTTCACTATAATTCTAGTTGTTTACATTTCTGAAGAAACAATTGATCTTTAATTTGTGAACAGTGATATGCAGGTAGCAGAAAAACAAGGAATCTGTTTAAATAATAATTATTCGTAAATCTATACTTGTTGTCAGAGTTGCAAAATATGAATAGACCAGGTTTGTGGATATCATTCAACTCAGAGTGTACATCAAAATCCTGTTTTGACTAGAACAAATAAAAGAGGACATCATTTCCATTTAAAGATGGGACTTTTTCTTCAGTGTGCATACGTAATCCTTCCGGTAATAGGATTTAAAATGAAACCACTCTTCAGTGAACCATGGTTTTTAGTGTATATCTACCCTGAAGCCAATTAGTTTTGTAGACTTCAATGTTTCAAAATAAGTTGTATTATTGTTTCGTTTCTTTATTTCTCATGGTTATTTTCAAGGTAGTAGTGAATATCATTATAATAAGGAAAAAGTACGATTTGGGAAACTTTTTGATTGTTTAAACTTCTATTGAAATGTAAATTGATATGTAATTATCATGCACTTTTATAATAATAATCAAAGAAAGTATAGTAACTTCATTAAACTAGCTAACCGATCAAGTTCAACCTAAATCTAGACAATATCTCTTTCTTATTTGAAGTATACGTTTGATTTTCATGAATTTTACTGGTTAGCAAAACTTATGTTACATTTCATGTATAAAAGTAATTGGTTAACTGATCAACTTAATACTACTGATATAATATATTACGTAATTCTTTATTTCATATTGTTTAGTTATCTCCTCTACTTATTTTATTTTTCATTGAATAGATGTAACTGTTCGACGTCATAATCATTCTGATGTTCTGACTGCATTAGGTGCAGCAATTACTGTGGCATTAGCACTGGATATTGATCCAACTGGGTTATTAAAAATTCGAGAATATTCATCTTATAAATCAGATGATTATCAGTCAACATTTTATTCAAAAATTAGTTCAAATGATCGTGCAGTTAAATTATACGGTTGGCATGAATCAGTTAAACGAAGTTTACACTGGATACCCAATAAATCAATAAATGAATCACAGAATACACTTCTCGATTCATTGGATCTTATTTGTAATGAGGAATGTGAAAATGAGAACAGAATTAAAGTGAATGAAGTTCTGTTTAATGTGTTCATTTATTTCTCTCTCTCTATTCATTATTCTATATCACTTAGTAAGAATATTATTGTCTGTATAGTTAAAGAAGTCGATTCTATTTTCTAATAATCCATTACTCGTATTTTATTCTAAGCGTTTATTTACACGAAAATCTAAAGTCTGTCTCATAAATGCTGATTTTTGTTCTATGTGATGATACACGATAGCGACTGGTATTTCGAGTCATTTTTAATTTCAAAAGTTGAGGTCATGAGTCAATTGAAGCTAGACCGCTATGGAAGACCTGAGCAACCGTTTCGTCCTATTGTGGGACTCCTCAGTAGTACGCATCCACGATCCCGCCTCGCGAGATTCGAACCCAGGGCCTATCAGTCTCGCGCGCGAGCACTTAACCTATAGACCACTGAGCCGGTATCCAACGGTGATCTCAACTATTGAAATTACTATAACATCCACAAAACCCTTCTGATATTGATCATTTTTAGTTATTTCAAAAGTCTATATACCTAACTAAGTCATTTTAATTTGTTGCTATAACTGTTATGATAGATGTCTACAAACTAAGTAACTATTCATGAGTGATATATTTAATCCCGACCGTTGCTGCTACCTTGACGTGGTGATCGGGCTTGCCTATCGTGATGAACCAATTGAGCTATACTGGCTGGAACAATCGTTCCTCAAGGTCCTACCATGCCAGACAGGTTGGTTGAAAAACTGTAAGACTAAAGGCAGCAAACCCAAGCTCCGACGGCGAAGTCGTACTGCTGACTGTACAGAGGTGTGACGGCAGTAAGGTGTTTCCTTCAGACAACCAGCATAACAGCGATGCTGCCTCCCCACAAGGAGGGATGGGGTTGGAAGAGGTCGACCCTAAAAATACACACCTCGCCTCATCCTATAGATATTCGTCTCCGGCGGTAGAGTCACAACAATTATGGAGATAACACAAAAATTACCCACAAAAGAGTCGTGTGACCGGCCTCAAACACAGTTGTCTCTTGGGCACTAAGGTCACACTTTCATGTCACTTTGTCCAGTTCTAAGCCAATTTCCTTTTCAGGTACCACTAGAAGAATCCTTTCACGGTGTGGGCAACCAGGAAGTGATAACCGTCCTCATACTTCTAACAGCACTCAAGATCACTGTATTCATAATCAATCTCCTTCCTCAACTCCTATTATTTCTCCCACCTCGACTATCAACTCTATCAACTCTAATGAATGGTTTATGTAACACAAATACGGTGAGATTACATACACAGCGAAATCAGGGTAGAGAACAATAATAGAAAGAAACTCATGACATTAATTAGTGTCAGAACATTTAGCGAGCTGGGTGTTTCTTTGTCTGCGCTCACTGACTACATTTTAATAGGAAAACTAAAAAAGATCAAATATTTAAAGTATAACAGGAATGGTTAGTTTTCGCATCATTGTGACGTTAAAGTTGCACTCATGATTTTAGGAAGGGATTCGGGTTAAAAACCAATTATTTAAGAATGTAAAAGTGGTTGAAATCTTCTGAGTGCCAGAGATTCTATGAAGAAAAATATAACGTAATGACAGATTAAAAATCTAATCTATGTTTGGTTCAAATACCCGTCTCAAAAATATACTTCGATGTGAAGTAGCACAATTCACCTATCCCATTACTGAATTGGGATTGTCCTGTCGAATAAGTTTAAATTCATTTCGGTACATTTCTTATTATCATGAACTTTACATTTCAATTGCTACTTGTTCGTTTGTGTTGTCACTCACATATAAACTGGTAAATACCTTGGGAGGTGAAGTAAAGATTTGTATGTTTTAAGACTTGTATAATGTAATAGGGTCAGTTCTTTTGGTACAGAAAAATTTGGTTGCTTATTATTTATTTTCAGTAGTTGTTTTCAACCTCTGTTATCAAATTAGACTATCTAGTTCTCTTCTGCAATCAGAAATTGATTAAACACTCTTCGAGAAATAATAGTAAAGTTCACAAGCTGTCTAGCGTATGTTTATATATTCTAATGGATATTCATTTGATATTAATGTTTTAATCGACAGCATCTTCATCAAATATATTTTCAGTGAAGGTATATGAATGAAATTCTTTTTTTGATAACGTATAATGCGTATTATCTTCTCTAATTCAATATATCTGGTTATAATGATAAACACTTACTAGGAATATCGCTTACTTTCGTGTTTAAATAATCATTACTTGTTAAAGCCTTACCATTTTATTCGAGTAATATATCAGCACAAAATAATCCATAACTATTCAATAGTTATAATGATGATCATGAAAGAGAATGACTTTAGCTGGCAAACTGTTTATAGTATTATTACAGCTATTCCTTCTGTTTTTTTTTTCTATTTGTATCCATAATCATATGTTTTCAATTTCTGATTATTATGAAAGAAAAATCAGTGTTCATTGAATTCACAAAAAATATCGTTTGGTCTAACAGCTATTGGTTTATTTTTACTTGGACTGTTCGTTGGTCAAAGAATTAAATGATCTGTTTACTCTATACTTCCACATATATATAGACGATAATTTTAACTTCATTTTAAAACAAACTATCTTATTATTAGTTAATTCATCTATTTAATAAATTATACTTAAGTAATCTTCATGTGGTTTCTTGTATATATTTAGTCATTATATTACTTGTCTGGAAAAAAAATTATACAGTGGAATGTTATAGCATGAAAGAAGGTTTGTGTTTTAAAATTTAGCATCAGTAGGAGCCGTAACCTCACGATTATGCATGTTGTGTAACATCGATATTAGTTGTTGATATATATCACTAATAAGTCAAAAACAGCTTGACAACTTAGTAGTTGATCACTTTTTCATCATCAGTCTAAGGACTTTTCAGAAACAAGTAATGGTAAAACTATCGACTTATCAAGAATACCCACCGAGGCATATAAATTAAACCCTTTTTATATTAACAATTCCACGCCTTTACAAACACATTTAAAAATAGAGAAAAATGGACCATTGATCATTAGAACATTATAATTGATATTATTAGTTTCAATGAGAAGAAAACTATTTGATTATAAATGCACATGATAAAAAAAATTTACTTGCGATTCAGCCTTTTTCAATCGAGGTGTCCATCGTTCTCCATAAACCGGTAAAATACCTTAGTTATATTATTATTCGAAGTCCTACAGATTATACATTCTAAATCAGTTAATATGCGGAATTTTATAAGTCCTTATAGATTTCATGTAACTACCTCCTACTTTTTTCGGTCTACTAAATCCTATGTGAAAGATTATACTAGACAGTACATAGAGAAACTAATTGTAACTAGACAACTACATATAGGAATTAGAGTTCACCAGTCCAGTTACAAATATGTGAATATTGAATGTTAATGCATTCAAATCTGCCTAAGACCGGACAGACGATTAAAATACATAAAATTGCTAATGCAAATTAATGCAGAGATTTTATCGTATTATCTGGTAATTAGTTGAAATATTTTAATTAAGTAGAAGTGATTCGCAAAAATAATTTAATTAGTATACGTGTTACACGTGGTGATAATTTTTGTCAGGTTTTAAAACTATAACCTTACTAACTCGGTTACTGTATACTCCGCGATTAATAGCCCACATAATAGTTTCACTTAGTTTGTCCTCTAAGCAGAGTAACAGACGAATGGTGATAAGTAAACTTTATGTTTTAGATTCAATTGTTCACCTTTCCATTGCTCTTGAGTCTCAGAATTTGAATACAACGAAGGTAGCTCGCCTATGCTCTCTACGGGAACGGAAGAAAGGTTATTTTCTAGTGCTTACCTTTGAGAAATGCCGAGCCATATTCTGCATCTCCGCAGTTTATAAGAGAGCTCATGCCATCTGTAATCTTTCCTTGTTCATCACATAAACAGAGCACTGCCTTGATTCTTTTATGTCAGAAACGTTAGATACTAGACACCGAATGCCTATGGTTTACTACATTGTCTCCAGAGTAAGCTGAGTTTGATGACTATGTACTTATTCTTTGCTCTTTATTTGGAATGACGCTTGCTATCATCTTGGAATGCATAGTATTGTGGCGCTTGCTGTAACGGATAGGCTTGTAGTATCGGTTTATATGTTAAGCCCATATACTTTATTCTAGTTGCTGGCCAAGCCAATTCTCCTATACATTATGAGTCATATTTTGATCTTGTTCATTATTCGCTTATTAACCTTGGCTATACTTTTATATGAGCATATGACTATAAATGTTGATTAACGCTTGCTTAAATCGAGTTGGCTTCCCAGCCATCTCCGATACGCGCTGTTTTCGTTTCGCAATCGAGTTGGCTTCCCAGCCATCTCCGATACGCGCTGTTTTCGTTTCGCTCTCGAGTTGGCTTCCCAGCCATCTCCAATACGCATTATCTTTCGCTTCGCTCTCGAGTTGGCTTCCCAGCCATCTCCAATACGCATCATCTTTCGCCTCGCTCTCGAGTTGGCTTCCCAGCCAATCTCCAATGCACATCGTTTTTGCTTCGTTCCGCTCTCATCTATTTGCTTCATCACTCTGATTCCCTGGCCAGATCAATGAGTGTAGAAATTATATGTATTCTATATCCATTCTCGTATTTGACTTATTTAACTCCGTTATTCACTAACGCGGATCAAGTCATTTATTACATACGAGGATAGACAATACGCATATTTCAGCAACAAACAATTGTTCATACGATCAAAAAGGAATCAGATTTCAACGCCGACAACAGAATTGGAGGCCTCGCCGTACGAGCACGACGCTACAGAATTGGATACCTCGCCGTACGAGCACGACGCAACTAATGTTCATTCATCTCATCGGTACTCAGCAATCGTCGTTTCCTACATTTCAGCGACAACTTTAACTGAACTTCAGCAATTTTGGTTTCACGATGATCCATACTTTAATGTCTATACGCAAATCAAGTATTCTACGCCGCATTACCAGCCGATTTGTAATGATTATGTTCATATTATCTATTCATTTACATGTATAACTGAATGCTGATCATCCGTTACCCATAAATACTATTCGATTACTGCTATTAATTTTCTATTCCCATTGCACTGTACACCAGAACATAG
Organism: Schistosoma mansoni; assembly: GCF_000237925.1. Classification (NCBI taxonomy): domain Eukaryota; kingdom Metazoa; phylum Platyhelminthes; class Trematoda; order Strigeidida; family Schistosomatidae; genus Schistosoma; species Schistosoma mansoni. The sequence goes on from NC_031500.1 coordinate 6,040,744, forward strand.
AGTTTAGAAGAGCTAGTCTCTCAAAGATACACTCTTGTTCGTCACATCCAAGTCAGTCTCACTCGCCGTCATCGATAATCATATGTATTGGTATTTTTGTTATGCCTTAATACGGTTTCGTAACAAACGAGGTTGAGCGCATATCCCTCTGACTACACAAACCACGCTAGGCTTCATGACCAAAAAGGAATACGACTCCGCAAATCTCGTCTCAGCAGTCACTATCCTGTTCCTCTGGTCATTCTACTAATACATATTTAACGATAACTCAACGCAAGCGACAACGCACACTGACTTCGCATTTTATTATCATTATCAGTACAGAAATGAATATCAACCGTTGATGCAGTCATCATCCTACGTCTGGATTATTTTTATCCCACATAAATTTCAGTTATGTAAATTCGAATACACTCATCGCCAATAGACGCTAATTACTCTACTGCGGCTAATCAGAACATATTTCGCTGTTCTTTATCCTCATGTTCAATCGGCACTACAGACCAATTTCTATTATATTCTACATTACTTATCTCCACGATTTATTCCGCTGTCATACCTATTAACGATTTATTACTCTATTTTCACGATATTTCGAATCGCTTATACGAACATGTTATTTTATCATTCGGACAGTCACTACATAAATGCATGTTAAATTTTTTTCGTACGCTTACTAATGTACTCATAATCACATGCTAGCATTTCAATTTTTGTCCGCATCTTGACAATATTCATGTACATTTTTTACATAAGTATGACACTTTCGTTTAATACGCTCACCCCACTTGACACAGTAATTCATCAGGTATTGTGCCATTTTTTCCCACATTTTGACGTTATCCACATACCGCTTCAGTGTTATTTTTCGAAAACAGACATTTTTTTATAAATGTGCTATTTTCTACAAGGGGGCTATGTAGTATCGGTTTATATGTTAAGCCCATATACTTTATTCTAGTTGCTGGCCAAGCCAATTCTCCTATACATTATGAGTCATATTTTGATCTTGTTCATTATTCGCTTATTAACCTTGGCTATACTTTTATATGAGCATATATGTGTACACTTCGTATCTTATTCATCATATGTCTGTCACTCATTTTTGTCTGACTATAAATGTTGATTAACGCTTGCTTAAATCGAGTTGGCTTCCCAGCCATCTCCGATACGCGCTGTTTTCGTTTCGCTCTCGAGTTGACTTCCCAGCCATCTCCAATACGCATTATCTTTCGCTTCGCTCTCGAGTTGGCTTCCCGGCCATCTCCAATACGCATTATCTTTCGCTTCGCTCTCGAGTTGGCTTCCCAGCCATCTCCAATACGCATCATCTTTCGCCTCGCTCTCGAGTTGGCTTCCCAGCCAATCTCCAATGCACATCGTTTTTGCTTCGTTCCGCTCTCATCTATTTGCTTCATCACTCTGATTCCCTGGCCAGATCAATGAGTGTAGAAATTATATGTATTCTATATCCATTCTCGTATTTGACTTATTTAACTCCGTTATTCACTAACGCGGATCAAGTCATTTATTACATACGAGGATAGACAATACGCATATTTCAGCAACAAACAATTGTTCATACGATCAAAAAGGAATCAGATTTACGCCGACAGGCTTAACGTGTCCAATATCGAATGCCAGATGATTACTATAACTCCTGCATTAAAACAACCGAATTTGCATGATACAGAATTTATTGTGTAAAACCCAAGTTACGTTATTCGTTAGTACAGAATCTATAGAAATGGTTTTACTCTGTTTAAAACCCCTCAATGACTAACGACAACTGTGAAAAGATAGACAACAACAATCAAACAATCTCGAACAAGACGAACGGGAATGTGAAGATGGACATCATTACATAAATTTACAATTCATTCAAACGAAATAATACAGTCACAAGTCAGCTTTATTTACAATTACATAGAGAAGCAGAAGTTGGTGTATCTGTATAGGGATACAGAAATCCTATCACATGTAATTGGTGCATAGCAATTCTCACATTCATAACCACCCAACTGCAAAGCCTTAATTATTTGACTGGTTAAGATCTATCGCTATGGTTCCATTTTGTTGTCTTATGGTGCCGAACTACTGAAGAAAGCGTCTTGTTCGACCAAAATCAGGGTTATGGCGTGGAGCATTTGATTACCGTTGCTCTCTGACTGTGTTAGAAAAGTTTGTCGTTTGATAGGTTCGTTCAGGCGAAAGTTTGACCCAGTTATGTCGAGAATAACAATGTTAATTCGCAGGTACTTATCAATATCTGATAACGTTTTGCAGTTTAATACATTATCCTGTACCAGAATTGTATATAACTGTATAGTAGGTGAATGGCACAGTCAAAGTAGTTTGTTTTTTTCATATGATCTGCTTTAACAATGGTACTGCATAAATTATGCGTAAAATTTGTGTTGCAGAATGATAATCGAACGCTAGCAAATCACAGAAATATTGCACACTGTACAGAATAACATAGTGGTCTAATTATGTAATAAACATTTTGCCGTCAGATCACTCTCTGATTTCAGACCAAACATATAAAGTTTGGTCGTTGTATATTCCAAACATTTGTTATATTGCCGTCGAGGAGGAATGTTGCAAAATGTCAAGACTTTCTGCCCTAACAGTAACTGTATCGATCGTTTTGATGAAATTATGCTGTACAAAACAGACTTAGTACTGGTGCTTCGCATTGAACCAGTTTCCCACAAGAAGCAAATGCATTACAAAGACAAATAATATAAGATATGACCTCAGGATTTGATTCTTTTGAAATATTTTCACGAAATTTGTTAAGAGTTTCATTGGGGAATATTGGATCATGAGAAAAATCAGCATCTACAAAACTGAATCTGGTCTTTGATCATAATTTGACTCATTCAACATTTTATTCTCAGAGTTGTAAGAGGTTTCATCAGAAATATGCGAATCATTATGAGAAACCACATCTGGTCCAGTAAAACGAGAAACCTGACAAGTAGTTGATTGTTTAAAACCATTTGTCTCACAATGACCCTGAGTTTCGTTCAACTCTGAACTGCTCTGTGACATTATACCGCTTCTAGAAGTCTTGAATGAGGAAAAATGATCATTAGAAACATCCTTCTCAGCAGAAACACAAATTTTAGTATCAGTTTCAGCGAAATGAACCATGGTATTACAAACTGACTGAATGTGTCCAATTTTACCACATTTAAAGCATTTAGAATCACGAAATACACATGAATTACACGGGTGAAACTTGCCGCAGAACAAGCATTTACTAAACTCGTGCTCATCTTCACGGACTGTTTCACAGCTCAATGAATTATTATATGAATAACTTTGATTACGCATCGAACTGAGACGACTTAGTAAAGTAGTGGAATTCCTGATGTTCTGGCGAGTTATTTTATCGGATTTTTCTCTCTTACTGCATTCGGAATTTGTATACTTTACATGATCCAACAGTAGTTGCTTGAGAGTTGCATAGGGGAGTGAAATCGGTTTGTATGGAAGTGCCAAAGTCTTTATAAGGCTGTATGCTTCTTTTCCGATGAGTGTAAAGAAATGGGCCACAATATTAAAATCTTCATCATCTTACTTGGTCATAGCCCAGATTTCGAACCTCCAGATTTCGTACTCCTCAAAAGCATTAAAATCTGAATGTATATCCAACCGTTCCATCACAAGCTCAATCGCGAAGCCAATATCATATTTAAGAGTATCTGAAACATAGTATAAACTTGTAATCCCAGCGATACTGGAACGTAGTCAAGAAGTTTTAGACGAGCACGGACTTTATTTGGAATTAAGAATCAAAACATTGGTCCATACAAAGAAATCATTGGTTCATATAAATACCGGAAAAATGCAATATCATTTACACGTTATTCCATTCGCTAGACGATATTTTTTATAAGACAATGAAGGACTGTTCAATGACTGAACGAGGGAGCACATAAACGATAATACTTACTTTATGGAGCACAAGATGTGTTTATGAAAGGCAGATCTTTGGCGTCTTGAAAAGGCATAGCTGGAAGCCTGCTGCTACTAGAAGCTCTCCGCACGTTTAGTCGCTCTTGACTTTTGAAGAGCGTTTGACAAATTACTGCACCCATTCCTAATGGTGAAGGTTAGGGAGGAAGCGTTTCTCTGACCCGATTCTACCTTGACTTCAAAATTAAGTGGAGATTAGCTGATTCACTCGGAGATACACAGGGTGCTCGCGAGCTGGAGGATCCACAACGTTGTTGCATCCTCTCATTGAAACATGACATAATCTCTTAGCCGAAGTACAAAGGCAGGATTCTAAGTGAGTGAAAGGGCTAAGAAACAAATCTTGAGAAAATAAACTTCAGAAATCCGAATAATTTTCACTTATCTGTAGGTAGTTCGGTGGTCTAATATTTGTACAGGGTCTACCAAGCACGCCATGTCACATCCATCGCAGGCATTCTACTAGAACATCACAACCTCGTCAAACTAGTCAACCCTCGAGAACTTCCATATCATGGAGCAAAATCCTAGGTCAACCTATTGTTGTAAGACTCCTCCGTTTGTTGAGTCGGATGCGTCTACGGCGATACTAATGGGCGCTTGAGTGTCTTGATGCGCAAGCAGGGTTGCCTTAGCGATATGTTACTTAACTGTGAAGAATGCTTTTCGCACAGTGTCGTCTAAATTAATTGATTTTGCATTTCCACGAAGTTGGTCGGTTAACGGTTTCATAGGGGATGCTCAATTTGGTATGAACCGTCTATAGAAACTTACAAGGCTGTTAAAAGTGCGTAACTGCCTAATCGTGGTCGGTTCTGGGTAATCCAGAATGGCCGCCACTTTCCTTCTAAGGGGTCGGATGCCTTCAGCATCAATGGTGTGTCCTAGGAAGTCTAAAGGTTTTGCTCCGATTTGGCATTTCTGAATGTTGACAGTAATCCAATGCCTTTGGAGTCGTTCGAAAACAATGTCCAGATGCTGGAGATGTGATTCTCTGTCCGGACTTGCTATTAGACAGTCATCAACATACGCATATACGAAGTTGAAACCTCGGAAGACGTCGTCTATGAACCTTTGAAAGGTTTGAGCGACATTTCTTAAGCCGAAAGGCATTCGTAAGAATTAGTAGAGGCCGAAAGGAGTGATGATAGTGTTTATATGATTGTCATCAGCAGCCATGTGAATTTGGATATATGCTTTGACCAAGTCGATTTTTGAAAAGACAGTTGTACCTTTCAAGGTAGCTGTCAAATCGTGAATGTCAGGCAACGGGTAACGATCGGGAATGGTTTAAGCGTTCGGACACCGATAATCACCAGTTGGACACCAATCATTTCTGTCTTTTTTAGGGACCATGTGCAAAGGAGATGACCAAGGGCTATTTGAGGTCGAGTTATTCCTAAGTCTATCATGTGGTCGAATTCGTTTTTAGCTAACCTAAGCTTTTCGGGAGTCAGTCGGCGTGCTTTTGAGAATACAGGTGGTCCTGTAGTCGAGATGTGATGTGCAACATTGCAGGTTACACACGGCAATTTCGGTTGTGGTTGATACATCCCGGAGTATTTATCGAGTAATGGTTGATATAAGGGGTCTATGGCGTGCTTAATTGTGACTGGAGATAATCGGCAACCAGAAAGAGGAGTTGAGCAATCAGATAACTTAGTGTTTCCGTCTATCAACTTTCGTGAGCGTTTGTCGATGAGTAGATTGTAGTGTTATAACAGGTCTATACGAATGATTGGCATAGAGACATCTGCAACCACGAAAATCCAGTGGATGGGTTTGCGTAAACCCACGTTAAGGTAAACGTACCTTTTCCCATACGTGGCAATCGGTTTCCGTTTGCCTTCTGTAAGTTTAAAACAGACTCGTGAAGTCTGTTGTTGGAATTCACGGGAAGAACGTTAACTTCTGCGCCAGTGTCGACGAGGTAGCAGACTTTTGTAGTCACACCCGTGATGTATAATGGACGGCTAAGTTCGCCAGCTATGGTTGCCGTTAACGCGTGTCAGCTTGGAAGTTTCCCGAGTTTTTATTTGTGTCTCGACTTAGAGGTCGGGTAAATGCAAGGTTTCCTGCAATTTCTGGAAGACTTGCCATGCTGGTTATGATACCAGCAGCAATCGGGGTTATCCATCTGTCGTGGTCTAGAGACAGATTGCCTACGTGATACGCTTCTTCGCGGGGTTTGTGACCGATTACGGTCATTACGAAATCGAAGATATCGTGTAGGTGTGTGACATAATTCGGCTATGTCAGTCGGTGTCGTTTGAGGTTTTTCTTTGACTGAAAAAACCTCGGCATTAGATTTTGTGATTTCTAGGAGGCGGTCGGCAGATGCAACCAGTTCGTCTACGGTGTTGTTTTGAAACGAGACGAGCAATGCTTTCACTTGTTTCGGGAGTTTAGACAAGAAGAGCTGTTTGAATAGGCCATCGCCGAAAGTTCTTTGGCCTATTACTTCTCTCATCCTTAACAACATGTCCGTCGCAGAACCATGTTGCAAGTCGATATTGTTAAGTAGCTGATCCAACCTTTTTCGACCGGTTAGATCTCCGCGTTTTAGGATCGACCGTTTGAGTGTTTCGTAAGGTTCCGGAACATCACTAGTTAACATACTAGGTGTGACGTACCTGTTAAATTCGCGCGGTAACGCCTCAACTACCGCGAGGATTCGTGTGCGCGAGTCCGTGATTCCGTGCCCGCAAAAGTCTGCTTCTGTGTATTAGAACCGGGACTCGATATTGTCAGGCCAAATGGCGTTAACTGAATCGAGGGTGGGGAGATGGATTTTAACTTAAAAACCTTAGGTGTCTGTTCCGTTATAGTATTATTAGAGCGAAAAATATATAATTAAAATATATCCGAAAAAAGGTATGTCACAATACATATATATATAAAACTAAATAAAGATTAACAATGAATAATGAAGTTCCAAAAAGTAACAGACAGTTTATGCGCTTGGTGTACCAGATCACGTCGGTCTCACCACTGAAGATACAACTAGTCTTAAAGTTTTGCAACTCTAAACCAGTAACACCTTCTATGTTCGAAGCGTTCCTCAACCAGTTGAAATCAGAAGTCAAACGAGAAGAGGTAGGATGGATATATTTGATACGTTATCAACATATCGAGAAGCGTTTACTCTGATCTGGCTAGCGAAACGTAGGAGCTGTGTCCCACGCTAGGTCGAAACGTGATCTGGTGCGGATGTATGACCGAACGCCTTCATTTAAACAAGTCCACTTAAAACAATGTGGTCAGCATCTAGTGTCGAACACTTGAAGAGCTATTGATTTTGGGGATTTATTTACAGCTACAGCATATTTCGATCATAGAAGGTGTTACTAGGTAAAGTGTTGTCAAACTCCGAATGAGTGTGGAACCTTTGTCATCCTTTTCGTTTCCACTCTTGTCCTACATTTGGGTTCTCTCACACTGTCCGAATTACTAACTAATTAACTTATTTCTTTCTTTATTTCTTGAGACATTTGTGTTCATTGAACATTTGGATTTTCACTTTATTGTTTTTCACGTTGCAATTAACTGACCTCTCACCTGAAAAAGTGTTAGCCCCTGGGATACAGAAACTTTACAATACTCTGGCAAACGTCCTCAACCAGATTGCAAGATATACAAACCTACAATTAACTGACAAATGGACTAGAATTAATTCAGTCGAGTAACTAGACCACCGCTTATTGGAAACTTACGAAAGAAGTGGAACTTTGATGAAACTATAAGAAGCTAGCGCAAAGTAATTTACCGGTTTATATAAGCTCGTACTAATGTTATATGATTGGACAATGAAAGACACCCGGCTTTTCTAAAAAAAAGTCGCTACACTTATGAGACTTCTTGTTGTTAGGACATGCAGTCCCATCCTGGCTCCTCTATGTCGGAGTATGGCATGTAGGTTTACTTATGGACAATACCACGCTTTATCTCCGAATAAGATTATTTGACATCGGTAGTTCAACTCTACAATAACTAGCTTCACTGGAAAGGATTACTTTGAGGTGAAAACCATCCAAAGGTTGTCGTTTCAACCAATACAGTACTACATACCTGTCAGCCTTGTTTAATTCTCAAATATATAATGCATTCGTGTCTAAGAAAAACCGTCAAAGTGGGAACTGTGGTCTTGATTTTCCCAATCTCTCTAATTTGGTGGGTCTCGAGTTTTCCGCAAAGTCGTAAGGTACTTGGTAGTTTCCCCGAATGTTTGGGGAAAAACCCCAGGCTGTTATAAGATCATGGGGAAATATTTGGGAAAAACTCAAAACTTCCCCAAACATTTTGGGAGGTTCCCTAAAACTTCGGCGATTATCCCAGATCTTCGGAAATTTCGGGGTTTTTGTGCCATTTCTCCAAAATTTTCTATAGCGGATTCCTCTAAGTTTACCCAATACAGACAACATTTTCCTAAAAAGTAAGGAGATTGTGCTGGTTATAAATGTAATACGTATGAATAGCCTAGTCAATATACGACGGTATACGCGAATACTTATTATCCTTAAAGTTCTCACCCCAACAGCACGGTTTCAGATAAGGTCATTCTTGTATGATCAACCTGCTTACTGCGGTGGATAGACGGACAACCATCTTTGATCGCAAGGGGAAGGTTGATGTCATTTACCTGGATTTCTCAAAAGCTTTTGATAGGGTCAACCATATATGTCTTATCAATAAGCTTAGACGATTGGGTATCAAACCCCCTTTAATTGACTGGCTAAATTCATATCTAGAAAACCGACATTTTAAGGTCAGGGTTAACTTCACTCTCTCTCAGGCTATGGAATGTCCTAGTGGGGTTCCCCAGGGCTCAATACTAGGACCTCTTCTCTTCTTGATTTACATTAACGATCTTCCTTAACAAGTTTCATCTGACTTATTGCTTTCTGCTGATGATTTGAAACTTTGGAGAGAGATATGTAACCATAAGGATATACTAGCACTTCAGGAGGATCTGACTCGACTTCAAAGTTGGGCAGACGACAACGGACTTACCTCCAACACTTCAAAGTGCAAAGTAGTCCAACTGCGACATGTTGCAGGCTATAGTTACAACTTAGGAAACTCCTCTCCAGAAGTTTTCCAAGTCGAAAAAGATTTAGGAGTGTTGGTACCCTACGATCTGAAGTCTTATGCGAACTGTGACAAAACCGCCTTTCAAGCAAGCCTTGCACTGGTAACATTGAAGCGCATTTCTGGCCAGTTTAACTGTAGAACATTTCACATAATCCTCAACAGTTTTATTCGTCCCCATTTAGAGTACAGAAATATAGTATTTCCTCCCTCCCTCCTTCCAAAAGGACACTGGAACGTATCCAACGTCGAGCCACGAAATCAGTTCGGGGACTCAAATTCAAACCTTATGAAGAGCGCCTCCAATCACTTAACCTATACCCGTCAGAGCACAGACGTCTTAGAGGTGACCTTCTTATGACTTACAGTATCCTCAACACTTCTGGTCATCCCCTTAAACACCCAGAAACTGGAGACCCAACACGGCAGAACGGACTGTGCGCACAACATCTACTCCTTAACAGTTGTCAAATGCTGGAATTCGCTGCCGACTGAGCTAGTCCAAGCGTCCTTTAACAGGAAACTTGACTTACTCTTAAGGACTAAGGATAACATATTATTTTGATTTACCAAATTCTTTTTTCCTCTATTATCATTAATATACCTAGGTTCTTGCCTGGAGGTATTGGTGGTCTACGAAAGCTTCTTCTATTCCGTCTTCAACCATTTGAACAAATTATAAAATAGTGAACTTTTCAATACAACATCGTGAAAGGACTCTGGTTATTAGTTCGACATGCAAAGTATTGTTAAAGTGTAGGCACGTATGTTTCAGTCATACATAGTCCTAAAAGAATGCTTTCATCTCGCTAATTTTAAAAAAACAATTGTACTGCCGTTCTCATGAAATTATCATGGTATGGAAACATCATTTTTTTAGTGGTCTGAGTGTGTCATATTGAAAGATCAGTTGGTTTATACAGTTGTTCGTTGAATCTAAATCTGATCAAAGTCTCCGATCTTGGTTATGTTGTCGCTGTTAAAAGTGTATTACTCATAGATATCGGTCCTCTGCGTGATGCGATTGTGGAATACATACATACCATAAGAGACTTCCCAAACGCTCTGACGAATGTACATGTTATGTCAGGCGCCGACGAAATGACTATATGATGTTCACCACTTGTTAGTGGGGCCACTATCTGTTTGTACAATTATTGGTTTTAACGACTCCACTTTTTTGATGAGACAGTCACGGTATGACTGTGAATTACTTTACCATTCATAATGTATAATACTGGCTGTATGGTAATATTAGTCTAGTGATCCCTCATAAGAACCGAATACCAAGGAATTCAAATATTTCCGGAGACGTATATCTCAACCGATTCTTCCTAAACCACTTCTGATATTTACAGCTAGAGTCTGATCATTTCACGTGACCTGTATGTAACGTCATGATGCATATTCAAATACTCAGGACAACTGCCGTAACAGGGTAACATAAAATACAATCCTAGTCGCAAGACGATATTTTGTATGGAATTTGAAAGTTGTTTACATGTATCTGGTTGCTCTCAATCGGTGCATCAACATTACTTCCGTGTATGAAATTCTATCCGCTGGCAACTACCTCGCCTACATGTATTTCATTAAGAAATGACTTAATATTTTCATCGATTAAAATAGGTAGCAAATTCTAACGACTCCAACCATACCCATCACTGACTAGAAGCCGTTTTATCAGTCGGTGTGAGTGATCTACTTTTCACGCGGTTAGTTTGCAGCGGAAGTAGATATCCTTTAGAACCATTCCATACTATTTGGTGTTTAGCCGTCCACTTTTTTTACACAATATATCCATTCCTTGGTATTGCCATTTGTAAATTGATAATTTGTGTAGATTATCACATTGATTGGAAACCAAAACCGTATCCCTGCACAAAGGCCGAACGGGAAGCGGCTGCTAAACGCTACAATCTCTTGCCTTCTGATTACAAACCATTTGAGAATGATGGTTTAGCACCGGGGGACTATTTCTATGTAGAACCATATAATACGGAATGCCGCAGCCCATGGGAACCCTATGACTACCCATCTGAAAGACGAGACTTTAATGACCCGCAACAGTTCGACGCTCAACTGTATTTAGCTTCCGGATATAATCCTGCGAAATTAAAGGAAATTTTAAAAGGCCAGCCAGTGTAAGCCGTGGTTCATTTATTTCACTTGTAATTAAGGTGGTATATGCTGTTCAAAACGTTTGCACCGTTATTTGGCCTTTGGTTCTGCTTATCTCTCGGTCAAATGTATTGCTTCTTTTTCCCGCTGGTAAGTAATATAAATTTAAGACTCTGTTTTGGTTTTATGATTAAGTTAGTTGTAATAATTCCACGACCATTCGAAAAATGAGACTAGGAACTTGAAATTTCATGACAACTCCGATCCCTAATTTTTTAGAAAGTAGATAACGGGAAATCTTCAGCAACTTCTAGGCGAACTTATAGCTACACTTTGAATATCAACCATCACGAATTTGCCTGTCGACTTATAACACAGCAAAAAAAGCTGAGACAGCTAGGTAGTAGAACCCTGAAGCAGTAGTTTTGAGTTTAACTAGCAGATTCGGGCCGCTCCAATGCTATAACCTGAGTAGTCAGCTTGAGAAGCGTAGTGTTTCTAGTCATTTGATGTCTATATGGTGTGCGAATATAAAAAGTTCGCAAACACAACAGTTCACTAAGTGGTACTCGTCTATTATGAGATATAATCATTGCAAGTGGACAGCAGGTCATTGACATTCAACTGTATATATGTTCGAAGCACTCTTCCATGTCGCAAAACCACTAAATGCGTTTTGTCAAAGTTAGGCCAAAACATGCCAGTAGGCAGCTATATCAGCAGATTTGTATTTCGTAATGACCATCGTGTGCATGTATGAGTGACCCCGAAAACGTCAGGTATGTGGTGGGTTATACATTAAGCTATAACTGAATAAAGTAGGTCGTTTCGAAATCACACCTTGCGAAAGCCGTTGAGCATTAGCTGACTGAACAAATTCGCTTATCTAGTCTAGCACTTGCCTCCACATCGTCCACCAAGTGGCTTGACTACAGATGTGTATATTTCCTTATTGGTGATAACACAAAGTAGACTGCTTATAGTATGATACGGCCGCAGTTATCATGGACATTTAGGTAAACGTTAGCTAGTTATCCAAAAACGGTTGCTAATTGTTTTTCCTCTTCTTTTTACAGAAAGCGAAACAATACCCACATGCAGTGGACAAAGAAAATCACTATACTTTTGAAAAGCTTGGGTAGATCCATATGTTCGAATAGAAAGCAATAAAATCTTAGTAAACAAGAAGAATGACTTATTATAACTGGGACTTTTTTATTGCCAGTATAATTAACCACAACTATTTGCATCATATAAATACACTGAAGTGTGGGACTGCGTGGGCATAAACATTTGAGTACCATTCTTGATAAATAACTGCAACATTCCGTTGATAAACGAATTATGTGCATAGTCGTATTCAGGTTTTCCGACTCGATGTTGACTTTTTCAATTGTCGTTCATATTGATATTCACGTTCACTTGCTCTGTTGAAGAATGCTTGCCTTTCCAGATACCTATTTTGAAATGAAAAACCGAGTAAGTTAGCATACAAAAAAGAATCTACAATTACAGACCTCATTAACAACTAGATATTTTAACTAGCAGTGCAATTAAGTAAAACGACAAAATTATGGAGACAATAAGAAATCAAAACTCTTATTCTTCATTTGAGTGTATTAAGTTTATTATGATTAGCGGTGACACTATATACTACTTATTGACGATGGATGCTTTTGTTTCTGGAGTGGAAACTTCAAAACTAAGCAGATAGCGTCTGTGTCAACCTTTGAACTTCAACGTGAATTAATGTTGTCGAGTTAGTTTATTTGATGACTAGTGTCTGTAAACTCAAAGTAATTCTCTCACTTTTGCAATCGAATAGCATTTATGCGTTGATAAACTTGCATTCTTACCCGAGAGTAATACATCTCTGATAAAGTACTTGGTTTCTGACGAGTCTGTACTTATATATCATCACACTTGTCAATGTCTTGCGTCTACGGGGTTGATTTTAGACATGTTCATTTTGAAAACTGCTATTCTTCAAAACGCAACTGACTACCACCCAGACTTACTCGACCGCCTAAGTGGTGTAAATGTGTATGACCTAGTGCCAAACAATCGATACTAGTGCAATAGGTATGGGTTGTGTTTCCTCGTTCGGTCGTCAAGGGTACTGAGATTACTCTTCTCTTCAATAGTTGGTATACAGTAAGCAAAAACTCTTGATACACTCCAGAATTATCACCTTACTGACTATTTGTAAATCGTATATACGAGTATTATTGTAATCTTACCCTTCTTTCCCTTTGTTGTGGGCTTTGAGGTCATCTTCCAGAGATTCTTTCTCTACATATTGCTTCCAGTCAAGACGCGATTTTTCCTACAATTTCAATAAAATATACGTATCTACATTCGTTGGTAATAATTAATGTATTTTTACATAAGAAACATAAAAAGATAACCACATACCTAGTTCTTTCCACGGACTTCATGATTGCGCTAGCTTTAATGCACTACAGTACAATCTAACCATATCTATATTCATTTAGGAGCCCCTAAGCCTTATCGAGAATGAGGCCTCATTTATCAACTAATTTATCCGGTACAGACTAGCACACTTGGCTTTGAGCCACAATCTACGTGTGAGGAATAGCTACACTAACGAACTGCCTAAACCAAAATAAGATCACCTGCTTCAGTCTGGGCACCTGGGTAGTATCACAGCCCTCACAGAAATCGAATGAGATTTGTGAGGCGCATATGTATCTGGTGCTTCCTTGTACCAATATTTATGTGTTTAAATAAATAAGCATTAATGTAACGTAACAAATAATCACGAAGAAACTTTGAACTTACTAAGGTAGACAACCTGGGTAGGCTGTTTATCGTAGATTTCAAGTTTTGTAGAGCGTTAGATAAACCAAGTCCCAAATGCGGTGCTCTATATTAAAATGATTTGTAAATTGATGCACATGATAAGCAGATTATTTTGGTTCAAAATATATGGGACACGATTTGTTTTATCTGAGTGCTTTTTGTGGTGTGAAAGTGTTAGCAGAAGAGATACGTCTTACAACAGTCACTGTTATGGCTAATATACTAGCAACAGTAGAGCAAATACTATTAATTTTGCAGCTGTCATACATTTTAGCGAGGCTTAGTCACTAGCCTAATTAAAATGCACGAGGACGTACTGAGTTTGTCAGGAAAAACTAACTGCTGGAAGCCTGAATGGACTTCATTACTCACCCATAGTACTAAAGAAGAAATAACTGGTGGGAGGAAATCACTGTCACCCTATAAGAGTAGTTTAACCTTGATGTAAATTGCCTGCTTTGTATTTTCTGTGTAGCATGAAAAGCAGCAAATGATACCTTTCCTGCAACTGCTGACTGGCGGCTTTTGTTTCACAACAAAATAGCTCTGATAATTCCCCTTGAGTTGAGTCATATTTCTCTCCATTAATTATTATGATCATACACGTATGTCATAATCTACTGGTTGCAACACAAAAATGTAGATGCTATTTATGCGTATGAAAATCCAAATATTGCAGAACGTAAGATACGTGTATATGAAATGCTGCCAATACTTTAACTAAATTAAGCAGAAGTGGATACAAAGTGTCCCATAATAAACATGGTTTTGCTCATTCATTAAGTCAAAGTCAGTTTGCAGTTATATGCAAAGTGCTACTGGCATAGGTCATGATACGAAGTTCACTGTTTGAAATAACTATACACTTGTTACAAAGTTATTGTTATTAATCTATACAACTGGTTTGTTTACTTAAGAAATATTTTGTTCACTGTATCCGCAAATGAGTAACAGTTTTGCATAGAACTTACTTTGGTCTGAGAGGATTTGTCTCGCTTGAAGTCTTATTCTGTAAGACACTTAAGCCTTTCGTTCGATTCGAGTTTGAAACTGTTTGGATGACTCTGAAAACAAGAAAGTTGTTTTTATAAATAGCAGTCATATGGTTTACATACAAATAGAGTTAAATAGGTCGTTGATAGTTTACATGACAATACTGGTTTCTAGTGATTCAGAAACGAAACAAATGTTTGGAATAGGCGAAAATTCCGACGTTTAAACTCAGGGCCATCATGTGACAAAAGTAAAGTCCGAAGGTAATTACAGCTTAGCACATTCTTCAATAACTATTATAACACAACGGCGATACCAAAATAATGCAATCAACAAAACTGAATTAAAAATAGATGGTTTATGTTATGAGTCTGTCTGTATCGCAACAGGTTGTGATCAAGGACAAGTAACTGACCTTATACTTGTAATATACACCATAAAGTCAGTCAACTGTAATAGATGTAGGGCCTGACACGAATGTACATCGGTGGTAGTGGGAAAGGCACTAAGCAACAAGGTCAAAAAAGGACACACTCAAAGAATGAAAAGACGAGATACTATTGAAAATCAAAATTACGTGAAATTTAAAGGGTGGATCCCGCTTCAGTAAACGAAATCTTAACATTCAGTTAACGGATTTGTCATCTATGCCCATTACCCTACACCTAACACTAGCATTGGCTACTTGGTTGTTCCAATACGCGCAAGCAGTACTTACAGCTTATGTATGAGTAAGTGCAACGACGGAATAAGATATCAGTTTTCTAAAGATAATAGATGAAAAGGTGAAATTCTACTAATATTTTAAACGTAAATTTTGAACACCCACATCAGAACGTCAGTCAATAGTCATAGAGACTATTGCATATGTAATGATCAACGATAAAACATAAAGTCTGCAGTGAATACGAGCGTTAAAATGAAAATCAACTTTCAACAATTTTTTGTTACAAACTCAGTAAAGTAGTGGTCAGTAGCTTAAGCTATTATGAACAACTAATAAAGTCACGGTGGAATGAATGTATTTTTAATAGTAGTAGTAGTATCATACAGCTATCATTTGACAATTTCAGTCACTATATGAACAGGCTGGTGAATTAGACGAGTATCTTAGCCTTAGTGATGTATACTTAACCAAGAAAAGCTACTTAGGAAAGATTGAGGTCTAGCATAATGCACTACGTAGCTGGATGTTGCTGGTTCTCACCAACTTGGTTTAAAATATCACGAATACAAGAAATAATAAAAATCAGACAAAATCGGAACATGATATGTTCTGTTGTCAGTTCTACTAACTTTTGGTACTACTGATCGCAGATAACTGACTGTATGATTGAAGCAAAATGTCAGCCTGTTAAACTGTAGACTTTACGATTTGTGCCTCCGAAAGAGTTAGCATAACACAAGCAAATGAGTTTGTATGTCCATGTTTTTGGAAGACGTTTAAACGGCTTGTAAAGTAAATATGTGATTTGTTATCAGCAAACTTGATTAAAAATATTAAATGTGATGATAACCTCACATCACGTTACACCTGTTCCACATTCTCTTAACATTGTGTTTTTCAGAGAACACAGAACTTGTTAGGCTATACGAGTCAGATAGTTTAGCTATTTCACGGTTTAGATCAACAATCAATGACGTGGTATACTAATGAAACTTAGCCTATAACATAGTAGCTCAACGTACATAACAAACCAACTGGCTTATACAAACCTCAGCTTAAAACCTGAACTCCTAAGAGGACGTCTCTATCTTAGACACTAAAGATACTAGTCAACAATAGTGTAGCATTCGCATTAAAGTTTATTTTAATGAGTAATAGGAGCGGGAACTAGAAAACTCAGTTTCTAATATTTATTATGTCACTGCTTCATATGATAAAAGGCCTATACTACACCACGTTGTAAAGGTAACTTCGAAATTCAGTCGCGACTATGTTAACATGTTGGTGGAAGGCACAAAATCAAAGTCACCCGTGAATAAACGTACATAAATGAATACATTAAAAAATCGAAATATTATATATGAGATAAACTCATGAACTCACTCAACTTCCTCTCCAGCAAACTGATACTTTTTTACAACATTTACTTTTTCAATGCTATTCTTTAATGTGTTATTCGTGGAAAACTGTGCTTACAGATTTCTCGGTACTACCGGATTTTAGAAACTCGTCCCACACTTTATCTTCGTAGGCTTTTACATCTTCGGCAGCGGAAAGCGGTGAACAGTCGGAAATCTAAAACTTTGCCACTATTGGCACTAATTAGCAAACCTTGGATTGTTTCGAGTTCCTAAATAATCAGCTGATGGTTAAATCATAATTATGTTGTATTCATACCTTTTAGCAGGACGTTTTTCATTTGCCTGACTAGTGAAACCATCTAAAGACAGATCTAAAAAGGAAATGGTTTTACCACTAATACAATCTGAGTTTCCTGATTCTGACTCATCGCTGTATTCGCTTTCAGAGTCTTCTTCCAATTTAGAAGCTTTGACTAAATATTGAAAAATATAGTCCTACAGTTATATCTACCTGGAGGGATATATTCTTCATCTGAAGTAGAGTCATCTTCCGAAAGACTCATAATTGCAAGTGGACTAAAGATCTAGAATCAAAATTGCCACTATATAGCTTCAGCGACCTTGAAAACCGGTCGTTCCATTTTTCAAGTACTTCAGATTTGTGGCGAATGTATAGGTTAGCTAACCTTGTAGTATGTGTGCGTGTAATGAGCGACCAGATTAGCTGGCTGAGATAGCATTTGGAGTAAATCCTTTGCTAAGATACGTATAAATTCTCGGCTAGATTGGATTTCAACTGAATGTAGCTTCATAATAAATGTTGTTGATGCAAACAATCAATCAATAATTTTATACATAAGATCGTTCCTATCCTACGGTGTCGCTTATGTCATACTGCTTTCCCCCTCCTTTGGGAACTGTCCTCATTCTTCAAGGAAGAAAATTTTGCTTTTTTGTGTCTGTAGCTGTAAATAAATCCCCAAAATCAATAACTTTGTACGTATTCGACATTGGATGCCGATCACATTAGTTTTAGTGAACTCATTTAGCTGAAGGCTCCCGGTCATGCACCCGTACCACATTACGTTACAGAACGGCGTAGGAAGCATCTCTTATGATCATTAGTCAGATTAGATCAGTCACTTCTCGATATATTGATAACCCATGAAATATATCTCCAAACGTCCTCGCTTCTGACTTCCGATTTTAACTGGATGGGCGCGATTCGATTATAGAAGGTGTTACTGGTAAAATGTAGTCAAACTACAATACTGGTGGTATCTTCGTAGGTGAGACCGACGGGATCTGGTACACCAAACGATAAACTGTGAGTCTGTTCCTTTTTGGAACTTCATAAATCACCGTTTTGCTTCATTTGACTTTTATATATTGTGATTTTTATCGAGTTTTCGGATGTATTTTAGTTATTTATTTTTCGTTCATTATGGTACTTGAATTTTCACTATGACGGAACAGACATCCAAAGTTTTTAGGTTAAAGACTAAGCTCCCACCCTCAATTCAGTTAATGCCTTTTTGGCCGGACAATATCAAAGCCTGGTTCTGCTACGCAGAAGCCGACTTTTGCGGGCACGTCACTACGGACTCACACACACAGGCACTACCGCGTGAATTTAACAGGTACGTCACACCTAGTATGTTAACTAGTGATGTTCCGGAACCTTAAGAAACTCTTAGACGATCGAATCTTAAACGCGGATATCTAATCGACCGACAAAGGCTAGATCGATTCCTTAATAGGAACGACTTTCAACATGGTACTGCGACAGATGTGTTGTTTAGGATGAGAGAAGTAATAGGCCAAAGAACTTTCGGCGATGGCCTATTCAAACAGCTCTTCTTGTCTAAACTCCCGAAACAAGTGAAAGCATTGCTCGTCTCGTTTCAAAACAACACCGTAGACGAACTGGCTGCATCTGCCGACCGCCTCCTAGAAATCACAAAATCTAATGCCGAGGTTTTTTCAGTCAAAGAAAAACCTCAAACGACACCGACTGACATAGCCGAATTATGTCACACACCTACACGATATCTTCGATTTCGTAATGACCGTAATCGGTCACAAACCCCGCGAAGAAGCGTATCACGTAGGCGATCTGTCTCTAGACCACGACAGACGGATAACCCCGATTGCTGCTGGTATCATAACCAGCATGGCAAGTCTTCCAGAAATTGCAGGAAACCTTGCATTTGCCCGACCTCTAAGTCGAGACACAAATAAAAACTCGGGAAACTTCCAAGCTGACACGCGTTAACGGCAACCATAGCTGGCGAACTTAGCCGTCCATTATACATCACGGGTGTGACTACAAAAGTCTGCTACCTCGTCGACACTGGCGCAGAAGTTAACGTTCTTCCCGTGAATTCCAACAACAGACTTCACGAGTCTGTTTTAAACTTACAGAAGGCAAACGGAAACCAATTGCCACGTATGGGAAAAGGTACGTTTACCTTAACGTGGGTTTACGCAAACCCATCCACTGGATTTTCGTGGTTGCAGATGTCTCTATGCCAATCATTCGTATAGACCTGTTACAACACTACAATCTACTCATCGACAAACGCTCACGAAAGTTAATAGACGGAAACACTAAGTTATCTGATTGCTCAACTCCTCTTTCTGGTTGCCGATTATCTCCAGTCACAATTAAGCACGCCATAGACCCCTTATATCAACCATTACTCGATAAATACTCCGGGATGTATCAACCACAACCGAAATTGCCGTGTGTAACCTGCAATGTTGCACATCACATCTCGACTACAGGACCACCTGTATTCTCAAAAGCACGCCGACTGACTCCCGAAAAGCTTAGGTTAGCTAAAAACGAATTCGACCACATGATAGACTTAGGAATAACTCGACCTCAAATAGCCCTTGGTCATCTCCTTTGCACATGGTCCCTAAAAAAGACAGAAATGATTGGTGTCCAACTGGTGATTATCGGTGTCCGAACGCTTAAACCATTCCCGATCGTTACCCGTTGCCTGACATTCACGATTTGACAGCTACCTTGAAAGGTACAACTGTCTTTTCGAAAATCGACTTGGTCAAAGCATATATCCAAATTCACATGGCTGCTGATGACAATCATATAAACACTATCATCACTTCTTTCTGACTACAATTTTCCGGTCAAAACTTCCGGTTTAAGACGTGCTGCATGTTATATCGTGTGTGTGCGCAGTGTGTGCCCTGTACTTAGTATATGATGCCCAATTAGAGAGGAGTGAATTTATTGATCGGATCAAAAATATGCTGAAGCTGTATGAGCAGTATTGAGTACTTGTCAGTCCTGCTTTCTGCCTAGCCCAGCCAGTTAAGTCCAGAACACCAATAACAGCCTCTGTAGTATGAATCATTATTCTCAAACAAACTGGGTTTATATACCAAACAAACTGATCACATAGTACCACAAAATAGGGAACAACATCTGTACAAGATTTGATCAAATGTGGCTGTGAATAGGGGGAACAGTAATTAATGGACCAGGGATAACTCAAGAATAGTAAATCGTATAATAATAGTTCATAGATCAAAATAAAGCTTATGATAAGAGGAACACAAATAAGAATAGTTTAGTTACGTAACAATTATACAATAGGAAATAGGCATATTACATTGGTCCATAAATAGTCCTTAGAATTACCATTCATAATTTACCAGGGGATATAACACTGCACAAACTCTCCAGAGAGTAGTCGATGACGTATTCAGAGGTCTTAACTTCGTGCACGCGTATTCTGATGTTTGCATGATCCTACTTTCGTGCAGAGAATCTCATCTCTAGCATGTGGACCTAGTTTTCGATTGATTCCAAAAGCATGGCTTCATGGTAAACATTCAGCAATGTCAAATCGGGACCAACCCATTGATGTTCAAGGCATCCGCCTACTGAAAAGCAGAGTGGTTCCATTCGGGATTACGCGGAACCAATCCACAGGCACCGACTCAAAGTACTTTTTCAGACACACTGTCGATGCTCTGAGCATTCAACCCCGAGAAAGTATAGTGGAGAACATTCGGGAGTACCCAGAAACGACCATAACCAAGCAACTACGCACTTCTGACGGCCTAATAGGCTTCTATGTCGAATGGCATGTCTTTCATGAGACACTTAACTGACCAACTTCGTGGAAGTGCGAAAACCGTAAATTTTGACGACATCGCGGAAAATGAACTCTCCACAGTTAAGGAGGTTGTCGCGTAAGCAACGTTGCTCGCATACCAGGACACCAAATCACGCATTAGTATCGTAGTAGACGCATTCGAATCGGAAATAAGAGGAGTCTTACAATGGGTAAACAACATCTGACAAACTTTAGCAGTCTTCTTGAGACGGTTGCAAAACACTGATGCTACATAACACTTTGTTTCGTTTCGAACTTTTGGCATCATTGTGTTGATAAAAACAAAGACAAGCTTTTTTAATATGCACACATATATACTCATTGTTCTGATTCCAAAAAACAGAATATTTTTTGTGTGTGTATTTTTTCGCTTTTTTTAAAAACTTAAAATTCATCTTATGAAAATCGTTTTTACGCTATTGAATGTTTAAGAAACGCATGTTCATAAGTATTTTTCCTTTTTATATCTGTCTTGTGTCTTTGCGCACGTACGAATGTAATTCGACGTGCACTTACAATTTCTTTTGTTTCTTCTCCAGTACATCTGAAAAGGAGGAAAATCGGGCGAAGATCATGATGAATCAGAACTTTCATTGTACCTGTTTTTCATCAGTATATTTTACCACGTAGCCCCTCATAGTATGGAAAGACGACCAGACGGTGATGAACAAAGCAAGCTATCAGAAAAGTGTCTACCGACGACAAAATACTTGGGTTTAAGTTCATTACTGGCCACATCTTATGGTCATCACAACCCTACTAGTAGGAGAGTGTTCTGTAGCGGTAAAAAAGTCCCCAGAGTCAATGTCTCTTAAGTTCCAAATATTTGATGCTGACCTCATTAGTTCTACTGAGCACAGCCTATTTGAAAGCGACAGTTTACGCATCCGTAATGTGTTAGTTACCGATTACTCTTGTGAAAGTCCTATAGATTCTGTTATTGTGTTAGGTAATTAGCGTAGATGTGATCAGCATAGTGTCGTGCAATACAAAACAATTATGTATCAAATGCGACTGACTGACAGTGTCGGTATCCGCGAAACAACTAAGATGAATATTTTGCTGTTGACAACTGTTGCGGAGAACAAATAAAAAGCCAATTTAGCAGTTCCACTGAATCGTTTGAGTTAATTTTTTCATTATTATCTGCAATATTATGGACGCCAGACACCTTAGGATGTTCATTTCCAACGTACACCCGTGGTGAAAAAAAGACTTTTAGAGTGCCCGGACCACGATTCCGCATTCTGATTTGGCCTCAGTAGTTCGTTTGATTCATCAAAGGTACAGACTGATATCTCAGTGTCCGAAGTATCCAAACTTTAGTAAGTGAATGTATCTTCGAAACTCAATAAAATACGATATTTCAGACCTATCCGAAGACCAAAACAAAACCTCTTCAGTTTAAGTATTGTTATTGAGTGTCAAACAATAATATTTAGAATTAATCTCACATCTTATGGTAAATAGTAATTCACATGCATGCCCAAGTAGTCACGAGTTGATTGAAATTCAGTTCAGAGACATATATGTAGGAACACACAAAGGCGTCGTATTTTGTAATTTAAGCCAGAAGCAGAGTTACATACAAAGCAGTAACTAATTGACATATGTAATAAAACCAATTCAGCTTAGATAAAAATTAAAATGCTCATGTTCTTCTGTGCATCTTCTCGTTGTATTCATAGAAATTTCGCGTCATTTACAATATACTGATCAACATTAAAATTCACCCGATTAAAGGACGGGTTTACTAAGTTTCTGCAATTAAAGTTGACCAACATGTCGACTTTGCTAACTAAAATCACTAGCAGCTACAATTCGCAACATAGATTCTTTAACATTGTTCACCAAAATTTCAGTGGATATTCAAGGATCATTTTTATCTTACATTAAGTCGAAACGCGATTTTTTGATTATTTTTGTAGAGTCTCTCCCATCCAACAATTTTCACATTTTTGTAATGTAGTAGTAGTTAATATACAATTATACGATTTTCCACGTAATGACCACCACGACTTTAATGTGGTAATTTAAAGAGGTTGAATATGGTATGTTACCTAGTAAGTTTCAGTACTGTCTAATTTGCACCCCAGTGGTCACAGATGGATCAAATGTGGAGTCATATGGATATCCACGAACCAACTTGAGATTGAAACTTGGGTTAGACTATCTAGGTAATAATAATATATTCCTGCCGGCAGGCACATGTCACTTTTACCGGCTTGATCTATAGGTTACAACGTCAGTTTGCTTACATAATGCTTTCCAAGTAGGGTCGTTGAATAAGTGAAATCAATGAAAACAAAAGACATTACATTCGTGCAGATGTCCTGGAGAGTTGACAATTATTTTTATGTTTTGGTGTTGCACTGAGTGTAGTTTTCAAAATAGTTTTCAAAAATGGCATCCTGTCTACGTTACACACCAGGTTCAAACTCGAGATTATTGTGTTAAAGTTCTGGTCATGCTCAGTATTTATGCGACACAACTTTTGGATTTCATAGTTGTCATAAAGTAGATTTGTAGTATGCTTGGCATGACCTACGATATTGAGAACGCGCGTACGTCAAGTTTGTTCCAGGCTTTTAAAGCTCTACATCTCTGCCCGTGAGAGTGAGATGCTGGAAAAAGAGAAACGAAGGAGCAGCAGGGCACTTGGAAATAAACTCTTGTTGCTAAAGTGGAATGTGTTTGGAGCTTCCAAATGAGAGAATACAGTAATAAAGAATAATGAGTCGTGATATTTAACAAGGTGGAGTGGGTTCAGTGGGTGGAAGAGAAGTCAAAGTTAGAATAAAGAAGGCTGTTTATTAGAATGGAAAGTGCATCAAGAGAGTAAAGTGCTAAGAAACACTAGTAACTGTAACTTTTGTTGTCAGATTTTCTCGGTTCTTTTTCATCTGATGTCAGTCACAACGTCCTAATGTAAAAGTACCAGTTAGCATGTTATAAGTTGTCTTATTAGGATAGCTAATCCGTTTCACATACTAATGGAACACACTATTTCTGCAAATACCATTTTACAAGCCTATCAGACAGTTACAAATTATGGAATGTAGGTAAGGCATCGATGCAATGCTTTAAATGACTACAGTGTAAAGTATGGGTTGCCAATCAAAGTACAGACATTAAGAAGGGTATAATGCAGGACAGATGTTTTCCGAAGTAGGTGGAGAAGTGTAGGAGTATATAACTTATAGATAAGGTGATGGGTGGTGAGTTAAAATTACTGGTAAGTCAAAATAGTGTGCGTGAGAGTAGAAAGCTGATGAAAAACGACAAAAAAGAACTCACATTAAGTTGATGCTGATGTTAACTTGTGCTATCCTAACCTGTTGATGGGTTACAGGCTCCATGAATGAGAGACTATTGGTAGTAGGTGATCGATTGTGCAGTTCTCTTGACAACTCCTTAGGGTAGTGGTGAGCGTCCCTTGGCGACCAACTATAAGGGAAGAGCATCGACAGGTTGAATGAGTTACCTGTCCACATCAAGTAAAATTTAAGGAGAGAAACATATCTAAAACAACTTCCAATAAGAAAAGTAGGGGGAACTGAACTTAGAGTCTAATTTAGTCTATACCTGTGGATGGCCTTTGATGTCTGAGTGGGACGCAGATGTTTTTTGGGGGGGGGTCCGAAGTAGATAATCAAATTGGGCCTAAGCCTCTTTTCCTTAGGGGTCCCAGTCCAAGGATATGGCATCGAAAACTGTAGTCAATGAGTGATTTGGTCTTATTTATTTTGCGGGTGAAATCTCGTTGTGTTCCTTCCACCCCTAGTATATCATCCATTGTAAGTTACAAAATAAGAACGAACAGTATTCAATGGTAGGTCTTACACACATCTTGCAAAGAATGAATTCAGATTCATTCTGAAAGAATTAACGAAGAATGAAGCCTAGCAATTTCATCATTTGAGATACTTGGTGGAAATATGTTCAAAGAAGTTAAGACTGTGTGAGTGGTGCACCCATAGGTAAGTTACCGATGTGAGTTGTAGGTACTACGACTGATTGTGATATAAGCTTCTGGATGTTGCTATTTAGAGGAGAGAGCTAAGAAGAAAGTGTTTTAGTAGTCATTTGCCTGAGGTATCATATCTACTAGGCCCCTTTTCTGGTTAGGTGACTCAATCAACTTTGAGTTTTCTACAGGCGACTGCAAATCAAGGAACATCATAATCATCTCCATGAAAACCAGCGGAATTCCATTTCATAATATACTTTTAAGATAAATTCATTGTTACGATAACTTCAGATAACAAGCTTTTTGTATGCTTGTCTACTAAAAATTTTAAAAGCTACTGTTGTTGTCTCCAAATTTTGCTCACGTCCATTATTGAAGCAGGGTCGATTGACCCATTCGTAATTTACTACTCCAAATAACGATAGAACCGAATTCTAATTCAGGTACCAGAGTTCATTCATAAATTACAAATAATCAACCCAAATATATCGTTCTAATAAAAATCATAACTACAAAGTAAACCTTTAATTTCTAAGTTTCCGGAGCAAAACTTCCAAAGTGCCAGGCTATGATAATCAGAAGTATTTGAATTGTAGTATGAACTAGTAATCCCAGGAATAACGCAATTTAATCAAGAAGTATTTGATGAGCACAAACGAATGTATTGTATTTGGAATTCAAAATCAAAACAGTCATCAGTACAAAGGAGTCATTGTTTCTTTCAAACACCACATCCGTCCCAGCTTAAATTGGAGTGTGTCTGTAATTGATTGTACGTCTTCTTCTTAAGTTCATCTTACATCTGTCTGACAGTGTATTGAATGTAGACTCTATCTTATCTAGAATGCACTCATAAGTATTAGAACTAACAACCGAAATTGGAACAGACTCACCTGGGTTCTGGAATTGTATACAATCATCATGTCGGTTATGTAGTTAAACCACTGATATTTAGAATTTGCATCATAGACTTTCCAACACTATCCTCCTCCACGAAATAATGTTGGGTCCTTACGTCGCCATGTTATAACCAATATGACGTTCCCAATTTGCATTATCTTCTCAAATCTCACGCATCTATTACTGTATGTGAGTATTTGGGGATAAACACTGATATATAATTTGAGGTATTCCATCATGTGACTTTGACTTAAATAAAAATTATGATACATATTCTTTTTGTTATTCATATTAGAATATACAGATAAATATGCATTGATATATGTAATTAAAACATGTAATTCATCTAGGAAAACATTCATCTGCCTGATACTCATTAGGATAATCTTGGACTTGATTTGGATTCCCTGTCTGTGCAAACTTCACTTCTGGGCAAACTGGTTCTCTGATTACTTTGGTAAATTTTGCTATCCCCTGTGATTCATCATACCACTGACTAGGGATTCTACTCAACATACATTGTTCGTGAGATTATCCAACATCTGATACAATAACATCAGAAGTATGACTACAATTCGACTCATTCGGAACATATTTTTCACATTCAATAGGAATATCATTAGAGTTAAATTGATTGTGAGGACCACTGACACTTGGTATGATATCAGAATTCGATTTCTCTGAAATATTTTCCTCAAATTGATTAAGAGTTTTATTAGAGAATAATGGATCATCAGGGAATTCAGCATCTACCAAAACTAAATCTGGTTTTTGATCATGATCTGACTCATTCAACATTTTATTCTCAGAGTTGTAAGAAATTTCATCAGAAGTATATGAATGATTACGACAAACCATATCTGGTACAATAACATGAGAAATTCGATAAGTTTGTTGATTAAAAATTTTTGTCTCACAATGATTCTGGGTTTCATTCAACTTTGGACTGTTATGTGACGTTATACCACTTCTAGATAAAGATAACTGATCATTAGGAACATTCATCTTAGCATTATTTCAGTAAAATGAACCATGGTATTACAAACTGACTGAATGTGTCCAGTTTTACCACTTTTAAAACATTTAGAATTACGAAATACACATGAATTACACGGGTGAAACTTGCCGCAGAACAAGCATTTACTAAACTCGTGCTCATCTTCACGGACTGTTTCACAGCTCAATGAATTATTATATGAATAACTTTGATTACGCATCGAACTGAGACGACTTAGTAAAGTAGTGGAATTCCTGATGTTCTGGCGAGTTATTTTATCGGATTTTTCTCTCTTACTGCATTCGGAATTTGTATACTTTACATGATCCAACAGTAGTTGCTTGAGAGTTGCATAGCGGAGTGAAATCGGTTTGTATGGAAGTGCCAAAGTCTTTATAAGGCTGTATGCTTCTTTTCCGATGAGTGTAAAGAAATGGGCCACAATATTAAAATCTTCATCATCTTACTTGGTCATAGCCCAGATTTCGAACCTCCAGATTTCGTACTCCTCAAAAGCATTAAAATCTGAATGTATATCCAACCGTTCCATCACAAGCTCAATCGCGACGCCAATATGATAATCAGAAGTATTTGAATTGTAGTATGAACTAGTAATCCCAGGAATAACGCAATTTAATCAAGAAGTATTTGATGAGCACAAACGAATGTATTGTATTTGGAGTTCAAAATCAAAACAGTCATCAATACAAAGGAACCATTGTTTCTTTCAAACACCACACAGGCCAAAAGCAATGTGAGATCAAAATGTCTGAGGTCAAAGTTATAAATAAACAAGTTCAAAATTTGAGTAAAACAAATACATCCAAAACACAAAACAAAGTATTCGAAGTGTGACCAGTAAGAACAAAAGGGATATAATCACGTAGATTAGTTTCCAGTAAATACATGCAGAAATCAATCTTGTTTATCAGTTGTATATTTAATCAGATTTAGATGGATTTTAAATTCCAGAAGTCCCATGTATTAAGTGATCAACGTCCTTAATACTAAAGTTGACACTCAAATTACTCTCAATTTATGAATCAGACAACAATCGATGTCCTTATGAAGGAATGAATAAGTTCTTTGTAAAACTTTCAAGTTCTGGGTTTATTCTAGTGAAGATATTAGATTTGGAGGAAATAGTTGTTCAATAGTCTCTTGTTTTTAGCAGTTCCTTTAGAAGATGTCAGTTGATCACCGAAGCTATTCAGAACAGAAATTTAAGTAAGGGATTGCATAGTATCACTAAGCTGACGTCATTTATAACTTTCTATACATAATAAGCATTTGAATAAATTCTAGAAAAATATAGGTTGAAAATTCATTACTTTATAAAATGATTAGGTTGTTTGCATGCAAATTTAACAAATTAATATACTAAGGTAAATTCCATCACGAATTGACATCCAATGGAAACTTACTATAAACCAGTGACCATAGTATAATGAACAAAACACCGGTTGGGGACAATCGAATTTATGTAGACAAAAATTACAGACTGTCTCACTAAATTCTAATAACCATACAACAAACAGTTAATTTGCAAATTAACAACCAATTGTCTTAATCTTCACTGTTTCTTCCGTAAATATTAGTTCGTCTTCTCTAATTTCATTGTTCATTCATTTTCCCACCAATCGGGATTCATTTCAGTTCTTTCCTTATCGGTCTTCTGCCAAAATACATTCTATGTCTGACCATCTCCATATACTACTTATATGGACATAAGTAAACCACACAACAATAGGAGAGCTGTTTCTTTTTAATTTTAAGAATCCCCTACGCAAAATAGAAATGATAATGGCATACTAAAGATAAATATAAAAGAGATATTTCCTATAACTCCAAAGTGTGAATAATACTAAGCATTGGTAATAACTTTCAAGAATCACTTATACAGATCGGATACAGTGGTATGTTATAATTCCATTGTATACAAGGTATTAACTTGTTATCAGTCAGTTAGTATCATAATGATCTTAAAATTCCACTACGTAGATATTTTTTTGCAAAACGAAACCTGATAGTTCTCTACGAAGATTGATGTACAGAAAGCTAACCTAGAATGACCAGCACATGAATTTTCAATGTTGGGTCTTATTGAAGCAAAAGAGAAACCTAATCCGCTCTCTGTGAATTAAGGCTCGACGAGTTTACATGGGTAAGGCCATCGATATGTAAACTGATATATTATGACAGATATTAACCGACAATGGATATTCATCTAGATTGATCAGGAAAAATCAAAGGCCGAAACAACAACTCGAAAGTGTTCATAGCACCAAGGGAGACCATCTGTATGAATATTTAATTAAAAATAAATACTATAGAAGTTCTGAAAAACAGACTTTTAAGATCTCTGAGAAAAACATTCTATTCTCTTTGACCTTAAACCAATGAGAGATACAACCAAAATAAAAGTAAACAATGACAGGTTTAAGGTCAACAAGAACTAATCAACATCGAGGTCTACAGGACAAGCTGTGAGTCATATGTGGCGAAAAATTGGAACACTTCACTTCTACCTGAAGTTTGTGCTGATGGTGTCATTCAGAAGAACAATTATAGCCTCAAAACCAAATCATCCAGTTCAGAGAACAAAACTCCATCAAAATCATCCATCTGAGCTACAAATTTTCCTCACCATCTCAGAACGATTATTTTCATCTTGACATTTTTTATTAAAACTCCACCTGTCTCAGCAGCCTCTGCATCAATAGGCCTCAACATTCACAAAGGAAAAAGCAAGATTCTCAAATACAACACGGAGAACACCAACCCAACCACATTTGATGGCGAAACTCTAGAAGAGGTGGGAACATTCACGTACCTGGGAAGCATCGTTGATAAACAAGGAGGATCGGGTGCAGATGTAAAAGCGAGGATTGGCAAAGCAACGGCAGCATTTCTACAATTGAAGAACAAATGGAACTCAAAACAACTGTCAACTGATTTCAAAGTGAGAATCTTCAATACGAACATCAAGACAGTCCCACTGTACGGAGCTGAAACGTGGTGAACTACTACATCCATCGTCAAGAAGATACAAGTATTTATAAACAGTTGTTTATGCAAAATACTTAACATTCACTGGCCGGATACCATCAGCAACAGCATTTTATGGGAGAGGACAAACGAGCTTCCAGCTGAAGAGGAAATTGGGAAATGACGTTGGAAGTGGATAGGACATACATTGAGGAAATCACCAAACTGTATCACGAGGCAATCGCTAACTTGGAATCCGGAAAGGAAGCAGAAAAGAGGAAGGCCAAAGAACATTTTACGCCCGGAAATAGAAGCAGATATGAAAAGAATGAATGTTAACTGGAAAGAACTGGAAAGGATTGCCGAGGACAGAGTTCGATGGAGAGTGCTGGTGAGCGGCCTATGCTCCTCGAAGAGGGGTAACAGGAGTAAAGATACGATAAGATTTCTTATTAACCATTCAATTATTACATAGCTTCCTTTTAATATCTAATTTCTGTAAAAAATTTATGGCATAACACTATTCAGACTTTTTTCTAAAAATTATTCAACATCATTCTATGTTACCGTAGACTACTAATTTTAGCGAAAAAATGTTAATTATGGATGCGATTGTACCGCCTCTAGAATATTGTGAAAGGAATGCATTCATTATGACAATTTATATTAAGCAATGAGATTACTTAAGCATGACACTTACCTGATATGTTTTAATAACAAAAAAAAAATAATATGAAATAAAAGATTTTCGTTGCACATGACGAAGACATGACTTGTAGGAAATAACGTGGTGAACATTTTGATTCTCTTCATACCCTGGGACGCATTCAACATGGACAAGAGAACATGGCAAAAAACCATGACCCAGGAATACTGGCTTCAGAGTGGGTAATACACGTTTAAGCTTCTATCATGAAACAAGCTTTCAATGAGAACTTAAAATTCATACAAGAAGCGTAACAGATAAGCGATATTAGAGAGTATTACCAATTCTTGAAAATATAAATGAATAAAATTCTAATTTAGGAAACAATTTCAATCAGTAATTATCATCTACTCGTTAGTTGAATAAACAATGATTATTACCACTGAGCTGTAATTTTAAAACCAGTATTATTGGTCAGCAGTTATTATTTAAAGGAGCAGTAACTGCTTAACATGGAACTATTTGAACCTTTCTAAAACTAAAGGAGTTTGAGCAAATAGGTAAAATCCCGTTATACACAGAAAAACTATATGATTAAAGGTGAATTTCGAAAATCTGTATAAGTTACAATTCATTGCATAAGGTATAGGCTTGATATTTGAGGTCTACAGTTCCATAGAGTTCAAATTAACAAATAAAAAACATAAGCAACTAACAACTGACTGATAACTGATTAGTTATCGGTTAAGTGCTCTGGCGCGAGACTGGTAGGTCCTGGGTTCGAATCTCACGAGTGCGGGATCGTGATGAAGAGGCCCACAATAGGATGAAACGGCCGTCCAGTGCTTCCAGGTTTTTCATGGTGATCTAGCTTCAATTGACTCATGATTTCAACTATGATTAGTTATCATTATATTAGCTCTAATCAAAACTGATCGATAATTAAAGTGACTTAATGCACGTGATCAAAACAGAGTTGACTAGTGTCAATCAACATGAAGCCTTAAATATCATAGTTGCCAGCAAAAAAAACTACCA
Source organism: Schistosoma mansoni (assembly GCF_000237925.1). NCBI lineage: Eukaryota > Metazoa > Platyhelminthes > Trematoda > Strigeidida > Schistosomatidae > Schistosoma > Schistosoma mansoni. The sequence goes on from NC_031500.1 coordinate 6,072,474, forward strand.
TGAACCACTTAAAAAGAGCTATTGATTCTTATTATTTTACCACATATATAAAATTGACCTGATCTTAGTACTACTACAAAAGAAATAAACAATTTAACTTTTGCAAACAAAATTTTCTAATTTTATTTAAGTAGTTGTTCTCTACTTTTGTTTCATTTCCCTTTCCAGGTTAAAACTAACCGAAGGAATAGTAAAAATGTTCCAAAAAATAATAATGATGTACGCAATTTAAAAAATCTTAATTAGATTCACTATATATATATATATATATGTATATACATGTATATGTATATATAGTTGTAACTATGTATTTGTGTGTATCCATCTATGCATGTGTCTGAGTATGTGTAGGAGGTCATAGTATCTTGAGTAGTATAAACGTATGAAATCATATGAAAATAGCATATATATATCTATATACCATAGAAGTCTACTTACATTACTATTCCTATAAATATATATAGTGAATAATTTCAGACGGGTTATAATGATAGTTCAGATATAACCAAATATTAAGAATATTGAACATTTGTTATTATCAGTAGTAGAAACATTATCAAACATCAAACAATATCAAGGATTATTGATTATACAAATATATACAAATTTGATTGAAATTACTTAGTAAGTATTTATTTTCCTTTATTTACCTTGGGTTTCTTCCAATTCATTTATATCTATAATATTATGAAGTAGAATTGGTTCCAGGGATAAGACTACATTGTGTTTATTATAATGCAAAATGAAGACTTATTTCATATCTAGAAACGTATAGCTTAAATCTTTAGTTGTCTTTTGTTATGAATTGATACAAATCTGGAGAACTAAATAACTGTTTCGATTAAAAGATCTTACTCTCGTTCTAGCCAATGATCGAAACTAGTACCTGTATGTAACGCGATGAGCGTTGAGTCTTTCTCATCATTTAATACTTTTCTGTAATTCTTATTATTATGTTCCAATTGTCGTGGTAATAAGTAATGAGAGGTTAGGGTAACTCAAAACTGTCTCAGGCTCTACATTTATGACAATTGGAAATGTCCGTAACTCCCATCAGAGTCTGTCATAATTGAGCTCAAACATATAATTTGTTCCATTTGTATTAGTAATCAGATTTTTAACTTTTGAGGTGAAACACTAAATACATTTGTTTTATTTAATGAATAATTACTAACCAAATAACATTATTTTCAAGTATATCTAAAAATCTTCTGTAGTAATTAATTGACTTATTTTACAAACTATTATTTGGAATCAAGTACCATAATACAGTGTGGAAAGATCTGGGATGTAAATTTACTTGGTATTTGATCCGCTTACTTGTCAATTATAAATAGGTTACAGTCATGAAGGTATGAATTAAACTCCCTTTTGAGATTACAAAATGAACGGCATAAGAGAAACATCTTGAAAGAGTCTTTTAAATGCACTGAAATCTGGTTTTATACTAAACCATGTAGATGTTCAGTATTTATCTTAATGAGATTAGGTCTCATAAAGAAATGAAAAACCTCATTGAAATACATCCATATTAAATGAATACGCTAGAATCAGAATGAGATCAGATCTTCATTTTTCTTGTTAATCAATACTGAACATCTACTATTAAAATTCAATCTTATTTCTCGGTATAACTAATAAACAATATAAATACCAACATTTAAGAGCTAATGAGTAAATCAATAGTTATATAACATAGATAATCTATCAATTACATTCTTTGAATTATCCTTATACCTAAGATAACATTAATATGATATGTCGATGATCAACTGATCATGAACTTTAAATGAATGATTTATTATTTACTAAGCTTTGTCAGTTAATGAGAGCAATGTGTAGCGTAAACGTAAAAATCTTATTACATTTTGTTTTAATAAACTTTAATGTGGTATTACAAATAAACTAGTAAGTTCAATGCTTTAAGAAAGTACTAATACTGATGGCATAGTTTGTTTCCACTCGAGGATATTTTGATAAAGTTATATCATTTTACAACGTAACAGTTCAAAATTATGAATTAAAGGCTTAAATGAACTAAATTCCAAGGTACTAGTCATTCATACGTATCTGAAATATTAGACAGTTGAATCAGTCTCAGAGATACTAATAAAAGTAACTATGATTGTTGGTTATGATTAAGTTATTTTATAGTTGAAATCATGAGTCACTTGAAGTTAGATCACCATGAAAAACCTGCAAGCACTGGACGGCCGTTTCGTCCTATTTTCCTGGAGTCCTGGAGTTCTAGTGAGAAGCAGTGACCAGTGGAGTTCAACCACGTCTGTTGTGAGATAACAACTAACTGAAGACAATTGGTGAACAGTTGCTCAAACTTCGTGGATTGCTTGAAATTAGACATAAACACCATTGGATGCCGGCTCAGTGGTCTATCGGTTAAGTGCTCGCGTGCGAGACTGATAGGTCCTGGGTTCGAATCTCGTGAGGCGAGATCGTGGATGCGCACTGCCTGAGGAGTCCAAAAATAAGACGAAACGGCCGTCCAGTGCTTCCAGGTTTTCCATAGTGTTCTAGCTTCAATTGACTCATGATTTCAACTATGAAAAATACTGAAATCTCCACAAAACCCCTTCTGATTAAGTTATTTTAGCCATGACACACTAACCGTAAGAAAAAACCAAACGCACCAGAAAAAAACAATATTTTTTAAATTTTTATTTTGTCCCGACCACTTGTTAACTTAGTTCTGCTGCTAAGTCCAATGACTGGATCATTTGGTTAACTAAGTTCATATAATAATGTTAATTACATCGAAAACTAATACCTGAATTCATCATTAGTGCGGAAAATATGATCGGAATTATCCTATTGGCTTCAGTGATAAAGCGATAGGACTATGAACCATCCGTTTCAATACATTATGTTGTTTGTAATTTCCACGTTTACCTTTATGACGTTTTATGCTGTTAAGAGACAATTTTTGATAATTATACATAAAACTAAAGGTTTACTACCTTTTATGATGTTGAAATTGGGATACGGCCAAAATTTGTACCTAATAAAACAGACGACCACTATTCAGTGAGGTGACAATAATAGTATTTGTGTAAACAAACTAATGTATGAATGTGGAATACCATAATCACCTTTAGGCACATATAATATTCTTTAGAGAATCCTAAGTTGCATAGAAAATCTATCCTGAATTCCATTGCAAGTCAATATTCACTATTAGTACAATTATATCAACACGTTTACTTAGAATTATAGCAATGGCAATAAAGAATGATGACTATTAATGATAAATAATCTTTTATAAAGATTTATTGATAATAATTTAGAACTTGAGATCAAAACAATCGAAAATTATCCATTATAATATAATGATAACATTTTAATACATGATATTCAACTTTAATCATAACAACGAACTCATGAGTCGATCTAAGCTAGATCACCATTAAAAACCTGGAAGTATTGGACAGCCAAATCGTTATAGTGTTGGACTCCTAAGCAATGCACATCCACCATCCCAAATGTGGGACTCGAAAGCAGGACCTCCAGTTCCGCGCGTGAATGCTTAATCCTTAGACCTTTGAGTCGGCATCCAACGATGTAAATACCTAACTTCAATTGATATTTGATCCGGCGCAATCATTCATCCATTGTCTGAGGTAGACGATTGTCTCTACCAGCAAACAGGATCGTGGATGCACACTGATAAGAAGTCCTATACTAAGACACTGTCTAGTGTTTTCACGTTTTCAATGGGGATCTATCTTAGATTGACTCATGAATTTAACTATTAAAATTACTACAATCTCCACAAACCACCACTGTGATAATTATCAGTTCATGATATTACCTATTTTCAATTGAATAATTCCATAAGGTAAAATCGTTTTAGACATAAGCATTATCAATTCAGTTGAGTTGAAATATTTGAAAAGTAGTTAGATATCAAACAATTCATATCGTATTATTCTTTCATTAAAAACAAAGAAGTTTCTACATGAACTAACTCTTATCAATATCAGAAGGGGGTTTTGTGGAGATTCTAGTAATTTTATATAGTTGAGATCATGAGTCAATTGAAGCTAGACCACCATGTTTGAAAATTAAAAGTTAATGATACCCAAGTGGTCAAATATTCAGCAATTTTTCTCTGAATATAGAAAGTGATTTACTTAGACATTTGGATGTCCGCCAAAATAATGTGAGATGGTAAACACATAATTATTGACTAATTTGATTTATCAAAAGGGGGGTTTGTGAAGATTTTAGTAATTTCATATAGTTGAGATCATGAGTCAATTAATGCTAGGCCACCATGAAAAACCTGTAAGCAATGGATGGCCGTTTCGCCCTATTGTGAGGAATCCTCAGCAGAATTATTCACAATCTACCACTAATTTAGTTTCAAATTCAAGATGATTTATTTTTTTCTCAATCTAGTAAAACTATTAATATCCAAATGAATTCATTACAAGATCATAAAAGTGTGATCTATCTATATAACACTAAATATTCTTCACTATTATTTAGTATCAGTTAATTAAAAATTAAAAGAAACCCAGACCATTATTAATAACCTCAGTACAATAAATGAATGTTATTTTGGTACTAATTTAATGCAAAAAATGTATATTAATTAACGGTGGCACATAGAAACAACTTTGTTCTTCTTTTAATCTATTTGGTTTCATCATTTAATTAACCTTTAAGATAACTAAGAGTCATTTGCTCAGAACATACCAGACATTGTTTCTTAAAATTTAAAATTACCAAAAAGAAGAGAAAAAGAAATTCGTTTATAATTACGCGATTACCATCTCACCATTATTTTTGTCACACATTAAAGTTTTTTTTGAAATAGTAAATGAATTTAAATTAGATTCATCATTAAGTTATAGAATGAAAAAAAAGAAAGAATCTAATTAAGTCAGGAAATATTTAGTTTTAATTAGTTGCTTAATATATTTACTTAGATACATATAAATGTGTATTATAATCAATAACTAATATAGTATTAGCAACCGTTCACCAATTGTTTTCAGTGAGTTGTTATCTCACAACGGACGTGGTTGAACTCCACTGATCACTGCTTCTCACTAGAAGCCCCAGGACATGTTCAAATCTCACGGGTGCGGGATCGTGGATTCGCACTGTTGAGGAGTCCGATAATAGGACGAAATGGCCATCCAGTGCTACCAGGTTTTCCATGGTGGTCTAGCTTCAATTGACTCATGATTTCAACTTTGAAAAAATACTGAAATCTCCACAAAACCCCTTCTGATAATATAGTATTAGTTAAATAAAGTTTAACTATCAGTATATATGTGATTAAGAATGGATGGATGAAAACTCAACTCAGTAGTGAAGTTTATACAAGGTATTATTGAAATAATAATAATTTGATAAATCATATAATAATTTTGTGGATTGGTTGAAGTTAGACATTAACACCGTTGGATGCCAGCCGGCTCAGTGGTCTATCGATTAAGTGCTCGCGCGCGAGACTGATAGGTCCTGGGTTCGAATTTCGTGAGGCGGGATCGTGGATGAGCACTCCTGAGGAGTCCCACTATGGGATGAAACGGCCATCCAGTGCTTCCAGGTTTTCCATGGTGATTTAGCTTCAATTTACTCATGATTTCAACGATATAAAATTACTAAAATCTCCAGAAAAACCCCCTTCTGATAATTATATAACAATTGATTTGATAGGAAATCAAAATATTAAGTTGTAAATCAGAACATGATGACAATAATTATTACGTAAGAATAAAAAGGCAAAACCATTTGTGAAAAGCAAAACATATCACTGTTACTTATTCCCATTTTTCTGATCTATTGAATAATAATATTGAATAAAATTAAAGACAAAAATAATAGTAAAGTTGTCGGATATAGTTATATGAAGTCGTTTTGAATGTGAGAATTTGGTTAGATTAGATGAACAACAACTGTTTCGATCATACAGGATTAAAAATCGTTTGAAAGATTGTATTACTAGTCAACTTCACCTTGTATTTCAGTCGAAAGATTACACCTAAGACTTACCATCAACTTAGAGATTTTAGCTCCAGCGACCATGTATAAAACCGTATAATATATATTTAGAACATGCTTAAATATAAAGTTCTTTGATTTTCGGTCGGCACTTAATGACTGTTTTGTCCCAGTATGGAACTTTTCGGGAGCGCGCACCCACGATTCCGCAGGCGGGACTCGGACTCAGGACCTACGGCTTTACGTGAACGCTTAACCTGTAGACACATATATTACTTCTGCATTCCTACAGTTATGTGACGTGGCACAACTTTGTAATGTGTTGAAAAATGTGTAACCCTAGTATTTATAACTAGTTCTTCTCAGTTGTTAGTTATAGTTATAAAATTATGGTTGAATACAACTCAGTGATGTTTGTAAGTTTTTTCAACTTATTAAAAACGAATTAAACTTAATATAGTACTTGATTTAAATAGTACACGGCCTATATGTATATTACATTCATAATGTTAAGAATATTATGCAAACGTTAGAAATATTATTGAGTCAGAGTAGGAAGAAATTATGGTCGAATAATTCTCCCAATATCTGCGGAGACGGTTGTTATAGGTTTCACAACTATCAAAACTCGTCAGTTATTTCTCCTTACTCAGTGGAGGTCTCCAAATTACCTCTAAAACTAATCATTTATATAATTATGTGAAGAACTCAAACTTAACGAGAAAATTCAAAATAACAAAGTTGGGTTGATTATCACATTCAAGGTCCGTATGGTGTTCTGGTTAGTGCCTTAATATTGGACTGAATTTTTGCTGGTTCCAATTTTGCTGAAAACTAGACGAAAGCAAAACTTTTCTGTTTGAGTAGTATATATTTATTTACTTTTGACACGTACACATTATTTTTAAACAAAAGTCTTGTTTTATTCTCTTTTATTTAAACACATAAACATTGGTACAAGGAGATACCAAATTGACATGCCCCATATAAATCATTCAATTTGTGTGAGGGCTGTGATACCACCCGGGTGCCCAAACCGAAGCAAGTAGTTTTCTTAGGGTGCTACACTCTGAGCCTTTAATCTAAAGGTCTAGTCCACAAGGCAGTGGAGAAATGTAAGGAGATGCATCCCATGGTAGCCGGTAACCAACAATTGGTTCATACGCCATTTGTTTCCTTAGGATCCTGGAGCCCATGTGCCCCATTGGTTTGGAATCAGGGTTTTTCAATTCCTCTAGGTGGACTATCCGTATCCACTAACCCGGTTAAATTGCTGGACATTCGCTTTTCGTCTTCTCAAATTCGTAAAAACACCCCCGCTTCGAGAAGGCAGTGAGTTGGACTTCCATCGCAGTGATTGTATGTATGTGGCCATGTGAGAGCATTTCAAGAGGAAGAGCTGACTTTCCACACTCTCGATCGTACCAGGGCATTTAATGGATTTATTCTCTTTTACTAAAAGCCAAACCAAAATTAACAAAAGTTTAATGTCTGTTGTTTTGCCAAGATTGAATTAGTTGTAGTAATGGAAATATTTTCGATAATGTATGTGTATATATGTAAGCTGTAAATAATAAGAAAGGTTAACTGAGACTTTTAAATTAAACACACATGGGATTTTATATAAATAAGTTTAAATAATACACAAAGTATAAAATGATTTGCTTTATATTTTTTCAACATTTACCATTTCTCCATTATCACTGTCTCAATTTGTGTTTTATTTCCAATATCTGACGTCAACTTTATGAGATATTGTTGACTATGGATGTACCAAACCAATAGACCACTGAGCCGGCATCCAACGGTGTTAATGTCTAACTTCAACCAATCCATGAAGTTTGAGCAACCGTTCAGCAATATCTCATTAATCTTTCTTAGTGGAAAATAATTTTTAAGTTAATAATGTATAAACTGATAATATTCCTGCCAAGGTAGAAGAAACAATCTAATCTTACATTTGAAACTTGTTTGATGAAATTTATTTGTTAGAATTCACCAGTAATATGTAATTTCTACGCGTTATCTTTCAATTGTATTTGTAGTAATTGTACCGGAATACCAATATGATGAGACTACAAATCTGCCGAAACTGATACATATTTTGAAGTGTAATTGTGTTATTATAGCTGATAATTAGGGTATTTCTATTAGAAAACAAACTTAATTACTTCATGGAAACAATGAAGACTCGCTTCAAATACAAAGCTATCAGTCATCTGACTAAAAAAGAAAGCATTCTGGATAAAAGAACTATGCAAACTTATCCGTATAATTAGGTTCGTAGTTAAAACTTTGATCAGTCGTCAAAGGTTTAATATGCTATACCTATGTCTCATTCCACACTTAGGGATGATGACTGAAATCTAGGATGATTAAGGTTTCAATAACTATGCTAAGTTTCTTAGTGATCTGTCGATTGAGATGTAATATGCAATCACTAATCAACTTCAATTCTGTTCGGATTCAATAGACGGAATACGAGTCACGTTAACGACGGCAATGTTTTTTATGGAAAATTTAATTGCCATGACTAAACATTGGTAAAATATTCCCAGTACAACCAACTATTAAATGTGTTAAATAAGTATAACTTGACCATCAAGTTTGTCAGTTAGTGATTTTATGAAATTACTCTGAAACGTTTTATCTATGTTAGCCACAAAATAATAATTTCATTGATGTATAGTTCATATGTCATGAATCAGAGTTGTGAGCTGTTGGATGACCAACACAGATTTTTTGTTGCAGGTTATTTAAGTATTGATTCTATCTGAGGTCAAACTAAATCACAAACTTAACCAGATCATTATTTTACCAATTCGATCTAAATAAATAACACACATGTTAGAATATCAGTAAGATAATGTTTCTTAAAAATAAAATGTCATCAAATATTGTCTACCTTCAATCGCATTCACATTGATGACAATTTCAAATCAATAATTGTCTGAATAAGGGTTGTAAAGATTGTTGAGTTTCATTGGAACCATGAATCGATTAATGTTGAACCACCATTGAAAGCCTGACAGCACTGGACTACTGTTTCGTTATAATGCATTGCAATTCATGACCCTTTGCGCGGAAGCCCAAATCAGGACCTTCAGTCTTGTGCGTGAACGCTTAATCTGTAGACTACTGAGCTGATATCTAGTGGTTTTAGAGTTTAACTTCAACCAGTCTACGATATTGTGAGAAGAGTTTTCATGGTTCTAAGTGAGTAACCCCCTGACTGCTCAGGAATCTCGTAGTAGGATTAAACGCCCTTCCAGTGCTTCCGGGTTGATCGGTTCATGGTTTGAATAAAATTAAGCTAATAACGTTATGACAAATTCGTCAATTACAGATGAATACAAACCGTTATAGTGAACTTCACGATCTACAGAAATGTTTGATAGACCTGAGAGTTTATAGCGGGGTTTGGAACTACGTTGAAAAGCCATGGAAAGTCTTGTTTAGTTAGATGGGAAATCCTTTACGTATAGGCGCTCATTCAAAATCTCGATGAGTTCACAGTATTGTCTAAGTAGTGGTCTTGTTATTTATTCTTGTTTACACGTCTAGTTTACTTTAATGCTTTAAATCTCAGAAATTTAATTGACAAGTAACAATTAGATAATTGAGGCTGTGGTTTGAAAATATTTACCAGAATCAGTAAGAATAAATCAGCAAGCTGTTATATGGTCTCTGGTTAGAAAACTGGACATTTTGATTTGACTATAAAAATAATATCATGGTTGAATTTAGATTTCACTTAGTATTCCTTGTTTGAATCTTCCCATTGATGCTTAGGACTGCAACTGGTCAGTCTCTTATTGGCATATTTGTATACTGTGCGTATTGCCTCGATATAGCCTTAATTCACAAGCATTATAAGCAAAGATGGATAGTGATAATGATTACTATTATAATGCAATGAAAAAGTATAATCAAAGATAATTGTAGCCTCTTTTAACCAAAACCAATGGAGTTGTGTTTTCTGTGCAAGATAATATAAATACTTAGTTTACAATTTCACTTCAGACAATATCATTATCTCCTATTCAATAGATAGAAGTACTTTATTATAACCTCCCAATTTCTTACGTTTAAGACGTTGTTATGATCTCATCAACTTCAAAGGCTTGTCATCATCCTATGCATTAGCTTTTACACTAATTGTTGTATTAAGTTAATCTGTGACTAATTAACCGATATATTTTGTCACTATTAATCAAAACGTTTGAGTCACATCCATAGATTTACCAGATACCGACAGACACGAGTACCAAACTTGTAAAAATTCTCTTTATTTTGTACATATATACACATATATACATATACATGCGTCAATTTAAGTGACAAAATATGGAATAGGATTTCCGTTCATGAATGCATAGGTCTAGGGTAAATCCATTTTAAACGATGCGATGTTTTACGGGGACTTTTATTTGTATTGTAACTAGAATTGAATTTGTCGCTTCTTTTTCCTTCACTATTTAGCAGGTGCAAAATGTAATGAAGTGATTTTGTTGTTGAGATTACGAGACAAACTAAGCTAGACCACTATTGAAAACCTGAAAACACTGGACGGCCATTTCATTTCAAATGTTGATGACCTCGTAGACTGATACATTTTTTAGGTTTAGTCGCTCTCAGATTTCTCACATATTAGTTGAACATCAGGCAATATCGCCAGTCGAGGTAGATAGTGATCGGGTATACGTAACACATGCTAACCACCTCAGTTGACGAAGTTTTAATATGTTATATTTACATAGCACATTGCGTAAAGTCGCAAATAAGTAGAGCGATAGACCCACTCACTAATTTGTCCCCCATCTTTGATGCGGCAGCTGACACAGAGTAGTCCTAAAGCAGGATTTCGTAACTAGAGGTAGAGAATCGCATACTTGTATTGTTGCTTAAAGGAGTCCGAAGAATCTGTACTTTTTTCAGAGACTTCATTAAACAAAACGACTTCATCTGCGCCTTGCAAATCAACAATTTAATCTCATGGTATGATAATCGAGAGTTTGCTGAACTTATAGTCGCAATACTTTTTGGCTGGTTTCTGTCAATTCGACACCTGAATAATAACTTATCGATTGCCATCAATACCATCAGTGAAGAAAGGTAGATTGGTTTTGGAAATTTTACCAACTGAATTATAGCTTATTTAATAACAAGGTATTATTAAGGAATGAGATAAAACATTCATGACGACAAAGTAAACGAAGAAACTTCTCAATAACACAGAAGAAAGGCAACAAGAAAACTTGCTCATAAGAAAGCATCACTTTGAAGTAATTGAAGAGATTTGTGGCTCAGATGGCTGAATTTAGTGAACTTTTGTTTCCTATATTGCGTTATTCAATCGTGAAGGTCAAATGGTAAGATAATCAAAATAACTATGCAGGCAATGACATGAAAAGGGTCAGAAACAACTTATCAGAGGCCGACAAAACAATATGTGAGTCATGTGCGGAAAAATTTCAATAGTTCACATCTATTTGAAGTTCGTACTGACCATTTCTTCTAGAAACTCACTATCGAACCGTTCAGCCCAGGGAGTAAAATTTAACCAAAAAGAAATTATCTCATAGATCATGAATAAGTCAGTCGGTTATGATTAGTATGAGATCTGACAGAAATATTTATTAGTCCGGTCTAACATACTCTCTAGTAAAACTACATCACAAGGAAATTAAGCGAAATTAAAATCAGAATAATATCAATGGTGTTTGTATGAGTTTAAGAAATTTCATTCCCATCACATGCCACTGATTATATGGACTCCGTAACTCAGCAGATAGTGTTAGTGGTCTAAAGCGAAACATACTTCGTTTAAGACCTAGTGTTAACTTCAACAATGAGATTCAGGTACACTAAGTGGATATGTCTTAAGTAAAACTAAAGGCTCGTCCGTGATTCCATTGTCAGTAAAAAACATGAAAATAAATATAATTTTGAAAGCGACCATTGGAATGCAAAGAAGTGGAATTACAAAAGAATATTAGAGCTCGAACCATGTGAAACACCATATATTATCTACAATCTACATTAAAAACAACTAATATATTTCATTGAAGGTTTATATTCTTTTCACTAGAAAATTATGTCCCATATTTATCCTGGCAATATAATTATTTATTTTTTATTTTTCCGAATATCTTGAACAATATCCATCTATAGATCTACGTCTTGCTGAACTGGCTATGCATTCAATAGCAATAATTATCATGTGTATTTGTTTTATCGCTGCCCTTGCATTGATAATTGTTTGGTATAAACAGAATAGAGATAATAAGTGTTTCAGAAATTGGCGATTAATTATAGGTATATTTATTATGTTAGCTGGTAAGTTAAACAAAATAGAGAAATATAATGTTGTTTTATTTTAAAGTCGATTTCATTCTAATTCAATAACAAGTAGATGGGATTTTTCTCCTTCTGAGCAGAAAACACCGTTATGCAAACAAGAATAGTTATTGTGTTTTGAAACTCATACATTCTGATAAGCTGGTAACCGTCATGAATTACATGGTATGAGGAGAAATTTTAGGTTGTGATATGTCGAATTTCACAAGTGACTTACTATTTTCGAGTAATTAAGATTCATATACATAACATGAATAATCACAAGTCCTATATTGTAGCTGGAGAGAGAGATAGAGTTACCGACAACTGCTGTGCTCTACATTTTGTAGAAGGTCCGATTTTACAGAAACTATTTTGATGTTAATGATGTATTCGAAACAAGTTTGTTGACATTTTATTAAATACTGGGAGTTTGAAATTTAATTGAACTATTTCTATAACCAAGCTAGAACGGCTGAATGAAGTAGATAGCCTCGACGCTTTATAGTGACTCAAAGTAGAGATGAAAATATGGGTATTGATATATCGATTGAGTGAGTGCCCTGTTAATATGTGACGTGATATGACCGCCAATTAGAGAGTAGTGAATTATTGATCAGAGTAATGATACACGAAAACAGTATGAGCAGTCTTGAGCACTTATCAGTCTTGCTATCTGCCTAACCCAGCCAGTTAAGTCCAGAACACCAATAATAGCCCGTGCAGTATGAATCATTATTCTCAAACATACTGGGTTTATACACCAAACAAACTGACCACATTGTACCATAAAATAGGAAACAACATTTGCACAAGATTTGATCAAATGTGACTGTGAATAGGGGGAACAGTAATTAATGGACCAGGGATAACTCAAAAATGGTAAATCCTATAATAATAGTTCATAGGTCAAAATAAAGCTTATGATAAGAGGAACACAATTACGAATAGTTTAGTTACTTAGCAATTATACAATAGGAAATATACATATCACATTGGTCCATAAATAGTCCTCAAAGTTACCATTCATAATTCTCCACGGGATATAACAGGTATATTTAAGCATTACTAATATACAGATTCCTATGATAATTACACAATGAGTTGAATCATATGAGAAAAAGTGTGTTTCCTATGTGAAATTTACTGGAAAGTTTAAACTAAATAAAGTGGAATTAATACAGAAATCGGCAGTGAAATGATTTTGATGTCTCAAATTTATTTATTTCTACTCTACTACGAATAATCTCGTCGTTTTCAGACACTTCTGGTTCTAGATTTAAAAATCTGGAAATACTTTGGTACAGTCGGTATCTTGAATCCCTGTCTGATTCTATCCACTTTATTTCTATATTCTTTTGTTGTTTACTTCTTGAGTTTTAGCATAAATCAATATATTGCGGTGAAAAACCAATGCATTGACTTTTGAATGAATGACTTATTGGTTAAAACACCCACTAACATGTAAATTTGAAATCTGCCCTACTTATTAAAGTTGAGCAGCTGGGTAATATAGTTTGACAGAAAGTTGTTTAGGTTCAAATCTTAGTATAGTGGAGCTTGCTTGTTAAATTAGTTGCATTATTAATTATTGTATTCGCTTACAATCAAATTAGCCTATATTGCTTCGTTATTTACAAAATTGGTAAATATTATTCATTCTATCAGTGACAGTGTTTTAATTCGAAAAATCCTTTTTTTTTAAAAATGTTTTATGAAGGATTTTGTCTTCAAAGTTCAATAATAATGTTTCATGTCGAACAATTTGAAGATAAATACGGTAAATCATCTGGATACCCATATGGATTTAACCAATGGTCTGAAGTAAGGAATTCCATTCATATTTCAAACAAAATGTGATCGTTCTTCATAGAAGGATTATTCAATTTATTTCAATGAAAAAATCACTTGATCATTGGTTTTATTATGTTTTGCTACCGATATATTCCATATAGTCTTGTTATGGTTAAGAGATACCCAGAATTCTTGAATATGGTCTCCAAAAACCAGAAAAAAAGCCCAAGATATCTCACACAATCAGTAGCCAGTAGATGCTTTGCAGAACCATCCTAAAATATCAAGGATTGCATGTTATAATTTTGTTGGATAACTATTTATTTCGCTGCTAAACTTACTGAATTTTCAGAAGCTTTTGCAAGGTCAAAATTACATCGTTTGACCTCGAAATTAAGCTTCTAATCTTGTTTCACGATCTTTCACTACTATTCGGAGCTCAAAATTACGATTATTTAGGGAATCCAGAAAGTGCTTCAAGTAACGAACATATTGGTTGTGATATTCCACTGTATGGTATATCTATTAAAACGTTTATTTACCAAGTATGTTAGATCGAAAGCTTCCATTAAACGGAACCTATGAAAGAAAACGGTATATTTCGATATCAACCAGTTCTCTATATAATGCTGAAATCATAGGTGTGGACTTTTCTCAAGTTTCAAGCGATGTGATACTGTTTAGCATTCTATGTTTTCCAATCGTTCTCCAACTGAAGTAATCTATGATAATAATTATCTACAATTTAAATAGCCTCTACAAACTTACTATCTTAAACAATAACTCTATATTACATTTACAGGATGTCTACACAATATCTGCATAAAGAGAATTGTATACCTAGAGATACATTAGTGATTCCTAACGTCTTATTTTACAATTAAATATTTACCTCATTTAAATATATTCTATTCATTATGGCTATTAGACGAAGTATGTTTATATCATTGATATGATTAGCTTTTTCATATCGTTCTAGACATTGAAACTATCAAGATTATAAATTGTTAGTATCATTAAAAAGTATTTTAATAGTTAGATTTATCTTTAAACAAATAAGTACTATAAAGTTGAAATCATGAGTCAGTTGAAGCTAGACCACCATGAAAAACCTGGAAGCACTGGACGGCCGTTTCGTCTTATTACATATCTGGATAAACAGCATAGGGGACTAGCCGTTTTGTTGAAACAATGCATCTTTATCTAAATTATTAAGGTAGTAGCACTTTTAAATGGAAAGTCTGTAGAGTGTATTCGAAATTATATAACTTCTGAAATCTAAGTTAGTATTCACTACTTCTATGATCTTAATGATTCTAAAGTTCAATCAGTCTTGATAAATGCATACATAATTATATTTTACATTAATATACACTAAAAACATTATGTTTTAATAAAAAAGAAAATGAGAAAAAAAACAGAAGAACTATCGTGCTTACATCTATGTCGACATCATCTAATGTCCAACAACAATATGTGCCTAGAAATATCCAAGCTGCTATGAAACAGAAAATGGTAGCAAGCCATAATAAAATGTATCCAGAACCATAATCAATAGATGTTGTTGTTCGTTGTTTCTGTTTTCAATTATATGGTATGATGTGATAGATAAAGAGAGAAAATAATCATAACTTCGAAATTGTTATAAAGTAAGAGTTACTCTAATTACAATTTAACAATCAATGGAAATATTTTGTAAGTTATCTAGAACTGCAATATTCAGTCAACATTTATAGATGAATAACAAGTCGTTTATAGATATAAACTGGATTCTTTTGACTGGATACATAAGTGGACAT
>NC_031500.1:6088578-6107141 GCF_000237925.1 Schistosoma mansoni
GTGGGACTCTTCAGCAGCGCACATCCATGATCCCGCCTTGCAAGTGGTGGTTAAGCGCTCTGGCGCGAGACTGGTAGGTCCTGGGTTCGAATCTTGCGAGGCGGGATCGTGGATGCCCACTGCTGAAGAGTCCCGCATTAGGACGAAACGGCCGTCCAGTGCCTCCAGGTTTTCAATGGTGGTCTAGCTTCAATTGACTCATGATTTCAACTATGAAAATTTAAAAATTCCTAGAAAGTCAGCATAAGGTGTTTATTGTACCTATTAACCTTGAAGGAAAATTATATCAAAAAACTAACTGAAAATATCTTCTACATTATAGGACTTTTCATCAGTAGAGTGGCTAACACATATTTATTGTATAAAAAATAGGCTGTCAGATTGTACACAAAATTGTATTCCATTTCAACTGGCTAACTGACAATGAAAGCAATGTGATAGCTAAGAGTAGTGTGATAATACATCTCATTGTTTTGCAAAGATGATAAACATTTCACTTGTTACGATAACTTTACTTGCATACTAAATGCTAAAAAATCAACAATTTGATGGAGTTTTGTTCCTTGAGCTAGATGGCTTAGTCGTGAGAACAGAACTCCATCAAAATCATCCACTTGAGCTACAAATCTCCACCATCTCAAAATCAACAATGCTTATCTAGACTACAAAAGTGCTTACTATTTCAGACAATTTGTCATGATACACTGCTTTTGATAAATTAGCATTCTACTGACACATTTGAAATCTACTGTATGGGGCGGAGACGTGAAGAACTACAAAAGCCATCATCCAGAAGATACAAGTGTTTATCAACAGTTGTCTAAGCAAGATATTTCGGATCCACTGACCAGACACTGTCAGCAACAAGCTACTGTGTGAGAGAACAAACCAGATTCCGGCGGAGGAAGAAATCAGGAAGAAGTGCTGGAAGTGGATAGGATACACATTGAGGAAATCACCCAGAGGCGTTACAATGCAAGCCCTCACATGGAGTCCTGAAGGTCAAAGGAGAAGAGAAAGACCAAAGAACACATTACACCGAGAAATAGAGACAGACCTGAGAAGGATGAACAAAAATTGGATAGAACTTTAAAGGAAGGAGGAGGACATAGTGGGTTGGAGAATGCTAGTCGGCAACTTATGCTCCATTGGGAGTAACAAGCGTAAGTAAGTAAGCAAGATACGTCTGAAATAACTTACTATAAACAATAATAAATAAATTTATTTCCCTAAGGTATATGTGGAAACAGAGGATCTATGTCCACTTATGTATCCAGTCAAAAGAATCCAGTTTATATCTATAAACGACTTGTTATTCATCTATAAATGTTGACTGAATATTGCAGTTCTAGATAACTTACAAAATATTTCCATTGATTGTTAAATTGTAATTAGAGTAACTCTTACTTTATAACAATTTCGAAGTTATGATTATTTTCTCTCTTTATCTATCACATCATACCATATAATTGAAAACAGAAACAACGAACAACAACATCTATTGATTATGGTTCTGGATACATTTTATTATGGCTTGCTACCATTTTCTGTTTCATAGCAGCTTGGATATTTCTAGGCACATATTGTTGTTGGACATTAGATGATGTCGACATAGATGTAAGCACGATAGTTCTTCTGTTTTTTTTCTCATTTTCTTTTTTATTAAAACATAATGTTTTTAGTGTATATTAATGTAAAATATAATTATGTATGCATTTATCAAGACTGATTGAACTTTAGAATCATTAAGATCATAGAAGTAGTGAATACTAACTTAGATTTCAGAAGTTATATAATTTCGAATACACTCTACAGACTTTCCATTTAAAAGTGCTACTACCTTAATAATTTAGATAAAGATGCATTGTTTCAACAAAACGGCTAGTCCCCTATGCTGTTTATCCAGATATGTAATGTAGTCTATAACAATATATAAATTACTCAAATTGATGCCAGTAGTACATCTAATCAGATTAACATTCTTGATATCATACCGAAAATCCGAACAGTTTAATAGAGTAAATAGAAGTGAAGTTATTTCAAAGACTCAATCAGACGATCGTATTGTTGAAACAAATCTTAAACATTGCAGTAATCAAATTTATTTGGTCTGAAATTCATAAAACGTGAAATCGATAGAAAAAATAACTGACAACTCACATGTACTTTCAAGGATGTGAAAATAAACTAGTTTACCACAGTGAAATTACATGAAATTTCTAAAACGATTGGATCTATAATCGTCTATGAAACCATACACAGAAAAAAGAATATCATATACTTCAGCTTTAGACATAGGTCGATTTTTCTACTTCCATATTCTTAATTAGAGTTGGAGTGTTCTTCATATGTGGAGAACACTTGGAGGTTGAAAACAGACTAAAGTTAGTAGCCAAACGTCATCTGTGCGTAAAATCCACCCTTGGATAGTATTCTGTTCATGAAAAGGAACCAGAAAACTTTTGAATTGATCTACCAATACGATATTCACATAGAATTGAGAAAGTGTGTTGGCTCTATAAACAGAAAGCGAAACGCCACACATTTCCTAACTTTACAATCAGTAAAGATCTGAGAAGATAACATAAAGGAGGATCTTTAGTACCTAATAACTAATTTATTGGCGAATCTTCAGATTTCATCAAAATATATCAAACAAAATAATCGATTTGAAAAGAAAATTTGAGAATGATATGTGAAGGACAAAGCCTGATTAGATCAACACAACAATTATTCAATCATATGTCTTACTTTACAGCGTGTAGTCGACCACAACTCCGAGATGCAGGCACATCCGGCTGATGAGTCCCAAATAGGACGAAACTCGCGCCAAACTGGATTCCACTGCCAGCCACTATCCATCTTTGTCGAGAAGCGCTGGCTATGCGTAACTAAAGCTATATCTGTGTTCAGAAATAGCTTGTAGGATCTCTTTCATTGTCATGGTTCTAGTTTCATTTTTTCTAATCAAAACAAACACTAAGATTTATTGTCAGTAAACGGTTGTGGACTATTTGGGAGGAACAAGTGCCGACAGATTGAAAAGAACGATACCCCATCAAGGTACCAAAGAAAGATCTGTGTAAATGTGAAAACTACAAAGACATAACACTACCATCGGTGGGAGGAAACGTTTCCAATAAAGTGTTGCTGAACCGAATGAATGAATTAGTAGACGCTTAGCTGCGATATCAAAAGGCTGAATTCCGTTAAGAACGGACGTACACAGACCGAACTGTGAGAAGATTGTCAACATTATCCGGAACACATACGAAGGACTATAGTGCAAAGTGGTGCATAGAGGACAGCTGACAGAAGCCTTTCCAGTAAGGACTGAAGTCACACAAGGCTGTCTACTCCCCCCCCATTTCTCTTTCTTCTGGTGATTGACTGGATTATGAAGACCTGGACATTTGAAGAGAAGCACGGAATACAACGGACATTCCAGAATTAATTAGAAGATTCGGACTTCGCAGGTGACCTAGTCCTCCTATCCCATACACAAAAACAAATGCAGATGAAGATAACTAGTGTATCAGCAGCATCTGCATGAGTAGGCCGCAGTATGCACAGAGGAAAAAGCGAGATCCTTAAGTACAACACGAAGAACACCAGCTCAATCACACTTGGTGGAAAAACTCTGGAAGATGTGGGATCTTCTACGTACCTGGGAACCATCATTGATGAGCAAGGAAGATCGGATGCAGACGTATAGGAGAGGATTGGTAAAGCTAGTGCCACGCTTCTACAATTGAAGAACATATGAAACAACTGTCAGCCAACACCAAAGTTAGGATGAATAGCAACTGGAAAGGATTGCCTGGGACAGAGTTCGATGAAGAACGCTGTTGAGAGGCCTATGCTCCTCCACGAGGGGCAACAGACGTAAGTAAACGGTTGTAACGTGGGACTCCTCAGCAGTGCGTATGCTTGACGCTCGTGATTCATACTAAGGAGAATTTTCGTGCTATCTGTTCGCTGGTTGTAATCTAAAAGTAATCATTGTGTCCCTCAAAATCATTTATTATTATTTCCAGAGTTCCGTCTAGTAACCACATTTATCTCAGATACATTTCATCAACTGGGCTTCATATAGTGTGGGTGAACTTTATTCTAATCAGTGTTTATATAAAGTTGATTTCATGCGAAACCGCGATATTTCTTATAGATCATGGTTTCTAATTAACCGAATTTCAACCAATCGTATCAAGCGACACACCCAAAAAAATAAAAATCATTTTGCCAAGTTTCATTAATTGAATTATCTTAATTTTTAAGGCTGGTTCATACAAGGTTTCAACTTTAAATCCAGTATTTAAATAACATAAAGTTATAGATTGGTTCACCTCTGTTGTTGTAATAAATTTAAAGGCAATGCCATCTTATTTATCTACTCAGTGAGCTATCGCGTTGAAAATCAAGACCATCTTTTAACTACTAATATATGACTTGTTGACAAAAACAGCATGAACATTACATAGTGAAAACTATAGTACAAAAAAATATTACTATTGAAACTAAATCATTCATGAAATATTTCGTGTATCTAGAAACTTTAGTTTCTTGACTTTATTTTTTCTAGGATAACCCTAATCCAACTTTACCAAGATTTTCAACTGATACCGGCAATATGAGCAAGCGTGGAACTGAACCATCAATTATGAATCAAAATGACTGATTAACACAAGATCAGCAGTCAAGGCGGAAAAGTAAATGAAACTGACATTCTGCCAATTGTATACGTACTAACTATCATAATAATCATTTGTTAAAATAATCTGTAACTATTTGATATGATATAACTAACCATTAAGTTTTTTCCAGTTTATAAAAGTATCAATAATGATGCAACCTAACTAGGGCTTGCCTGTTATAGCTTTTTGTCACTAGTCTGGTTAAGAATAAAACTTTAGATAAAATTAAGTGCAAATAAATTTATTTCAGATATATGTTTATTTATGTATCTACATTAACAATGATAATAAGAGGTAGATTTTTAAATAAATACTTGTTCCAAACAAGCAACAGTGTTCTTACCAATTTACGGTAATATTGATCATGATAAAACACTTTAAATTTCCTGTTTAATGAATTTTTAATAGTGTAAAGTTTTGTGGAGATCACATAATTTTGATACGATTGCATGCCACGAACTATTCTTATTGAAAACCATCATTGAAAACTCGAAAGGTTTCGACCTAGCAAGAGACTCCTCAGCAATGTGCATACGACCCCAAAAGACAACGAATCCAGGACCTTCGGGCATCATAGCAACCGACTAACATTTAAATGGACTGAAATAGAGGCACATCAAGACTGTCAGTTACTGGAAACTTATTATTCCATTTAATTTGGGCTTTCATATTACAAATATAACATGAAAATAATAAAAAGTATTCTTCTGTTTACAGTGTTTATAAAACAAAAGCAAAACGCAAAAATGGATTTATAATATAAGTAGGTTAGATTCACTTATTTCTAGAGGAATCTTAAGAAGAGTAAAAATACAGGATGAATAGTTTGGTTAATAACATAAATCTAACGATCAAAATCTATTGTACCACCAAAAATACAGTTGTGGACAAAAAAAGAAAATAAATACGATTATGAAAATGAGTGAACATTCTTTTCATCAAGCCTGAAATGATTCAGATATTTTAATAAGCAGATGGTAATGTTCTAGGAGAAATTACACAAAATGAAGTGTGATTGTCACAGAACAACAACCAAACTCCTGACGCCAAAAGTTGTAATTAGAATAATGTATTAAAAAACAATATGGGATATTGCTAGGCTTCCTCAGTTGCAATCTTCCCTTCACTGGTTGCTTTCGATCCCGGAACCACTGCGGCCCTAAAACCAAATTACCGCCCAATATCAGTTAATAAAAAAAGAAAATGGAAATTCACTTGAAGCATGATTTAAACTTTCGCTATAACAGGACCTGTAAAACCAAAAACCAGAAAATAATAAGCACCAAGTCAATCCTTATTTGGAACTCAGTGGTATGGATTTACGACCTTATATGAGGTGGGGCTCGGGAGTAATAGGTCTTGGTGACAAAACGATATCATTTACTAAGTGTGTCGATAACAACAGTTCATACTTCATTTAGTGGGTCAATTTGAGGTCCTGATCTGAGATAAACTACTTTGTTCTGAAACTGGTTAACTCCATAGGGAATGACGTTCAAATACAACTAATATCGAAGCCAGTCATTAGAAAATATACGAATAATATTAGCTAGTGAGATTTAATGTAGATTTCCTGCTGCTACAGATTTTCGACTAACCTCAGTGTTGAATGAAATAGGATATCAGTACTTCTACCCCACTAGTCATCCCGAGACGAAAATATGTGCCACGCCTACATGGGCCATTCCAGCTTTTGGTTAGACCAGTTAACTTTCTTTTTGAGTTATTTACATATATTTTAACCTTGTCAGTTATCTGCTTATAACCTTAACTGTTTTCAATCAGCGAGCGTTTGTCATATACTCCAGCCACCCCATGTCTTAAGCTTGTTTTCCTGTCTGACCATAAATAGTGATTCGAGGTTCATCAAACGGATATGAAGAACTTGCCATCTCCGCTTCCCTTTGCTTCTCAGTTGCCTGTGTACTGTCCGGCTAAATGGCTCCGTAAGAACTCAGAAGGATAGGGACACACGTCGTTGCCTTTTCGTCGTTTTTGCCTATTATACCACTGACTGCAGCCCGGATGAAGTAAAAGATGACTTTTACAGAAAGCTCTCTGAACTTCTTCAAAAAACTAGGCGCTCAGATATAGTACTCGTAGTGGGTGACTTTAATGCCCAATTAGGCAGCTTAAACCAATCAGAAGGATATTGAAGTGGGTATTTTAGTATTCTGGCTCAGCAAAAATAATGGTGATCGTCTGTTGCAACTATGCTCAGACAATCGTTTATTTTTAGAAAGCACTAATTTTAAGCACAAGGAGAGACATCGTCTAACATGGCGACCACCTGCACCAAACCAACGATGGACTCAAATAGACCATATTTTCATCAGTTATCGTTGGAGAGGCTCGATAGAAGATTGTCGCTTGTACTGGAATACATGTTTAGACTCTGATCACGCTTTACTAGGAGCACGTATTTGTTTGCATCTCATTGGACGCAGAAAAACTACACTAAGAAGACCCATTAGAATTGAACTCAGTGATAAGAAAGCCAAAAGTAAATTCCGGGAACAACTGAGTTTACATTTAGGTAGTTCTGTAAACGAGGCTGACCCATATTTTGCTTGGGAAGATATACGAACAGCTGTGAAAACAGCAGTAACATCAATTAGTAATTTAAACCAAAGGGTTACAAAAGACCAATGGATTTTTAATAAGTCTATTGCACTGATGGATTCACGTAAACTCATCCCATCAGGCTCTGAACACGATGAAAAGAGAAAACAAATCAAATCTAGGTTGACTAAAAGTCTAAGGAACGATCGTGAGCAGTGGTGGGCAACGAAAGCAAAAGAGATGGAAAAGGCAGCGGTTGTAGGCAACACTAAACAACTCTTTAGACTAATAAAAGAAACCGGAATTAAGAAGTCAAGTGTTAGTGAGACAATCTCGGAAAAAGACAAAACCCTTATCTGCTCTCAGCTCAGACGTTTAGAACGATGGGCACTTTAGAGAACAGTTTAGCTGGCCTTCAGCTACTCTACAGTTACCCACCATTCCTAAACAGTATGAATGGAACATTGAAGTAGGTCCCCTAACTCTAGCTGAAGTTCAAAAGGCTATAGCTAATCTGAAAGGAGGAAGAGCAGCTGGTCCAGATGGATTGTCTCCAGATGTCTTTAAGGATGGTGACTAATATTCTGGCTAAAACCTGGAAGTTGGAGATAATCCCATCCCACTGGTCACAATCACTTATTGTCCCAATACATAAGAAGGGGCCAAAATTATCCTTTGATAACCATAGAGGGATTAGTTTGACTAATATAGCATCTAAAATACTTGCCTCAATAATTATCGGGCGCCTAACTAAGACTCGTGAACTGCAAACACGAGAAAATCAGGCTGGCTTCAGACCTGTTCGTGACTGTATCGACCACATATTCACTATTCATCAGGTTTTAGAACACAGGCATGCTTATCGGCGTCAAACAATAATAGTTTTTCTTGACTTAAAAGTAGCATTTGACTCTGTAAACCTAGAGGCTTTGTGGCAGTGTCTATCATTGAAATGTTTATCTCAGAAGTACATAAACCTCGTGAAGGCCCTTTATTCGAACACTACCAGTCAAGTCAGAGCTTATGGTGAACTGTCACATGATTTTACAATCTCAAGTGGTATCCGGCAAGGCTGTCCACTATCCCCATTTTTGTTTAATCTCATTATAGACCTTTTGCTGAAAATAACACTCTCGTCGACTGAATTTTCAGTAAACGATCTCCTACCAAGAAGTCCACTTATTGACTTAGAATACGCAGATGATATAGTCTTGTTTAGTGAAGACGCTGACAAAATGCAGAGTCTTCTGTTAGAACTGAGTACCAATGCCAGGATATTTGAAATGCCTTTCTCCACCTCTAAATGTAAATTTTTACTCCAGGACTAGCCTGCGTCAACACCTGAACTAAGGATAGGGAGTGAAGTAGTCGAACGCGTCGATAACTTCACTTATCTTGGAAGTCTGATCAGCCCTAATGGGTTGGTGTTTGACGAAATCTCAGCACGGATTCAAAAAGCTCGTTTGGCTTTTGCTAACTTACGTCACCTGTGGAGAAGTCGAGATATCTATCTATAAATCAAAGGACGAGTATACTGCGCAGCAGTTCGCTCTGTTCTACTTTACGGCTGTGAAACATGGTCATTAAGAGTAGAAGATACTCATATGTTACTAGTATTTGACCACAGATGTCTTAGAAATATCGTTCGCATCTGCTGGGATCACCGGGTAATTAATAGTGAGGTTAGACTCAGGGCATTAGGGAATGGTGATGAGGTTGTAAATCTTCATCGACTGAGATGGTTGGGCCACGTGTCACGTATACCTGAACACCGATTACCACGACGCGCTATGCTGACTAGTGTTGGGGATGGTTGGAAAAAAGTTGGCGGAGGCCAAACCAAAACGAGACATCGGTCCTTGAAGTCACTAACTTCCGGCCTTAGCCATGTTGGTAGATGCAGACTATACTTGGTTGAGGTCCACATGACTATTGCAACCAATGGTTCGAGACTCTGGGCGACATGGCTCGTAATCGATCACAATGATGCAGGTGTATACACTCTTTGTCTTCCCTTAAACCGTGAGATTAAAACTGCTTTATACCTTTCTTTCTACGAACTAATTCTTTCTTCCTGTATTATATCCTTATACAATCTTTCTTTTACATATTACTACCATTAAATTAACTACTTCTATGAATTCGGTGTTTATCTTGTGCTAATGAGGTGTGGCAACTTGAACCGATGCATATATGTGCCTGGTCTTACGTTGTAGCTGACTGACCAATGGAGAGTTTATAATATATCGGATCACAATTTCTCGTGTACTAAGGTTGTTATACATTCTAACCTATAATTCAATTGCCAAGATTATTTCAAACATGATCTTCACACACAATGCCTTTAAAAAACTCAAGGTCCGGTTCCTATCAAACTATTCGTTCAGAATGTTCATATAAGATTAGTGACGACTTAGTTTTACTTAGGTCCGGCTGATACGATAACGCTTAGGACAAACTAGTTTTATGGTATATATAACTGCACATATGAGAAAATGGGAGATGTATAAGAATATATTTTGCGATACTTACCATACGAGCACTAAAGAAACATAAATAAGTGTTCCATATACTAGTGAAAAAGATGACATATAAGACACGATATCCAGGAGGGACAAGGGCGAAGTTAATGGTTTGCAATACAGGCCAATAAACTAGGTCTGACAAATAACCCGGAAGAAATGATTGACGACACCGCTGAAAAGCTCCAGCCATCGTGAATGTGTCACAAAATCCATTATCTAATAAAAAATAAAATACAGTAAAAGGCCACATTGTGACAGTTTGCTAATAGTATTTCATGTCTGCCAGTTGAATTTAATCTATTTGTTACTGGGTAGTCAACATGGCATTCTAACCTAATACATCAAATACATTTAATGTTTAAACCATGCTTAAACTGAACATTATTAAAAACAATCTGATTAAGAGATGATGCATCATCCAAAAACGACAGCGGTATTTTTTTCCTGAACCAGTTACTCATTGATGTCAACCAAAACATGCTTAAGACATTAAGCCCTTAAGATACTATCAAATTAACATGACCAGATGCATTACACTACTAAATGCTCAGACGTGTAATATACGTAGCTGCCACGACTTTCAGAATATCGTTCAGCTAGTGTACATCGCCAATACACTAGAAAGATGTGACAGTCACTGAGATCTAAGAGACATGATTCAGGTAACACCCACCAAACTATAGACCGATCATTCTCACAAGTGCCAGTCAGAACATTGGAGGTAATCATAGAAAAGATAGTCGTGACCTTTGAAAAAAACCGTAACTTGTTAGGCAATGCACATTAAGGCTTTGGGAAGGGTTCATAGTGTTTTAAAAACTTCCCTATAAGGGTAACTGGTAGAGTCGCTAACTAATGGAAAACTAGATCTTATCTACGTCGCCTTCACTAAAGCTGGGAAGCGTAAAAATCTCCAGACATCTGCATAGGTGGGGTTAAATATTTTTGTTTGGTAGCTTTTAGGAAATATGAATTCTCCTCTCGGAAAACAGCGGTTAGTGAAGTATCACAGAACTCATCATTTTCTATATTTTTTTTTAACCAACTTTCATGTATCATCAAGTCTTTAGTGAGAATTTATGCTGAATACGGTGTAAATCCCCACACTAATCCTGCACACACAATATCGTCCGTAGGGGTAGGCGGTTGTCAGGCACATGTAGCTAGTGCAAACCACCTCAATTGAAGACCTAATACCTAATCGACTGATTTGTCATATTTACGCAGTATCCTATGCCTGATCTCGGTACTCCTCATTCGGTAGTCAAAAATATACGAGAAATGCTTCGAAAACAAATGATTAAATACCAAGATGGAGGAGTGAATATTTGGTCTACACATCGACGTCCATGTCTGAAACCAGACTAGTTTTCCAGAGTTTGCTCTCCACAAGCCCTAGTTGAGCGTTGAACGGTTATTGACGGCAACATTTTATACATCATACCAATCAAACTGATTCCTCAATGGTTGTTAAAAGAGGACTTATGTCTTTTCCTATAGATTGTAACGATCAGAGATTGAGACCAAGTGGGTTAGACTACGTTCAATTCCACGACTCTAGTTAAGATCCCAATTAATTCAATAGTCGAAATTCAACCACCATACTTAAAGATCATTGGGGTTAATCCATCATAACCTGCTGCTCTCCCTTATTACGATATTTTCTACTCCATTAAGAGTTTGGGAGCTTGTATGGTAAAATTAGAGGACAGAAAGATAACAAAGGAGCAATTAAACTGTTTTTCAAAGCGCTCATTGCAGTCTTTTGTATTGAGAGTAAATAATTGTTTTATCTTTTTCAGAAAGTCTCACTGGTTGCCGATTTTCTTAATACTTGTTTCTTTGATAAGTCTGGAAGGTTGTCTACTGTTGCTTAGCGCCGCCGTTTACATAGCTTTGCCTTTCACTGGTCACTACTGAGTCCGACGATTACGTAGACTTTTTGAGGCTATTTCTAAGTTGTCTTCGCTTTACATTGTTTTAAACCCGATTGGATGAGTTTCTGAGCACCAATCAATCCAGTACATAGTGCTGACACTCCCTGATACCTCTTAACGTTAACCACTGATCAAAAGATTTAATTATGATTTACATGTTACTAATAATGATTTTAAACCTGATATACAGCAGAACAGTTCAAAAGCTAGGGATTCGACCATTGCAATCTACTAACATAAGTTCTATTTTCACCTTCAATTGACCCATTCAAGGGATTCGCACGCACATAAGCTCACTAGGAAAAAGTCAAACATAGACCATCGGAATTTTATCTCCAAAGCACAAATCTAAATCTATTAATATCAAAACTTAGTCACTGGCTCCAACAATTTTCGGCGATATTACTTATGGTTCTTAAACACATTGTCAGTGAAACCAGAAAATGACCACTTTTTAGCTGATAGTTAATTTTGACAACTTTGGTTTGCAAAAACGACTGAATTCTGCAGAAGGAAAAAATGCAGAATCATTGATAGACTGCCGAAATTTCGCCTTGAGTTAGAAATGCGAATGCTAATCCATATCTGCTATGAAATTTGTAAAATTTGAGACAATGTGATCACAATCAATCCCTAGTAAACGGGAAGAACAATTTAATTCTTAGTAGTTACCTTAGTATTTACATATATATAGTAAGCTCTGGTAAGTCTACATATAATACGAAGTAGTCATAGAAGATACTTTGGGTTAATTAAATATTGAAAGATTTGCAGTAGGTTAATCATTTACTTTATCTTGTAATTTAAATCAAGTTGTACAGGGCACATTTCAAATAAAGTTGAGTATATTCAAAATTGAAATCAAGTAAATAGGTGAACTTACAAAGGAAAAATATTGCCAGGCTTATAGGTCCTATTAACACTTCATCTAACACCACCTTCTTTGCGACAACGGTCATCGATACTCCAGAGAATACTTTGTCTAACCAACTATAATATATAAACTGATAGAATCCTTGGAACGATCCGATAGCACTCTGTCTAACTATGACAACGAAAACAAAGGAAATATGACCTAGATTACTCAAAAAGCTGACAAACATTGGCATGTTTGGAATAAAACTTTCGTAAGAGCAAGAACAAACAACTCGGGCGGGACCGTGCATTAAGATCTCCGGCCTCAACTAAACTGTACGAGAACAAGAAAAATTTGGTGGTGATAAAAAGACATTAATTTTAAAGTCAACTTGGCTATATTTTAAGAATTAGAAAAGTGGTAAGTCAATCATAAACGGCGTGACCATATGACAAAGGTCCATAGGTCTAATTCGTTGCATACCGCACTAAATAAAAAACTAACAGCAGTCGGGGAAATACCAATCGTAAAGCTAAGCATTGAAAACATAGATTTAAGTCAGTTATATCGTCGAATGTAAGGTATGGGACAAAAACAAAAACGCCATGTTTTACGAATAGTGCTCAGATCAAGGTCAAGATGTTAGCATTTCTACACACATACACGTGTCAACCGATGTCATATCATGGTCTAGTAGTCTACGATAGTCTTCTACACTACAATGCTAACCATAATCAGACTTCAACGTAAACGTGTAATGTAGTGGAGTAGCATACAACCAATTGTCGTTTAGAATCTACAGAAGTATTTGTTTAGCTTATGAATCCAGAGAAAACTGTCACTCAGTCAGACATTTTAGGATAAAAAGACAAGCTGACACTTACTAATGGTGTTGAAGTTGTAATTGCTGGTATCAGTGATGAGATGAATCCAAGATTTTTTAGATGATTCTTGATCACAGGCAGAGCACAGATTGTTGCCAGAGCCTGAACCATAGTTAGGAGGACCACAAAAGTACATTTTAATTGACTGAGAACAAATTTCGCCCAAAGCCATCAATCCTCCTCCAATTATTATATTTTTGAAATACGGGTGATATATACGGCCTTTATAAATTAGTGGTGACCTAGCTATTTTGCAGTTCGTCTCACAGCGTGATGCTCCTGAAGCCATGGATATTTCAGCTCTCGTACAAGAATACAAGAAGGATTGCGAGAGGTTAGAAAAAGCGTATTACGTATAAATCAGTAGACCAATTTCAAGGGCTTTAAAATGGACCACGGCAAATATTACACGG
This sequence comes from Schistosoma mansoni, assembly GCF_000237925.1. Lineage (NCBI taxonomy): Eukaryota > Metazoa > Platyhelminthes > Trematoda > Strigeidida > Schistosomatidae > Schistosoma > Schistosoma mansoni. The sequence continues at coordinate 6,102,450 of NC_031500.1, forward strand.
TACTCCAGCAGTATAATAAACGTATGATCAAAGTGGCATTTAAGGAGAGTGTAGAATTGCTCGAAAAGATACTTAGTTATTCCGATTAATATGAAGACTGACTTGTTTAATGATCTGGGATTGTCTAAACAAGAAGAGAAATCAGTAATTGAACGTTTTACACCATATATATTATTACTGTTTCTCTATGACAAGAATGTTTGGTGCAAATTAAAAGCTAGGAGATTATAGGTTCCAGTCCGTCATTTAGAACATAAACGTAACGATAATAAAGTCAGGTGCGCTCAGAGGCGCCCGCCGTCTCATTCACACGACCTTCAAATGGTTCAAATGGTTGTGGACGGAATAGAAGAAGCTTTCTCATGGCGAGCTTCCGTGTCTGATAGCAGTGGATCACCAATACCTCCAGGCAGGAACCTAGGTATATCAACGATAATGGACGAAAAAAGAAATTGGTAAATCATTGTAAGATGGTACTAGACTGACCAAGCTAAACCTATTCCCGCTGTCATATAGAAGAATCAGAGGCGACTTCATTACACTTTTCAAATTGCTGAATGACAAATTTGCACCTGATATGCCCTCATTTTTCTTGTCTTCCAAAACAGAAGATCTACGAGGACACTCCAAAAAAGTTCACAAGCCCAGAACGAATTACTTGTCAGCTGACTACCGACTTTCCCATCGAATAATCAACGAGTGGAATTCATTACCTCAGCACGTGGTTGAGGCTCCATCCGTCGACTCCTTCAAAAGAAAGTTGGATCAGCTGAGAGACCATCATTGCCAGGACTAACACAGGCCATCAAGCCTCCTGTCCAAACTGAAACTGAAGATGTTAACCTTAGTCCTTAAGAATAGGTCAAGTTTCCTCTTAAAGGACTCCTGGAAAGTCGCTTGGACTAGCTTTGTTGGCAGCGAATCCCAGCATTTGACAACTCTTAACTACTAGAAGTTGTGTCTGCAGTCTGTTCTGCTATGTTGGGTCTTCAGTTTCTGGGTGTTACCTCTTAGGTTAGTGTTGTGACTAAGCTTAAGAAGATGTCTAAGGGGATGACCAGAAGTGTTAAGGATACTGTAAGTCATAAGAAAGTCACCTCTAAGACGCCTGTACTGTAACGGGTAAAGGTTAAGGGATTCGAGGCGCTCTTCATAAGGTTTGAATTTGAGTCCCCGAACTGATTTCGTGGCTCGACGTTGGATACGTTCCAGTGTCCTTTTGGAAGGAGGGAGGGAGGAAATACTATATTTCCGTACTCTAAATGGGGACGAATAAAACTGTTGAAGATTATGTGGAAAGTTCTACCGTCAAACTGTCCAAAAATGAGCTTCAATGTTACCAGTGCAAGGTTTGCTTGTAAGGCGTTTTTGTCACAGTTAGCCTACGACTTCAGGTCGTAGGGTACCATCACTCCTAAATCTTTTTCGACTAGGAAAACTTCTAGAAAGGAGTTTCCTAAGTTGTAACTATAGTCTGCAACATATCGCAGATGGACTACTTTACGCTTTGAATTTTTGAAGTTAAGTCCGTCATCATCTGCCCAACCTTGAGGTCGAGTCAGATCCTCCTGAAGTGCTGATATATCCTTTGGGTTGCGTATCTCTCTCCAAAAATTCATATCATCAGCAAAAAGCAATAGGTCAGACGATACCTGTTGTGGAAGATCTGTAGCTGTAAATAATTCCCCAAAATCAATAGCTCGGCGTGGGACACAGCTCCTACGTTTCAATAGTCAGCTAAGAACGAACGCCTCTCGATATATTGGTAACGTATCAAATATATCTTTCCTACCTCTTCTCGTCTGACTTCTGATTTCTATTTGGAGTAAGAGGTTTCGAATATAGAAGGTGCTACTGTCCGCTAGTTGTAAAACTAGAATACCAGTCGTATCCTCAGGCGTTTATATAAACCAAGAAAAGAAGAAGTCCTAGCAATGAGTCCTGGGGGACTCCACTAAGACATTCCATATCCCGAGAGAAAGTGGAGTTAACCCTGACCTCTAAATGTCGATTTTTTAGGTATGAAGTGAGCCGGTCAATCAGAGGTGGTTTGATACCCTATCGTTTAAGCTTATTGAGAAGACTTATGTGATTGACCCTATCAAAAGCTTTTGAGAAATCAAGGGAAATGACGTCAACCTTCCCCTTGCGATCAAAGATGGTTGTCCATCTATCCACCGCAATCAGCAGGTTGGTTATACCAGAATGAACCTTCCTGAAACCATGCTGTTGGGGCGAGAACTTTATGGATAATAAGTATACGTGTATACCATCCCATATCAGGGACTCCATAATTTAGAAGGTATGGAGATAGAGACCACTGGTCGGTAGCTTGAGACTTTGCTGCGTCGACCTCCTTTGAAAATTGGTGTGATGTGAGCCAGCTTCCGAATTTACGGTAGTTTGCCCCGACTAAGCTAGTGTGAGAACATCACGCCAAGCGGTGTAGCCAGGATTGAAGCTGCCTCCCTCAATATAGCAGAATGAACCATATCCGAACAAGGAGAAGTGTCTTTACTTAGGTGATGCAGCTCACGGAACACCACGTCAGCTCTCGGGTTCACTTCGGAAAGTCCTGCGCAGTTGCAGATGAAGCTTTCATCAGTGCAGTTGATGTGAGTCGGTTGAAATGTCCGAGAGTACTGTTCAGCCAAAAGGTTAGTGGCGTCACCGTCGTTATTGGTCGGACCATTAGGACCTAGCAGTTGGGAAACTCCAGTCTTGGCTTGTCGAAGAGAAGCTGCATAACGGAATAAGCTTTTCGGATTGGAGACAAATTTATCGATAAGCTTGGTCTGATACTGAAGCCTGTCTTCTCTTATTGCCTTTGAGCATGTGTTCCTTATATGTTCGTATTGCCTGTATGCGCCGTTGCCATCAGTTCGTTTGTATTCAGCCCAACGCTACCTTATGCGGCTTAGCAAACGAATAATGTGGTTCTTGATGATTGTAGTTTGCTTGTGGCTTTTGGGGACCGTTTGAGGAATTGAATGCTTAGTAGCATACAAGGGTGTGTGCAGTAAGAAATACCAATGAGCATCTACTTCAAGTTGAGCGTGAACATCCCAATCCACCTGTTGTAGATAGTCCTGTAAAGCTGACACATTCAACCGTTTGAAATTCTAGCGCCTGTTGTTGGTGGGACATCTTAGCTCAGTTATGCTGACAAAACTGAAGGATTTAGTGGCGTGGTCGCTTTTCCCCAGGGAACCAGAATTAAAAGGTTATCGACTGGGAATTCTTCACTTGTAAATTACCAGACAGCGTCTGACTGTTTCTCCAACGAGTTGCCGACTTCATATTTTCGAATAATCCCAAATCCTCAATGAAGTTGAAGAACCGAGCTTCAGTGGAGTTTTTACTTCGTATATAGGTATGTTCTATGAAATGGACTCTAGGAAGTTTGAAGTCCCTTAGAATCAGGATATGAGTGATCCCGACTAGACACATCGAGGTGGTGGACTATCTTACTGAACACCATACGGATTCATCAAGATTGAGAAACTCTTGGTTGTGAAGTTGGTGCGCCTTCAGGCCTGATAGTATGTATAATGCTACCCCGCCACCCATTCCAGTTTTCCTGTCGTTGCAAAACAGAGACATCCTAGGTATTGCTAGCTCCTGATCCGTAAATCGAGAAGATATCGAAGTTTCAGATATTCCCATCAGATGAGTGTTATTAGCGTTGCTAAGTTCATATAACTTATCCATTTTATTTGTTAAACTCGCGGCGTTCATGTATAAGCAGTTTATGCTTTTAATTTGAAACGCGTGAGCTTCCTTCTGTTCTTCTGTATGAGTCTTACATGAATGAACAGATTGCTTACCTATACAAAGTTTTCCGAGTTGGTAGTCCCTATCCTTTACACGTTTTCTTTATGACCAAAACAGTCCACAAGTGGAACAGTCAGCTCCATCTTGCTTTTGTGCCTCATCCTGGCGTCATGTAGCCTATCCAGTTGGTAACCAACATCTGTTGGCACGAAATGCTTCCACAGTTGCAGCCGCCATATGGGAGGGTGGAAAAGTTATCTTAATTAGCCGGGGTCTAGAATCTCCGTCCGTCTTGGCCAGTCTCGTCACATGATGAGTCGGTATGTTTTTGATCTTCAAGGGTTGCTTGATGAATTTCCAGTTCCTAATACAAGAGTTTGGTTGACTAGGGTCTGTATTTTACGGTACAACGTGAACAATGATATTTCTTCCGCGGATAAATTTCACGCGAGATTCTTTAGGGATGTTCCGGATGAGATTTCGCTCAGAATATGGTATGTCAGGCAGTATTCTTACGTTCCAATCGGATTTCAGTAAGTGACTAGCTAGCAGGACGTTCTCTACGTTGGAAGCATTCTCGAGTGTTACACGAGATAGCCTCGGGTGATTTTGATGGTTACAGTTCTTTCTCCACGTCAGCCATATGACTATCAAAGGCTTTTTTCTAGAAAGTTCAAGCTTGAGCAGCCTGACATGGGGCGGCTATTTAGTAATCGGGTTTGGGTAACGATGATACTCAAAACAAAACTTATTTACATGTTATAACATAAAACAAGCGAGATTGCCTGGAGGAATACATTGACTTGAAAAGCAGCGTCAAAAACTGAGATAACAAAGCTGATTCAAAATTTTCGTGAATACTTGGAGTATTACATTAATGGCGAAATTTCAGCATAGTGAAATAATAAATTATGTCGC
>NC_031500.1:6107341-6136726 GCF_000237925.1 Schistosoma mansoni
TTGTGAAATTCCATGAGACAGTGATGAGATTAGTGCAAGATGCTTCTCGACAGTTTAGGAGTGGTACAAACAATATTTTAGATACTTTCAAATTAATCCACATTTACGGTTCCAGTGATTCTGTAAGTGATTCTTCAAACGCGTTACGTATGTGTACGTGTGACTGAGAAGTTTAGTATGTGGTCAGAAATTGTTTTGTGTCACATCAAACAGATTCTCAATCTGAAATGCAAAATAATAATCAATTGAGTGAACTAAACAGGTTGGCCAATGTTTGTCAACTTACAAATCTCTTGTTGATCATTGGTTTTTAATAAGACCACTGAAATCTATTTATACGCTACAATAACACTAGAAATCAGCAAGTGAACAATGTCGACAAACAACTATAAAATGCGTCTCATCCACTATTTATTGCAAGCAGTGTTGATGTTGTCAATATTAGTTCAAGTTATGGGAAGCGACTCCGATGAGAAACTGTCACGTAAGTTGTTTCCCTGTTGATAATTGTTGAGAACTGACAAAGTGGAAGAATGAAAACATATTCTTTCTCTCTCATTTCAGGTGAACGAAGATCCCTGAAAATGCTTCGTTTGGGCTAGTTACCACATTCGTATACTGATCCACATGTTTTTACACACTGTATTCAAATATATTATTTCCATTTTCTAAAGTGCATTCTTTCTTACTGACACTAAACTGTTCTCAGATATTGATTACTTGAAAAGTTAGTTGAGCAAGTTTCTATTTAACGACCTCTTGTCAATCGATGGTATACAACAATAACAACAACAACAACAACAACAACAACAACATAAATCTAGTCACGCAATATGAAAACGTTGAGGATATGTGTAGTGTCTGTAAAGAGTTGAGAACCGGTGTAGACATGAAATCAGCGAAATCTGATTGTGAATTGCGTTTCTTCCACTACTTATTACAAGTTATCGTGATGCTCACATTGACATTGACGCACATTTAAGGATGAAATTTAAAGTGAGTTGAATTTTTTAAGAATACTGACCAATTCCATCTCATTCTCCAACGTAACCCTCACATGTCACGAAAATTGGACGTTTCAAAGAGAATCGTGTTAATTGATTCTGTTATTCTAAACAATAGGTTCTTTTTCGGGCTTGAATATGCCGAACTCAGCAGTTGATGTGGAAAATGTGTTCTCATTCATTTCGTGATTTCTCTTCACCTGTTTACAGTTCTACACGTGTTTAAGTGTAATTTTTAGGCAAGATGTAATATGAAGTGGTAGACATTCGTGACTAAACTGACTGATATTACAACGATTATCAGTAAAGACTAAATATACTCATGTATATTTATATCGAGATTTCGGGAGAATTAGAAGTTTTTGAATTATTATACGAACTGGGAATCTGAGGACTAACGCAATTAAGGCCAAATAGAATTAAGTGAGCACAAACGAACGTATTGTGATTAGAATTCAAAATCAGGCCGATATCGGGTACAAAAGAATCATTAGTTCACGCAATTACCACAGGTATATATATATATATATATATATATATATATATATATATATATATATAGACGTGTGGGAAACTGTTTGAAGATGGAATTCGAAAACACTTAGTCCGGAAATCGACAACATGAACTGTGTAATTATTGTGCAATGTTTAAAGAGTTTTGATAAGTTCTAGTGTTTATGAATATGGATGTAGATAACACAAATCAGTGTGGACATTTTACGAGACCTCGTTTATCTTGAACAAACATGTAGTTATTTTACGTTTAAATGTTTTGTAGTTTAACAAGGAGTTATTCTCATCAAAACATTGTGCATTTTGATTGATTGGTTGTGAAGAGCTAAATAATGTTAATTGCGTATAATAAAATGATGAATATCAAGTGGCAAAACTTAGTGTATTGAAGTGAAATCATAATAATGGGGCAGGTCGGACATTTATCTATTGTAAAACCGAAAAAGTTCTTCTAGTTAAGGAATTTATGTTTACGTTCTTGTGAAGAAAGTAAAAGAATGTTACAACAGCGTTGCCACTGTCTTCTATTCTGAGCCATATCTGTTGACGTCTCAAACCACTGCGTTGCATCATCTCTAGAACCCTTAACAGCGATTCGTGAAGGACCAACAGAAACCAGTTCTGTACAGCTTTCTTTAATGCCTCGACACCAAGTCATACACTGACCACCTCTCTGCTTTTTCCAACCAGTCCCAGAGTCGGCAAATAATGCACGACATGGAATTCTCTGGGACGACATTCGTAGAACATGCCCAAGCCACCGAAGTCGGTGTTTCAAGATGGTGACACCAATCGGATCATCGTCTCTGCGCCCGAACACGCGATGCCGAACCTCTGCATTACTAACATGTTGTTGCCACTGGATGTCAGCAGTCCTTCGGAGACAACGATGATCGAACACAGAGAGTCGTCTATCATCCTCAACTCGGAGAGGCCAGGTTTCACAAGCATAGAGCAAAACTGCTCTCACCGACGCGTTGTAGATCCGACCTTTTACAGCCAGACTAACATCACGAAGACATCAAAGATTGCCCAGATTGGCATAAGTCGCTCGTGCTTTCGTTATACGTGCATCGATCTCATCACTCACATCACCACCAGCACTCACACGAACATGTCAACTAATCCTATCTTCTCATTAACCGGGGTTAGTGCAAGACCAGGGTTCTTCCAGTCTTGTATAAGTACTTTGCACTTGAGTGATGCTAAGCACATACCATACCTACGGACACTAATTGCAAACTGATTAAGTGAGGATCGCATGGCTTGGGTATCATCACACAGGAAGACAATATCATCCGCATACTCAAGGTGGAGAAGTATTTCTCCAGGAGAAGATCCATACTGCCACCAGTGCTGTTTCCAGAACGTCATCGACAGCAAAGTTGAAGAGGAATAGCGAGAATTGGCAACCCCGCCTAACTCCACTGCTTGAATAGAACAATGGAGAGAGGTGGTTGTATGCCATCACTCTGCCTGAGGTGTTTGTATATGGGGTTTTTAGGATGTTAACAAACTTTTTAGCACACCCTTCTTCAATAGACAATTCCAGAAAACAGTCCTGTCCAATGAATCTAAGGCAGCCCTGATGTCAAGGAACACTAAGATTACTGGCCTTTTATAAGTATGACGGTGTTCTAATATTTGGCGCAGTGAACATATGATAATTACGTCCTCGACCTGAACGAAAACCAGCCCGCTCTTCATGAGTCAACTTTTCTCGAGATTTGAGCAATCTACGAAGTATGACAGAAGCCAATAGTTTGGACGCAATAGTATGTAGACTTATCCCCCGATAGTTGATGCAGGAACGACGTGAATCCTTTTTAAAGATAAGAAAAACAACAAGTCAACTGGGCCTTCTGATATATAGCACTTCAAGAATTGGAACTCCTTGAGAACTTCTACCTTGTTAGGTGCATCAGTCGTCACATGTCATGGAGGGCAGGACAACCTGATAGATGTTGCCGGGCAGTTGAACTGTTCCTCGGAAAACTACCCATCATCCAAGACGTTGAAAGATGTTGATGATTGGCATCCCGTCACCTTCACAGAATGTTTCTCTCACACCAAACTTCCTACTGTCAGTGGCTTGGATGAGTTAAAATGGCTTCCGGCGGTTACCAGAAGCAGGTGCTGCTTCTAATTCATTGGCACACCCCGACCGCCGGGCTTCTCAATCCTTACGCACGTTTTTCCCAATTCCATTACGTAACATTCGTCGTCTGTGGTCAAACTCACGTCACCTGTAGTAGACCGATGGGCTTCAATGAGTTATAGGGAGCCTGATGAAACCAAGTACTTATAAGAGTGACGTTTTGCGAAGCCTCAAGCGACTTTACTCTCCATTTTCATGGCGTCATGCAATTGCAACCAGTGCTCATCTATACTTTTCTGTGGGGTGGTAGCTAGCCTTGAACATAGCTCGGTTTCATATTTAGTTGCAACAGAAGCTGCAACCAATTTACTGACATCGATTCGTATAGAACGATGAATTTGTTGGCCACTGAAAAGTAAGATAAGATAAACGCATGAAAAGAGTCCAGATAGGTACTCCAAAAACTGGCGGCAGTGTTGTACACCACCACAGCAGCGGTAGCTTTTCGCGATGTGATCAATATGAGTCCAGGCTTGAGATATAGAGCGCCAGGTGGCACATCGAAGATGACTATGCCGGTAGTTAGTGCTATCCAGAAACAAGTTGTAGTCTGCGTGCAGTTGAAATAGGCTGTCCTTTCATTCAAACGACTCTCTTCTATGCCTAGCCGCATGACTTGAACATTCAAGTCTCCGCCCAGTAAGACAGTACCTGTCGAACGTACTTCCTGCAGAAGAGCAGTTAACCGCTGATAATACTCATCCTAGATCGCATCCGGACTGCAATTTGTAGGAGCATAGGCAGAGACGATAAAAAAACATCGTTTCCCACATCCATTTCTTCTCGCCTTGATGAAGCTTTCAAATCTAACAACACATAAACGACTTTTAATGGGGATCCAATCGATCAGTGCTGCCTCAGCTTTAGCGCTTAATGGGACACCAACGCCAGCAAGACCAGACGAAGTTACCACAGGGTAAACGCACGTGAGACAAGCCCTTCGAAGCCACAGGTAGAGAGCGAGTTTGCAGTACTCAATAGAGTCCTGAATACGGGTCTCGGATAGACAACAGACGTCGACTTTCTAAAAACATAGCCAACCCTATCTGTTTTCCGATCTAAATTAGTATACGAACATTGAAGGAAGCCAGTTTGGGTGGTATATGTGGTTGCAGAAAGACTGTTTCAGTATTCATATCCGGTGGTACCATTTAACTTTCGACTAGTCAATGACTTGAGATCATTTAGATAGAACAGTGTTTCCACCATAGGCGAGCTGCTGTGTAAGTTGAAAAATAAGAACGCGCAAAGTGAGAATAGAAGGAAGTAGACAAGTGATGTAGCATATAAAATAAAAAGAAAAACGAATGTTATCAAATAAATGTGAATTGTCCGAATATTAAATGAAGCGAGAACAGTATTCTCAGAATTAATTGTCACTTCATTTGTTTGTGTGTGAGCTGCGATACCCCCAGGTATCCAGACCGAAGCAGGTCAATTTCTTGGGAGGCCACACCCGAAGCCTTCGACCTAAAAGTCTGGTCCACCAGGCAATGGAGCAACGTCCCGTGGTGACTATCAACAAAGTTCCTTGTAACTTAATTAAGTTTTGTAAGGCAGAACTACAGATCGCGAAATGATCATTAAGTATTTTTTTAAACTTGGAAAGTTGTTGAGATTTTGCTTTAATTACTAACGAAAATGTTAATAGTATTTCTAATGTTTGTAATAAGAACCTAATGTCTATATTTTTCAATATAACTTACAAACTATTTAAATAATGATGAGTAAGCATTTGTTTTTTCTAAAAGTTGAATTGATTCGACGACGAAATCAGAGTCCAATAACGGACTCGTTCAAATCCTGTCTTCATGAGACCGTATATATGAATAGCTGGTCTCCGGCCTCCTTTCGTCACATATATACCTGCATCATTTCATAACTTCGCAGAAAAGGCGGTTAAGACTTTGGTCTACAAACAAATGACTGGACATGTTTAATCAGTCGCCACACATATTCCGTATAGTGTTTTGTTTCGATGTTCGTACAACAGCTGAAGATTGGTTTATCTGTGCGATGATTTCCAATGAAATTTCTCCTATCTTCACCTGCAACTTAGACTCTCGTCTTTTTTCCTCTCTAAGAACATAAGGCTTCCCTTTACTGCTTTTGGTAACTAACTGAGTTTTAAATAATAATTAATCTTGACATCATTTCAAATAATGTTTACAATACTTTCGTTTTTCAGTTAATATTATACCTTTTGATTAAGTTGTAACTCCTTCTACAATGCCACACACATCGATTAAACGTTAGACCTTTTATGATCCTACCATTTACTCGACCGTAGCTGCTACCTTGACGTAGTGGTCGGGCTTGCCTATCGTGATGACCCAACCGAGCTATATTGGCTGGAACATATGTTCCTGTAGGTTCTACCATGCCAGGCAGGTCGATTGGAGAACGGCAAGATTAAAAGCAGCGACTAATGGTCTGAGGGCAAAGTCGTACTGCTGACTGTAGAGGGGTGTAACAGCAATAAGGTGTTTCCCTCAGACAACCAGCATCTGCAGAGACGCTACGTTCTCACAAGGAAAGAAGGGGTTAGAAAAGGTTGACCTTAAAAATGTCACACCTCACCTAATCCCACGGATTTCCGTCTCCGGTGATAAGGTCCTTTGAAGAACGGAGCTAACAAGTCGAAAACCTCCCACAAAAAGACCGTGCGTGACCGGCCTCAAGGAGTTGTCCTTTGGGCTCTGTGGTCACGCTTTCAGGTCGTTAAGGCCAATATTATTCCAACTTCCTTTTCAGGTCTCTCAAGAAATACCTTTCCACGGTGTGGGCAGTCGGGAAGTGATATCAGCCCTCATACCCGTAACATCACACGAGACCAATGTGGTCACATTTAAATCCTTCCTACACCTCTTAATAACTCTTTCATCTCCACGACTAACATGCAATAATTACTCACATCACGTATGAAACATTGCAATCATGAGTATATCTCATTGTAGAATACGTTTGAACTACATTCAGAATCAATGTAACCGAAGTATGTATAGATGTGCAGGTCGTTTATTCACTGTGTTGAAGAGGAGTGAATGAGACAAGATAACAAATTCAGTGTGGACATTTTACGAGACCTCGTTTATCTTGAACAAACATGTAGTTATTTTACGTTTACATGTTTTGTAGTTTAGCAAGGATTTATTCTCATCAGAATATTGTGTATTTTGATTGAGGTGAATCATATTAACACGCTTTAAATGATGTACTTCGATTCACAAAACCAGTGGTAAATGTTTATAGTTTTTATCCAAATAACCAATTTAATTCATTCCTACAATGAATATTTGAATATTTCAAAATACGGTTTAAGACTTGGTTGTTTCAAATAGACTGATCATTGAGTAGAGTTAGTGATCAATTAGTGAAGAGGTTTTGTAGTGTCTTACAACTAGTCACAAAATGTCAGATATCCAGTTTTCATGTTGTGCATCCAAGTGAATGAGACTATTCAACGTGTATTCATATGTTCATTCACTTGTGATATACCAATAATCATTAACACTACAAATCGAAGTAAGTGTCTGATTCCGAATAACGTGCATCAGTAACCAATATCACTCACATGAAAATGACATATCGAATGACAAAATTGATGACGATTATTATGAAATGGATGTTACTTGTAAACTCTTCCTGAGATAACAACAACTATAATAATGCGGTTGAAAATTGTGACATGGTGTAGAATTGTTTTAAACCATGTCAGACTTTCTGCTGTGAAACACGATGTGCAACATAAGTAAAAAGAAACATCTGACAAATGTTGAATAGATGTGTAATGATCTGTGGACGATTTTCATCTGCAATTCCACTGACATTTTATATCAAACGTGTCCTATTAAATATCTTGATCTCATATAATTGGAAAGAGAAATCCTGATTTAATGTGTATGATGGAGATATTGAATTCAATAATTAACAATCTCACGTTAAATCAACATAACTCGTTTGAGCTGCATGACTTGGCTAATCGTAGATAGGAATACTTGTGCAACATTGGTTTGCAGGAGATCATTTTTTCATGTTCTCTTATGATACCATCCGATATGTGCGTTATATACGGAAAGACCATTTGTAAACTACATACGTAATGAAATGAATTTGAGTGAAGAATTTACTCGTAGATTGCCTGTCGACAATGAATTTTATTCAGATTCTCACGTTCTGTGATTAACGAATTATAATTTTGACAACAGCAAATCAGATTTTTCTATATGTCTGATCATCTATCACTTTATCTATCTAACACAATGATGACTGAATAATATATACAATGACGGATTATGATGAGATGGAAAATAATGGAGTGTTGATGGATACACACACATCCGTCACTTTACTCAATAAACGTATGATCCATTTATTGTATAGGCCATACGTTTTGAGATATTTGCGAAATGGAATTAGAATTGCCAGCAATGACGATGAAATTTCTTCACATGAGAATCTGGAATAAATTAACCTTACTGATGTTCTTTCTGATGCTTGTTTTACTCTTTTTGTTATCAGTGTCACGAATCTATCTCGTGAAATCAGATTTGAGACAAATGTGTGTTGTTGAGGATAATGAAGGAAGGATTTGTCGTTCAAATGATACTTCGAGTTTATTGCCTTCACTATTGTCCGAACGCCTGATATTTTTACCTTAAAATCAACTCGGCCAAATGCCAAAACAATCTATCTCGTTCACACTTTAACTGAAAGTTCAATATTGGTAGCATTTAGCTGTGTCAAAGGAACTATTGCTGATCTAGACAAGAAAACCGTGAGTTAGGAGAATGTTTCCATTCCATCAGATGCAGAAATGAATCGGATTTCAGGGTTTATGTAAGTCTATCGAAATCTGTCATATTCGCAGATGAAAACAGAAACTGTACTGGAATTGAGGATCCAGTGAGTCATTAGATGATTTGAGTTCTATTCTCAACATGTTCATTGATCAACATTGCATTATACTTTGTGTGTGTGGACAGATTATTAAATTGGAGAATACAGTTCATCTCAAGTCATCCGTATGTGAACTGGCCATTACTTATTCATCTAACAATCCATGATTAACTAATATTTGATTAGGAGAACTGGGAGACAAAACAGTGATTGTGGATGGTGTGCATTTATTTGTCCTCTATAGTTAAATGTACTAATAATCAACTTGATGACTGACTCAATTCATGTGACAGAACACCGAATGATTTGTTGTCTCTGAAACAATTAATAGTACATATGTTGATCAAGATTGTGCAACATAATCTTGTTACTTATGAGTGTGAGAACATTCTGTTTGAGAACACATTCCAATACATGCACTATTACCGCAAATATTAATACTGCTTGCATGAAATAGTGTGTAAAGTGAGGTTTGTGCACTATTTCATTCATTATTTATTTATTAACTCAAACCATGTAAAACGTGTGACACTATCAATGTACTTTCTGTCATTTTTCTATGTGAACAATAGTTCTTTATATGAAGATATCGTTTTCCATTACATCGTCCTTCATTATTCTAAACATGTTGTTTGCAAAGATTTAAGGTTATATCTGAGATAAAGAAGTGAAAAATCTACAAAATGTTCATCAGATATAACTTATTTCTTCAATCAATCGATGGCCGTGCATTTAAGATTCACTGACTTGACCTGAGGAGGCAAACGTTCTCACTATTTCATTGCGTCAGTTAAAAGTACATAAACACTATTTTCATGAAACCAGTTTAAAGAACACATATTCACATACAAAATTGTCATAGTATTTTAGAATTTCTCATTCACTGACAGCGTTGGATATTGAAACGCTCCGATTTAAAATGGCTACAAATAGTCAATTATATGTGAACCTATTGTCGAATGCAACGTCTTGTTATGGAAGTAGTAATTAGTGTAGATTATACAGCTGAGTCATTAGTTTATGCCGTCTCACTAGTCCGTATTCTGAAATTCAGATTTGTTTACTTTGTCTATCAGGACATTTCACTCTTCTGTAGTTATAGCATTAAAATAGCATTTCGTCAGAGCTCATAAACACTCTTCACATTGTGAAGACATACAGTTGAAATATTCGACTGGAGAAATACTCGATCACTCACGGTATGTGATCGATAGTTCTATTTGAACAAGAGACTGATATTTATTTACACTGTGTTGGTATTCTGTTTTAATATGTGTGGTTTTCAGCAGTTTAAGTGACACTCTTCTACATAAAAGTTTACATCATCGATAACAAGATTTCCACTTTCATGAGTTCGTCTTGTTTAAAGTTAGTGAACGGTGATGCACAAAGCTTGAAAGTATCCTTGACACTTCGGATCCACATTCATGAGTTACTAATTCAGCACAGATATCTCCCAGACAATATCCATAGTCACACCTAACTCTTAAGTTCTCACATCTATATAACAGCTCACTTCACAGGGTAAGTCATTGGGTGAGTTTTAGTTGAACGATTGGCGATCAGTCTCACAATAGCCTCAAAGTCATGATCAGACAGTTTATTAACAACTGAATAAATCATAAGACCTAGACCGCTGACTTTCAAGTGGACGTTTCTTTGGTCCTATGTAACCATTATATCTATATCAAATTCTGGGTTATTCATCTTCAGTATAATGGTTATGTAGTCAGCATAAATTAGTCTCTTATGTGGAAAGTTCTTCATTGTCTGTTTCCCTTGAAATTGCGTTGTTAATGAGAAAACCTAAATTGTATATCTGTTAGTTTGCCTCTTCAACCGTTATACCCAATTCAATTTTGATGAATGCATCATATCGCGAACAACATCATTTACGTCACTGAATTTATTTTGTTCCAAATCACTACTTGAATGAGAAATGAACTACACAAGTTTGTGTATCAAGCATTCCCCTTTTTGTTTGAAATATTTGCTCTACTCCTTAAATGGTGTCAACTATATTGACTTTGATAACAGTCCTGAATGAATATAGTTCACAGTGTCAACACCAACAATAAATAATATTGTAATGACGAATGAAGATTGTGTGTGGGTAATGAATAACTCAGATCTCTGAAATATGTCTCTTAACTATCGTGCAATCTATAAAGCTTAACTCGAGTCCGAGCAAAAGCCTGATTTGTTTCAGTTGAGTGTCCAGATCTGTAACTGTTCAACCATCTCAGTTGTTTGTACTCACAGATAATTGTCACAAATTTATAGTCACAGCTAACCATGATTGCAACCTGATTGTTAACTACAATTTACGTACGATAAATAAGGTGGATTGTATTTTTTCAGATATTCATTAAAATACAGAATAATATCGGGTTACTTTAGAAAAACGTCTGTGTCCTCGCAAATAATGCGATGTCAGATGGAAATCTCCATATAAATTTCGAAGCTAAATTGAAGATCATGATAGCGATACTAAACAGTTTAAAATTATGAAGTTGAAATTATACTAGTCAAAGGATTCAATACGTTGTCGTGTATAACAAATGTGAGGGACACTGGCACTTATCTGTGCTATGCAATTTTGGTTGAAATAATTAACGTCCGTTATTTCACACTGCCTACGTGTGAAAGCCTTTCAGCAAATTTTAAATATGAGAAGGCCTTCCAGATAGCAAATGTCAACCTTCCAGAAAAATGCAATGAAATGTCCTCGTCTCGAATTCGTACTACAGTCTGATACATTTTCGTGATTCATGGCTATAAACAAATCTGGTTTGGTTGATGTAATCATCGTTAGCATTTCATTCAGGTCGTGTCTAATAGTCCCAACGCCAATCCACTACTAACTGTTTTACATTCAAGGGATTTAAAAAATACATATTTTGTCATCACAATAATTTCCATATTATTTCGATTAATATCTATCCATAAAAGAACATCAACTTCCAGTTGAAATTAAGCGTACTAAACTTGAGTAAGATTCAAGTAACTACACATTCAGAACTTGAGAGATTTATTTCTGTGAAGAGATTGAGCGGAGAAGTAAATTGTAAAACGAAAGAAACCAAAGAAATTAACTATCATCAGTGTAACTTTACCATTTTTCATTATGAACTTATAAACCTCAAATCATGCGGTAACCTGAAGAAAGTTCACTATGTTATGGTTAGAAAAATACCGTGATAAGTAATCGAAAAATGAATCGGATACTGAGTGTCAAAATAAACTTTTAACTGAACATAATTGTGAAGGCATGATTGAGCTATTGCAATTCACCATATATTGCCAAGTCAACAGATTTTAAACCGAATAGAAATATGAACAACACTATTCTGGTCAAAAAGGTTTATCCATCTATATAGTTTAGGAATTTTCGCTGAAGTCACATAATTATTCAATAGGAGAAATGTGATTGACAGAGTGATAGTAGTACCGCTTTCAGCCGCAATTCAAAAGATAAACAAAGAAGTTTCGAGCCTAACACGATAAAGTACAAATGATAGTATAAAACTCTGAAGTCCTACTACCATTATTCTCCTATAGATTTTTCTATTCATTCGATGGTAGGAAAAGTTACTAAAAACACTCGGTTATTTATAGTATATTTGAATCTATTCAAGAATTGGATTCCGAATCGAAAATTCTCCACATGTAGTATTCAGTTAATTTCCATAAGTTTACAATATTATGATTTAATGATCTCTCTCACTTAATCAGTCATTCTCTTTCCAACTATATGAGATCAAGATATTTAATAGGACACGTTTGATATAAAATGTCAGTGGAATTGCAGATGAAAATCGTCCACAGATCATTACACATCTATTCAACATTTGTCAGATGTTTCTTTTTACTTATGTTGCACATCGTGTTTCACAGCAGAAAGTCTGACATGGTTTAAAACAATTCTACACCATGTCACAATTTTCAACCGCATTATTATAGTTGTTGTTATCTCAGGAAGAGTTTACAAGTAACATCCATTTCATAATAATCGTCATCAATTTTGTCATTCGATATGTCATTTTCATGTGAGTGATATTGGTTACTGATGCACGTTATTCGGAATCAGACACTTACTTCGATTTGTAGTGTTAATGATTATTGGTATATCACAAGTGAATGAACATATGAATACACGTTGAATAGTCTCATTCACTTGGATGCACAACATGAAAACTGGATATCTGACATTTTGTGACTAGTTGTAAGACACTACAAAACCTCTTCACTAATTGATCACTAACTCTACTCAATGATCAGTCTATTTGAAACAACCAAGTCTTAAACCGTATTTTGAAATATTCAAATATTCATTGTAGGAATGAATTAAATTGGTTATTTGGATAAAAACTATAAATATTTACCACTGGTTTTGTGAATCGAAGTACATCATTTAAAGCGTGTTAATATGATTCACCTCAATCAAAATACACAATATTCTGATGAGAATAAATCCTTGCTAAACTACAAAACATGTAAACGTAAAATAACTACATGTTTGTTCAAGATAAACGAGGTCTCGTAAAATGTCCACACTGAATTTGTTATCTTGTCTCATTCACTCCTCTTCAACACAGTGAATAAACGACCTGCACATCTATACATACTTCGGTTACATTGATTCTGAATGTAGTTCAAACGTATTCTACAATGAGATATACTCATGATTGCAATGTTTCATACGTGATGTGAGTAATTATTGCATGTTAGTCGTGGAGATGAAAGAGTTATTAAGAGGTGTAGGAAGGATTTAAATGTGACCACATTGGTCTCGTGTGATGTTACGGGTATGAGGGCTGATATCACTTCCCGACTGCCCACACCGTGGAAAGGTATTTCTTGAGAGACCTGAAAAGGAAGTTGGAATAATATTGGCCTTAACGACCTGAAAGCGTGACCGCAGAGCCCAAAGGACAACTCCTTGAGGCCGGTCACGCACGGTCTTTTTGTGGGAGGTTTTCGACTTGTTAGCTCCGTTCTTCAAAGGACCTTATCACCGGAGACGGAAATCCGTGGGATTAGGTGAGGTGTGACATTTTTAAGGTCAACCTTTTCTAACCCCTTCTTTCCTTGTGAGAACGTAGCGTCTCTGCAGATGCTGGTTGTCTGAGGGAAACACCTTATTGCTGTTACACCCCTCTACAGTCAGCAGTACGACTTTGCCCTCAGACCATTAGTCGCTGCTTTTAATCTTGCCGTTCTCCAATCGACCTGCCTGGCATGGTAGAACCTACAGGAACATATGTTCCAGCCAATATAGCTCGGTTGGGTCATCACGATAGGCAAGCCCGACCACTACGTCAAGGTAGCAGCTACGGTCGAGTAAATGGTAGGATCATAAAAGGTCTAACGTTTAATCGATGTGTGTGGCATTGTAGAAGGAGTTACAACTTAATCAAAAGGTATAATATTAACTGAAAAACGAAAGTATTGTAAACATTATTTGAAATGATGTCAAGATTAATTATTATTTAAAACTCAGTTAGTTACCAAAAGCAGTAAAGGGAAGCCTTATGTTCTTAGAGAGGAAAAAAGACGAGAGTCTAAGTTGCAGGTGAAGATAGGAGAAATTTCATTGGAAATCATCGCACAGATAAACCAATCTTCAGCTGTTGTACGAACATCGAAACAAAACACTATACGGAATATGTGTGGCGACTGATTAAACATGTCCAGTCATTTGTTTGTAGACCAAAGTCTTAACCGCCTTTTCTGCGAAGTTATGAAATGATGCAGGTATATATGTGACGAAAGGAGGCCGGAGACCAGCTATTCATATATACGGTCTCATGAAGACAGGATTTGAACGAGTCCGTTATTGGACTCTGATTTCGTCGTCGAATCAATTCAACTTTTAGAAAAAACAAATGCTTACTCATCATTATTTAAATAGTTTGTAAGTTATATTGAAAAATATAGACATTAGGTTCTTATTACAAACATTAGAAATACTATTAACATTTTCGTTAGTAATTAAAGCAAAATCTCAACAACTTTCCAAGTTTAAAAAAAATACTTAATGATCATTTCGCGATCTGTAGTTCTGCCTTACAAAACTTAATTAAGTTACAAGGAACTTTGTTGATAGTCACCACGGGACGTTGCTCCATTGCCTGGTGGACCAGACTTTTAGGTCGAAGGCTTCGGGTGTGGCCTCCCAAGAAATTGACCTGCTTCGGTCTGGATACCTGGGGGTATCGCAGCTCACACACAAACAAATGAAGTGACAATTAATTCTGAGAATACTGTTCTCGCTTCATTTAATATTCGGACAATTCACATTTATTTGATAAAATTCGTTTTTCTTTTTATTTTATATGCTACATCACTTGTCTACTTCCTTCTATTCTCACTTTGCGCGTTCTTATTTTTCAACTTACACAGCAGCTCGCCTATGGTGGAAACACTGTTCTATCTAAATGATCTCAAGTCATTGACTAGTTGAAAGTTAAATGGTACCACCGGATATGAATACTGAAACAGTCTTTCTGCAACCACATATACCACCCAAACTGGCTTCCTTCAATGTTCGTATACTAATTTAGATCGGAAAACAGATAGGGTTGGCTATGTTTTTAGAAAGTCGACGTCTGTTGTCTATCCGAGACCCGTATTCAGGACTCTATTGAGTACTGCAAACTCGCTCTCTACCTGTGGCTTCGAAGGGCCTGTCTCACGTGCGTTTACCCTGTGGTAACTTCGTCTGGTCTTGCTGGCGTTGGTGTCCCATTAAGCGCTAAAGCTGAGGCAGCACTGATCGATTGGATCCCCATTAAAAGTCGTTTATGTGTTGTTAGATTTGAAAGCTTCATCAAGGCGAGAAGAAATGGATGTGGGAAACGATGTTTTTTTATCGTCTCTGCCTATGCTCCTACAAATTGCAGTCCGGATGCGATCTAGGATGAGTATTATCAGCGGTTAACTGCTCTTCTGCAGGAAGTACGTTCGACAGGTACTGTCTTACTGGGCGGAGACTTGAATGTTCAAGTCATGCGGCTAGGCATAGAAGAGAGTCGTTTGAATGAAAGGACAGCCTATTTCAACTGCACGCAGACTACAACTTGTTTCTGGATAGCACTAACTACCGGCATAGTCATCTTCGATGTGCCACCTGGCGCTCTATATCTCAAGCCTGGACTCATATTGATCACATCGCGAAAAGCTACCGCTGCTGTGGTGGTGTACAACACTGCCGCCAGTTTTTGGAGTACCTATCTGGACTCTTTTCATGCGTTTATCTTATCTTACTTTTCAGTGGCCAACAAATTCATCGTTCTATACGAATCGATGTCAGTAAATTGGTTGCAGCTTCTGTTGCAACTAAATATGAAACCGAGCTATGTTCAAGGCTAGCTACCACCCCACAGAAAAGTATAGATGAGCACTGGTTGCAATTGCATGACGCCATGAAAATGGAGAGTAAAGTCG
This sequence comes from Schistosoma mansoni, assembly GCF_000237925.1. Classification (NCBI taxonomy): domain Eukaryota; kingdom Metazoa; phylum Platyhelminthes; class Trematoda; order Strigeidida; family Schistosomatidae; genus Schistosoma; species Schistosoma mansoni. Next base: position 6,123,365 of record NC_031500.1, read on the forward strand.
CTTGAGGCTTCGCAAAACGTCACTCTTATAAGTACTTGGTTTCATCAGGCTCCCTATAACTCATTGAAGCCCATCGGTCTACTACAGGTGACGTGAGTTTGACCACAGACGACGAATGTTACGTAATGGAATTGGGAAAAACGTGCGTAAGGATTGAGAAGCCCGGCGGTCGGGGTGTGCCAATGAATTGGAAGCAGCACCTGCTTCTGGTAACCGCCGGAAGCCATTTTAACTCATCCAAGCCACTGACAGTAGGAAGTTTGGTGTGAGAGAAACATTCTGTGAAGGTGACGGGATGCCAATCATCAACATCTTTCAACGTCTTGGATGATGGGTAGTTTTCCGAGGAACAGTTCAACTGCCCGGCAACATCTATCAGGTTGTCCTGCCCTCCATGACGTGTGACGACTGATGCACCTAACAAGGTAGAAGTTCTCAAGGAGTTCCAATTCTTGAGGTGCTATATATCAGAAGGCCCAGTTGACTTGTTGTTTTTCTTATCTTTAAAAAGGATTCACGTCGTCCCTGCATCAACTATCGGGGGATAAGTCTAAATACTATTGCGTCCAAACTATTGGCTTCTGTCATACTTCGTAGATTGCTCAAATCTCGAGAAAAGTTGACTCATGAAGAGCGGGCTGGTTTTCGTTCAGGTCGAGGACGTAATTATCATATGTTCACTGCGCCAAATATTAGAACACCGTCATACTTATAAAAGGCCAGTAATCTTAGTGTTCCTTGACATCAGGGCTGCCTTAGATTCATTGGACAGGACTGTTTTCTGGAATTGTCTATTGAAGAAGGGTGTGCTAAAAAGTTTGTTAACATCCTAAAAACCCCATATACAAACACCTCAGGCAGAGTGATGGCATACAACCACCTCTCTCCATTGTTCTATTCAAGCAGTGGAGTTAGGCGGGGTTGCCAATTCTCGCTATTCCTCTTCAACTTTGCTGTCGATGACGTTCTGGAAACAGCACTGGTGGCAGTATGGATCTTCTCCTGGAGAAATACTTCTCCACCTTGAGTATGCGGATGATATTGTCTTCCTGTGTGATGATACCCAAGCCATGTGATCCTCACTTAATCAGTTTGCAATTAGTGTCCGTAGGTATGGTATGTGCTTAGCATCACTCAAGTGCAAAGTACTTATACAAGACTGGAAGAACCCTGGTCTTGCACTAACCCCGGTTAATGAGAAGATAGGATTAGTTGACATGTTCGTGTGAGTGCTGGTGGTGATGTGAGTGATGAGATCGATGCACGTATGACGAAAGCACGAGCGACTTATGCCAATCTAGGCAATCTTTGACGTCTTCGTGATGTTAGTCTGGCTGTAAAAGGTCGGATCTACAACGCGTCGGTGAGAGCAGTTTTGCTCTATGCTTGTGAAACCTGGCCTCTCCGAGTTGAGGATGATAGACGACTCTCTGTGTTCGATCATCGTTGTCTCCGAAGGACTGCTGACATCCAGTGGCAACAACATGTTAGTAATGCAGAGGTTCGGCATCGCGTGTTCGGGCGCAGAGACGATAATCCGATTGGTGTCACCATCTTGAAACACCGACTTCGGTGGCTTGGACATGTTCTACGAATGTCGTCCCAGAGAATTCCACGTCGTGCATTATTTGCCGACTCTGGGACTGGTTGGAAAAAGCAGAGAGGTGGTCAGTGTATGACTTGGTGTCGAGGCATTAAAGAAAGCTGTACAGAACTGGTTTCTGTTGGTCCTTCACGAATCGCTGTTAAGGGTTCTAGAGATGATGCAACGCAGTGGTTTGAGACGTCAACAGATATGGCTCAGAATAGAAGACAGTGGCAACGCTGTTGTAACATTCTTTTACTTTCTTCACAAGAACGTAAACATAAATTCCTTAACTAGAAGAACTTTTTCGGTTGTACAATAGATAAATGTCCGACCTGCCCCATTATTATGATTTCACTTCAATACACTAAGTTTTGCCACTTGATATTCATCATTTTATTATACGCAATTAACATTATTTAGCTCTTCACAACCAATCAATCAAAATGCACAATGTTTTGATGAGAATAACTCCTTGTTAAACTACAAAACATTTAAACGTAAAATAACTACAAGTTGAGATTAAATAAACGAGGTCTCGTAAAATGTCCACACTGATTTGTGTTATCTACATCCATATTCATAAACAATGTCCACACTGATTTGTGTTATCTACATCCATATTCATAAACACTAGAACTTATCAAAACTCTTTAAACATTGCACAATAATTACTTCAAACAGTTTCCCACACGTCTATATATATATATATATATATATATATATATATATATATATATATATATATATATATATATATATACCTGTGGTAATTGCGTGAACTAATGATTCTTTTGTACCCGATATCGGCCTGATTTTGAATTCTAATCACAATACGTTCGTTTGTGCTCACTTAATTCTATTTGGCCTTAATTGCGTTAGTCCTCAGATTCCCAGTTCGTATAATAATTCAAAAACTTCTAATTCTCCCGAAATCTCGATATAAATATACATGAGTATATTTAGTCTTTACTGATAATCGTTGTAATATCAGTCAGTTTAGTCACGAATGTCTACCACTTCATATTACATCTTGCCTAAAAGTTACACTTAAACACGTGTAGAACTGTAAACAGGTGAAGAGAAATCACGAAACTGAATGAGAACACATTTTCCACATCAACTGCTGAGTTCGGCATATTCAAGCCCGAAAAAGAACCTATTGTTTAGAATAACAGAATCAATTAACACGATTCTCTTTGAAACGTCCAATTTTCGTGACATGTGAGGGTTACGTTGGAGAATGAGATGGAATTGGTCAGTATTCTTAAAAAATTCAACTCACTTTAAATTTCATCCTTAAATGTGCGTCAATGTCAATGTGAGCATCACGATAACTTGTAATAAGTAGTGGAAGAAACGCAATTCACAATCAGATTTCGCTGATTTCATGTCTACACCGGTTCTCAACTCTTTACAGACACTACACATATCCTCAACGTTTTCATATTGCGTGACTAGATTTATGTTGTTGTTGTTGTTGTTGTTGTTGTTATTGTTGTATACCATCGATTGACAAGAGGTCGTTAAATAGAAACTTGCTCAACTAACTTTTCAAGTAATCAATATCTGAGAACAGTTTAGTGTCAGTAAGAAAGAATGCACTTTAGAAAATGGAAATAATATATTTGAATACAGTGTGTAAAAACATGTGGATCAGTATACGAATGTGGTAACTAGCCCAAACGAAGCATTTTCAGGGATCTTCGTTCACCTGAAATGAGAGAGAAAGAATATGTTTTCATTCTTCCACTTTGTCAGTTCTCAACAATTATCAACAGGGAAACAACTTACGTGACAGTTTCTCATCGGAGTCGCTTCCCATAACTTGAACTAATATTGACAACATCAACACTGCTTGCAATAAATAGTGGATGAGACGCATTTTATAGTTGTTTGTCGACATTGTTCACTTGCTGATTTCTAGTGTTATTGTAGCGTATAAATAGATTTCAGTGGTCTTATTAAAAACCAATGATCAACAAGAGATTTGTAAGTTGACAAACATTGGCCAACCTGTTTAGTTCACTCAATTGATTATTATTTTGCATTTCAGATTGAGAATTTGTTTGATGTGACACAAAACAATTTCTGACCACATACTAAACTTCTCAGTCACACGTACACATACGTAACGCGTTTGAAGAATCACTTACAGAATCACTGGAACCGTAAATGTGGGTTAATTTGAAAGTATCTAAAATATTGTTTGTACCACTCCTAAACTGTCGAGAAGCATCTTGCACTAATCTCATCACTGTCTCATGGAATTTCACAAATGAGATTATACTGTTGGCCATAATTTGGTAATACGTACATGTGATGGAATGTTGAGTTGAGATAATGATAGTTGATCGAAATGTATTTTAGAATAAGAGAAAATCAGTATTTCCATGTTGAACAACACGCCTACAATGTTCGCTTGACAGTAGCAAACTATGTCTGAGGTACTTTTGTTGAATGCTACTCTGAATGACATCCATCGATATCTCACTGACATCATTCACTGTTTGACCCTTTCATTCTCGTGAACAAGAGGCGTGTTGATGACCATTCATCCTAATCGTGTAGTTTTCTTTGGAGTGAAGTGGATAGGCGGCGTCACTCTGCTCTCGAGTAGCCTGATCCATCAAAGAGACTGTGATCTCGGTGTTCTGTTCGGTGTGTGATTGACCAATGTCATCTGACACTAAGTTGTGCTTGATTGCCGAATTACTTACGAGTTAACATGCAATAATTACTCACATCACGTATGAAACATTGCAATCATGAGTATATTACATTGTAGAACACGTATCCCTCTCAAGTCACGGAAATTGGACGCGTTAAAGAGAATCTTGTTGATCGATACTGTTATTCAAAACAATCAGTTCATTGAATAAGGAGGTTTGATAAGATCTAATGTCTATGACAATGGATGTAGATAGTAAAGAGAGACAAAATGAAACAAATCTGAACTGGAATCGAACGAGATGGATTGAGTAATTATTGTGGAAGAAGAGTCCACATTATTCCTATGAATTAGGTCATGAAAGACACACATAGATGAAAAATAAAAACCGGCAAATGTTGGATATCCGGTTTTCAAGTTGTGCATCCAAGTGAATGTGACTATTCAACATGTATATATATATATGTTCATTCACTTGTGATATACCAATAATCATTAACACTACAAATCGAAGTAAGTGTCTGATTCCGAATAACGTGCATCAGTAACCAATATCACTCACATGAAAATGACATATCGAATGACAAAATTGATGACGATTATTATGAAATGGATGTTACTTGTAAACTCTTCCTGAGATAACAACAACTATAATAATGCGGTTGAAAATTGTGACATGGTGTAGAATTGTTTTAAACCATGTCAGACTTTCTGCTGTGAAACACGATGTGCAACATAAGTAAAAAGAAACATCTGACAAATGTTGAATAGATGTGTAATGATCTGTGGACGATTTTCATCTGCAATTCCACTGACATTTTATATCAAACGTGTCCTATTAAATATCTTGATCTCATATAGTTGGAAAGAGAATGACTGATTAAGTGAGAGAGATCATTAAATCGTAATATTGTAAACTTATGGAAATTAACTGAATACTACATGTGGAGAATTTTCGATTCGGAATCCAATTGTTGAATAGATTCAAATATACTATAAATAACCGAGTGTTTTTAGTAACTTTTCCTACCATCGAATGAATAGAAAAATCTATAGGAGAATAATGGTAGTAGGACTTCAGAGTTTTATACTATCATTTGTACTTTATCGTGTTAGGCTCGAAACTTCTTTGTTTATCTTTTGAATTGCGGCTGAAAGCGGTACTACTATCACTCTGTCAATCACATTTCTCCTATTGAATAATTATGTGACTTCAGCGAAAATTCCTAAACTATATAGATGGATAAACCTTTTTGACCAGAATAGTGTTGTTCATATTTCTATTCGGTTTAAAATCTGTTGACTTGGCAATATATGGTGAATTGCAATAGCTCAATCATGCCTTCACAATTATGTTCAGTTAAAAGTTTATTTTGACACTCAGTATCCGATTCATTTTTCGATTACTTATCACGGTATTTTTCTAACCATAACATAGTGAACTTTCTTCAGGTTACCGCATGATTTGAGGTTTATAAGTTCATAATGAAAAATGGTAAAGTTACACTGACGATAGTTAATTTCTTTGGTTTCTTTCGTTTTACAATTTACTTCTCCGCTCAATCTCTTCACAGAAATAAATCTCTCAAGTTCTGAATGTGTAGTTACTTGAATCTTACTCAAGTTTAGTACGCTTAATTTCAACTGGAAGTTGATGTTCTTTTATGGATAGATATTAATCGAAATAATATGGAAATTATTGTGATGACAAAATATGTATTTTTTAAATCCCTTGAATGTAAAACAGTTAGTAGTGGATTGGCGTTGGGACTATTAGACACGACCTGAATGAAATGCTAACGATGATTACATCAACCAAACCAGATTTGTTTATAGCTATGAATCACGAAAATGTATCAGACTGTAGTACGAATTCGAGACGAGGACATTTCATTGCATTTTTCTGGAAGGTTGACATTTGCTATCTGGAAGGCCTTCTCATATTTAAAATTTGCTGAAAGGCTTTCACACGTAGGCAGTGTGAAATAACGGACGTTAATTATTTCAACCAAAATTGCATAGCACAGATAAGTGCCAGTGTCCCTCACATTTGTTATACACGACAACGTATTGAATCCTTTGACTAGTATAATTTCAACTTCATAATTTTAAACTGTTTAGTATCACTATCATGATCTTCAATTTAGCTTCGAAATTTATATGGAGATTTCCATCTGACATCGCATTATTTGCGAGGACACAGACGTTTTTCTAAAGTAACCCGATATTATTCTGTATTTTAATGAATATCTGAAAAAATACAATCTACCTTATTTATCGTACGTAAATTGTAGTTAACAATCAGGTTGCAATCATGGTTAGCTGTGACTATAAATTTGTGACAATTATCTGTGAGTACAAACAACTGAGATGGTTGAACAGTTACAGATCTGGACACTCAACTGAAACAAATCAGGCTTTTGCTCGGACTCGAGTTAAGCTTTATAGATTGCACGATAGTTAAGAGACATATTTCAGAGATCTGAGTTATTCATTACCCACACACAATCTTCATTCGTCATTACAATATTATTTATTGTTGATGTTGACACTGTGAACTATATTCATTCAGGACTGTTATCAAAGTCAATATAGTTGACACCATTTAAGGAGTAGAGCAAATATTTCAAACAAAAAGGGGAATGCTTGATACACAAACTTGTGTAGTTCATTTCTCATTCAAGTAGTGATTTGGAACAAAATAAATTCAGTGACGTAAATGATGTTGTTCGCGATATGATGCATTCATCAAAATTGAATTGGGTATAACGGTTGAAGAGGCAAACTAACAGATATACAATTTAGGTTTTCTCATTAACAACGCAATTTCAAGGGAAACAGACAATGAAGAACTTTCCACATAAGAGACTAATTTATGCTGACTACATAACCATTATACTGAAGATGAACAACCCAGAATTTGATATAGATATAATGGTTACATAGGACCAAAGAAACGTCCACTTGAAAGTCAGCGGTCTAGGTCTTATGATTTATTCAGTTGTTAATAAACTGTCTGATCATGACTTTGAGGCTATTGTGAGACTGATCGCCAATCGTTCAACTAAAACTCACCCAATGACTTACCCTGTGAAGTGAGCTGTTATATAGATGTGAGAACTTAAGAGTTAGGTGTGACTATGGATATTGTCTGGGAGATATCTGTGCTGAATTAGTAACTCATGAATGTGGATCCGAAGTGTCAAGGATACTTTCAAGCTTTGTGCATCACCGTTCACTAACTTTAAACAAGACGAACTCATGAAAGTGGAAATCTTGTTATCGATGATGTAAACTTTTATGTAGAAGAGTGTCACTTAAACTGCTGAAAACCACACATATTAAAACAGAATACCAACACAGTGTAAATAAATATCAGTCTCTTGTTCAAATAGAACTATCGATCACATACCGTGAGTGACCGAGTATTTCTCCAGTCGAATATTTCAACTGTATGTCTTCACAATGTGAAGAGTGTTTATGAGCTCTGACGAAATGCTATTTTAATGCTATAACTACAGAAGAGTGAAATGTCCTGATAGACAAAGTAAACAAATCTGAATTTCAGAATACGGACTAGTGAGACGGCATAAACTAATGACTCAGCTGTATAATCTACACTAATTACTACTTCCATAACAAGACGTTGCATTCGACAATAGGTTCACATATAATTGACTATTTGTAGCCATTTTAAATCGGAGCGTTTCAATATCCAACGCTGTCAGTGAATGAGAAATTCTAAAATACTATGACAATTTTGTATGTGAATATGTGTTCTTTAAACTGGTTTCATGAAAATAGTGTTTATGTACTTTTAACTGACGCAATGAAATAGTGAGAACGTTTGCCTCCTCAGGTCAAGTCAGTGAATCTTAAATGCACGGCCATCGATTGATTGAAGAAATAAGTTATATCTGATGAACATTTTGTAGATTTTTCACTTCTTTATCTCAGATATAACCTTAAATCTTTGCAAACAACATGTTTAGAATAATGAAGGACGATGTAATGGAAAACGATATCTTCATATAAAGAACTATTGTTCACATAGAAAAATGACAGAAAGTACATTGATAATGTCACACGTTTTACATGGTTTGAGTTAATAAATAAATAATGAATGAAATAGTGCACAAACCTCACTTTACACACTATTTCATGCAAGCAGTATTAATATTTGCGGTAATAGTGCATGTATTGGAATGTGTTCTCAAACAGAATGTTCTCACACTCATAAGTAACAAGATTATGTTGCACAATCTTGATCAACATATGTACTATTAATTGTTTCAGAGACAACAAATCATTCGGTGTTCTGTCACATGAATTGAGTCAGTCATCAAGTTGATTATTAATACATTTAACTATAGAGGACAAATAAATGCACACCATCCACAATCACTGTTTTGTCTCCCAGTTCTCCTAATCAAATATTAGTTAATCATGGATTGTTAGATGAATAAGTAATGGCCAGTTCACATACGGATGACTTGAGATGAACTGTATTCTCCAATTTAATAATCTGTCCACACACACAAAGTATAATGCAATGTTGATCAATGAACATGTTGAGAATAGAACTCAAATCATCTAATGACTCACTGGATCCTCAATTCCAGTACAGTTTCTGTTTTCATCTGCGAATATGACAGATTTCGATAGACTTACATAAACCCTGAAATCCGATTCATTTCTGCATCTGATGGAATGGAAACATTCTCCTAACTCACGGTTTTCTTGTCTAGATCAGCAATAGTTCCTTTGACACAGCTAAATGCTACCAATATTGAACTTTCAGTTAAAGTGTGAACGAGATAGATTGTTTTGGCATTTGGCCGAGTTGATTTTAAGGTAAAAATATCAGGCGTTCGGACAATAGTGAAGGCAATAAACTCGAAGTATCATTTGAACGACAAATCCTTCCTTCATTATCCTCAACAACACACATTTGTCTCAAATCTGATTTCACGAGATAGATTCGTGACACTGATAACAAAAAGAGTAAAACAAGCATCAGAAAGAACATCAGTAAGGTTAATTTATTCCAGATTCTCATGTGAAGAAATTTCATCGTCATTGCTGGCAATTCTAATTCCATTTCGCAAATATCTCAAAACGTATGGCCTATACAATAAATGGATCATACGTTTATTGAGTAAAGTGACGGATGTGTGTGTATCCATCAACACTCCATTATTTTCCATCTCATCATAATCCGTCATTGTATATATTATTCAGTCATCATTGTGTCAGATAGATAAAGTGATAGATGCTCAGACATATAGAAAAATCTGATTTGCTGTTGTCAAAATTATAATTCGTTAATCACAGAACGTGAGAATCTGAATAAAATTCATTGTCGACAGGCAATCTACGAGTAAATTCTTCACTCAAATTCATTTCATTACGTATGTAGTTTACAAATGGTCTTTCCGTATATAACGCACATATCGGATGGTATCATAAGAGAACATGAAAAAATGATCTCCTGCAAACCAATGTTGCACAAGTATTCCTATCTACGATTAGCCAAGTCATGCAGCTCAAACGAGTTATGTTGATTTAACGTGAGATTGTTAATTATTGAATTCAATATCTCCATCATACACATTAAATCAGGATTTCTCTTTCCAACTATATGAGATCAAGATATTTAATAGGACACGTTTGATATAAAATGTCAGTGGAATTGCAGATGAAAATCGTCCACAGATCATTACACATCTATTCAACATTTGTCAGATGTTTCTTTTTACTTATGTTGCACATCGTGTTTCACAGCAGAAAGTCTGACATGGTTTAAAACAATTCTACACCATGTCACAATTTTCAACCGCATTATTATAGTTGTTGTTATCTCAGGAAGAGTTTACAAGTAACATCCATTTCATAATAATCGTCATCAATTTTGTCATTCGATATGTCATTTTCATGTGAGTGATATTGGTTACTGATGCACGTTATTCGGAATCAGACACTTACTTCGATTTGTAGTGTTAATGATTATTGGTATATCACAAGTGAATGAACATATGAATACACGTTGAATAGTCTCATTCACTTGGATGCACAACATGAAAACTGGATATCTGACATTTTGTGACTAGTTGTAAGACACTACAAAACCTCTTCACTAATTGATCACTAACTCTACTCAATGATCAGTTTATTTGAAACAACCAAGTCTTAAACCGTATTTTGAAATATTCAAATATTCATTGTAGGAATGAATTAAATTGGTTATTTGGATAAAAACTATAAATATTTACCACTGGTTTTGTGAATCGAAGTACATCATTTAAAGCGTGTTAATATGATTCACCTCAATCAAAATACACAATATTCTGATGAGAATAAATCCTTGCTAAACTACAAAACATGTAAACGTAAAATAACTACATGTTTGTTCAAGATAAACGAGGTCTCGTAAAATGTCCACACTGAATTTGTTATCTTGTCTCATTCACTCCTCTTCAACACAGTGAATAAACGACCTGCACATCTATACATACTTCGGTTACATTGATTCTGAATGTAGTTCAAACGTATTCTACAATGAGATATACTCATGATTGCAATGTTTCATACGTGATGTGAGTAATTATTGCATGTTAACTCGTAAGTAATTCGGCAATCAAGCACAACTTAGTGTCAGATGACATTGGTCAATCACACACCGAACAGAACACCGAGATCACAGTCTCTTTGATGGATCAGGCTACTCGAGAGCAGAGTGACGCCGCCTATCCACTTCACTCCAAAGAAAACTACACGATTAGGATGAATGGTCATCAACACGCCTCTTGTTCACGAGAATGAAAGGGTCAAACAGTGAATGATGTCAGTGAGATATCGATGGATGTCATTCAGAGTAGCATTCAACAAAAGTACCTCAGACATAGTTTGCTACTGTCAAGCGAACATTGTAGGCGTGTTGTTCAACATGGAAATACTGATTTTCTCTTATTCTAAAATACATTTCGATCAACTATCATTATCTCAACTCAACATTCCATCACATGTACGTATTACCAAATTATGGCCAACAGTATAATCTCATTTGTGAAATTCCATGAGACAGTGATGAGATTAGTGCAAGATGCTTCTCGACAGTTTAGGAGTGGTACAAACAATATTTTAGATACTTTCAAATTAACCCACATTTACGGTTCCAGTGATTCTGTAAGTGATTCTTCAAACGCGTTACGTATGTGTACGTGTGACTGAGAAGTTTAGTATGTGGTCAGAAATTGTTTTGTGTCACATCAAACAGATTCTCAATCTGAAATGCAAAATAATAATCAATTGAGTGAACTAAACAGGTTGGCCAATGTTTGTCAACTTACAAATCTCTTGTTGATCATTGGTTTTTAATAAGACCACTGAAATCTATTTATACGCTACAATAACACTAGAAATCAGCAAGTGAACAATGTCGACAAACAACTATAAAATGCGTCTCATCCACTATTTATTGCAAGCAGTGTTGATGTTGTCAATATTAGTTCAAGTTATGGGAAGCGACTCCGATGAGAAACTGTCACGTAAGTTGTTTCCCTGTTGATAATTGTTGAGAACTGACAAAGTGGAAGAATGAAAACATATTCTTTCTCTCTCATTTCAGGTGAACGAAGATCCCTGAAAATGCTTCGTTTGGGCTAGTTACCACATTCGTATACTGATCCACATGTTTTTACACACTGTATTCAAATATATTATTTCCATTTTCTAAAGTGCATTCTTTCTTACTGACACTAAACTGTTCTCAGATATTGATTACTTGAAAAGTTAGTTGAGCAAGTTTCTATTTAACGACCTCTTGTCAATCGATGGTATACAACAATAACAACAACAACAACATAAATCAACAACAACAACATAAATCTAGTCACGCAATATGAAAACGTTGAGGATATGTGTAGTGTCTGTAAAGAGTTGAGAACCGGTGTAGACATGAAATCAGCGAAATCTGATTGTGAATTGCGTTTCTTCCACTACTTATTACAAGTTATCGTGATGCTCACATTGACATTGACGCACATTTAAGGATGAAATTTAAAGTGAGTTGAATTTTTTAAGAATACTGACCAATTCCATCTCATTCTCCAACGTAACCCTCACATGTCACGAAAATTGGACGTTTCAAAGAGAATCGTGTTAATTGATTCTGTTATTCTAAACAAGATAACATATGGGTTGGAGGGTAACACACATTCCAAATTCTGTTTGAGTACACATTCCAATATATACACTATTACAGGTAATATTAACATCGCTTGCATGAATTAGTGTGTAAAGTGCATGTGAAACATGTGACACTATCAATGTGCTTTCTGGCATTTTTCTATGTGAACAATAATTTTTTATATGAAGATATTGTTTCCCATCACATCGTCCTTCATTAATAAAAACATGTTGTTTGCAAAGTTTTAAGGTCATATGTGAGATAGGGAAGTGAAAAATCTACAAAATGTTCATGATTTACGTCACTGAATTAGTTTGGTTCCAAATCACTACTCGAGTCCGAGCAAAAGCCTGATTTGTTTCAGTTGAGTGTGCAGATCTGTAACTGTTCAACCATCACAGTTGTTTGTACTCACAGATAATTGTCACAAGTTTATAGTCACAGCTAACCATGCTTGATTTATGACTATTAACAAATCTGGTTTGGTAGATGTAATCGTCGTTAGCATTTAATTCAGGCCGCGTCAACTGTATTGCATATAATGTGATTATCGGAAACTACGATCGTTTCGATGGTCCAAAACTGGGGGATTAGTGTAGAAAATAGAGTTCAAAAGGTCACGTCTTAATTACAATAGCTTTGGAAGAAAAAAGGCTATGGCAGTGAATCATACATCAAAGGAAAGCTTATAATCTGTAGAATAGACTAGGGGCAAAAGTAATTATTACTGTTATAAATGCTTTGAATTAATTGAAATAAAGTCCTCAACATGAGGTTGGTGAACAAATCTTATGAATCATCAGATATCTGTGAATCTGTTGGTAATATTTTCAGAAGAAATTTAAAACAGATTCCCAACGATCTGGACATAGGAGATGTTCCGTAACTCTAAAACAGTCTAATGTGTTTATCAAAAGA
>NC_031500.1:6136926-6302421 GCF_000237925.1 Schistosoma mansoni
AGATGTAATATGAAGTGGTAGACATTCGTGACTAAACTGACTGATATTACAACGATTATCAGTAAAGACTAAATATACTCATGTATATTTATATCGAGATTTCGGGAGAATTAGAAGTTTTTGAATTATTATACGAACTGGGAATCTGAGGACTAACGCAATTAAGGCCAAATAGAATTAAGTGAGCACAAACGAACGTATTGTGATTAGAATTCAAAATCAGGCCGATATCGGGTACAAAAGAATCATTAGTTCACGCAATTACCACAGGTATATATATATATATATATAGACGTGTGGGAAACTGTTTGAAGATGGAATTCGAAAACACTTAGTCCGGAAATCGACAACATGAACTGTGTAATTATTGTGCAATGTTTAAAGAGTTTTGATAAGTTCTAGTGTTTATGAATATGGATGTAGATAACACAAATCAGTGTGGACATTTTACGAGACCTCGTTTATCTTGAACAAACATGTAGTTATTTTACGTTTAAATGTTTTGTAGTTTAACAAGGAGTTATTCTCATCAAAACATTGTGCATTTTGATTGATTGGTTGTGAAGAGCTAAATAATGTTAATTGCGTATAATAAAATGATGAATATCAAGTGGCAAAACTTAGTGTATTGAAGTGAAATCATAATAATGGGGCAGGTCGGACATTTATCTATTGTACAACCGAAAAAGTTCTTCTAGTTAAGGAATTTATGTTTACGTTCTTGTGAAGAAAGTAAAAGAATGTTACAACAGCGTTGCCACTGTCTTCTATTCTGAGCCATATCTGTTGACGTCTCAAACCACTGCGTTGCATCATCTCTAGAACCCTTAACAGCGATTCGTGAAGGACCAACAGAAACCAGTTCTGTACAGCTTTCTTTAATGCCTCGACACCAAGTCATACACTGACCACCCCTCCGCTTTTTCCAACCAGTCCCAGAGTCGGCAAATAATGCACGACATGGAATTCTCTGGGACGACATTCGTAGAACATGCCCAAGCCACCGAAGTCGGTGTTTCAAGATGGTGACACCAATCGGATTATCGTCTCTGCGCCCGAACACGCGATGCCGAACCTCTGCATTACTAACATGTTGTTGCCACTGGATGTCAGCAGTCCTTCGGAGACAACGATGATCGAACACAGAGAGTCGTCTATCATCCTCAACTCGGAGAGGCCAGGTTTCACAAGCATAGAGCAAAACTGCTCTCACCGACGCGTTGTAGATCCGACCTTTTACAGCCAGACTAACATCACGAAGACATCAAAGATTGCCCAGATTGGCATAAGTCGCTCGTGCTTTCGTTATACGTGCATCGATCTCATCACTCACATCACCACCAGCACTCACACGAACATGTCAACTAATCCTATCTTCTCATTAACCGGGGTTAGTGCAAGACCAGGGTTCTTCCAGTCTTGTATAAGTACTTTGCACTTGAGTGATGCTAAGCACATACCATACCTACGGACACTAATTGCAAACTGATTAAGTGAGGATCGCATGGCTTGGGTATCATCACACAGGAAGACAATATCATCCGCATACTCAAGGTGGAGAAGTATTTCTCCAGGAGAAGATCCATACTGCCACCAGTGCTGTTTCCAGAACGTCATCGACAGCAAAGTTGAAGAGGAATAGCGAGAATTGGCAACCCCGCCTAACTCCACTGCTTGAATAGAACAATGGAGAGAGGTGGTTGTATGCCATCACTCTGCCTGAGGTGTTTGTATATGGGGTTTTTAGGATGTTAACAAACTTTTTAGCACACCCTTCTTCAATAGACAATTCCAGAAAACAGTCCTGTCCAATGAATCTAAGGCAGCCCTGATGTCAAGGAACACTAAGATTACTGGCCTTTTATAAGTATGACGGTGTTCTAATATTTGGCGCAGTGAACATATGATAATTACGTCCTCGACCTGAACGAAAACCAGCCCGCTCTTCATGAGTCAACTTTTCTCGAGATTTGAGCAATCTACGAAGTATGACAGAAGCCAATAGTTTGGACGCAATAGTATTTAGACTTATCCCCCGATAGTTGATGCAGGGACGACGTGAATCCTTTTTAAAGATAAGAAAAACAACAAGTCAACTGGGCCTTCTGATATATAGCACTTCAAGAATTGGAACTCCTTGAGAACTTCTACCTTGTTAGGTGCATCAGTCGTCACATGTCATGGAGGGCAGGACAACCTGATAGATGTTGCCGGGCCGTTGAACTGTTCCTCGGAAAACTACCCATCATCCAAGACGTTGAAAGATGTTGATGATTGGCATCCCGTCACCTTCACAGAATGTTTCTCTCACACCAAACTTCCTACTGTCAGTGGCTTGGATGAGTTAAAATGGCTTCCGGCGGTTACCAGAAGCAGGTGCTGCTTCCAATTCATTGGCACACCCCGACCGCCGGGCTTCTCAATCCTTACGCACGTTTTTCCCAATTCCATTACGTAACATTCGTCGTCTGTGGTCAAACTCACGTCACCTGTAGTAGACCGATGGGCTTCAATGAGTTATAGGGAGCCTGATGAAACCAAGTACTTATAAGAGTGACGTTTTGCGAAGCCTCAAGCGACTTTACTCTCCATTTTCATGGCGTCATGCAATTGCAACCAGTGCTCATCTATACTTTTCTGTGGGGTGGTAGCTAGCCTTGAACATAGCTCGGTTTCATATTTAGTTGCAACAGAAGCTGCAACCAATTTACTGACATCGATTCGTATAGAACGATGAATTTGTTGGCCACTGAAAAGTAAGATAAGATAAACGCATGAAAAGAGTCCAGATAGGTACTCCAAAAACTGGCGGCAGTGTTGTACACCACCACAGCAGCGGTAGCTTTTCGCGATGTGATCAATATGAGTCCAGGCTTGAGATATAGAGCGCCAGGTGGCACATCGAAGATGACTATGCCGGTAGTTAGTGCTATCCAGAAACAAGTTGTAGTCTGCGTGCAGTTGAAATAGGCTGTCCTTTCATTCAAACGACTCTCTTCTATGCCTAGCCGCATGACTTGAACATTCAAGTCTCCGCCCAGTAAGACAGTACCTGTCGAACGTACTTCCTGCAGAAGAGCAGTTAACCGCTGATAATACTCATCCTAGATCGCATCCGGACTGCAATTTGTAGGAGCATAGGCAGAGACGATAAAAAAACATTGTTTCCCACATCCATTTCTTCTCGCCTTGATGAAGCTTTCAAATCTAACAACACATAAACGACTGTTAATGGGGATCCAATCGATCAGTGCTGCCTCAGCTTTAGCGCTTAATGGGACACCAACGCCAGCAAGACCAGACGAAGTTACCACAGGGTAAACGCACGTGAGACAAGCCCTTCGAAGCCACAGGTAGAGAGCGAGTTTGCAGTACTCAATAGAGTCCTGAATACGGGTCTCGGATAGACAACAGACGTCGACTTTCTAAAAACATAGCCAACCCTATCTGTTTTCCGATCTAAATTAGTATACGAACATTGAAGGAAGCCAGTTTGGGTGGTATATGTGGTTGCAGAAAGACTGTTTCAGTATTCATATCCGGTGGTACCATTTAACTTTCGACTAGTCAATGACTTGAGATCATTTAGATAGAACAGTGTTTCCACCATAGGCGAGCTGCTGTGTAAGTTGAAAAATAAGAACGCGCAAAGTGAGAATAGAAGGAAGTAGACAAGTGATGTAGCATATAAAATAAAAAGAAAAACGAATGTTATCAAATAAATGTGAATTGTCCGAATATTAAATGAAGCGAGAACAGTATTCTCAGAATTAATTGTCACTTCATTTGTTTGTGTGTGAGCTGCGATACCCCCAGGTATCCAGACCGAAGCAGGTCAATTTCTTGGGAGGCCACACCCGAAGCCTTCGACCTAAAAGTCTGGTCCACCAGGCAATGGAGCAACGTCCCGTGGTGACTATCAACAAAGTTCCTTGTAACTTAATTAAGTTTTGTAAGGCAGAACTACAGATCGCGAAATGATCATTAAGTATTTTTTTTAAACTTGGAAAGTTGTTGAGATTTTGCTTTAATTACTAACGAAAATGTTAATAGTATTTCTAATGTTTGTAATAAGAACCTAATGTCTATATTTTTCAATATAACTTACAAACTATTTAAATAATGATGAGTAAGCATTTGTTTTTTCTAAAAGTTGAATTGATTCGACGACGAAATCAGAGTCCAATAACGGACTCGTTCAAATCCTGTCTTCATGAGACCGTATATATGAATAGCTGGTCTCCGGCCTCCTTTCGTCACATATATACCTGCATCATTTCATAACTTCGCAGAAAAGGCGGTTAAGACTTTGGTCTACAAACAAATGACTGGACATGTTTAATCAGTCGCCACACATATTCCGTATAGTGTTTTGTTTCGATGTTCGTACAACAGCTGAAGATTGGTTTATCTGTGCGATGATTTCCAATGAAATTTCTCCTATCTTCACCTGCAACTTAGACTCTCGTCTTTTTTCCTCTCTAAGAACATAAGGCTTCCCTTTACTGCTTTTGGTAACTAACTGAGTTTTAAATAATAATTAATCTTGACATCATTTCAAATAATGTTTACAATACTTTCGTTTTTCAGTTAATATTATACCTTTTGATTAAGTTGTAACTCCTTCTACAATGCCACACACATCGATTAAACGTTAGACCTTTTATGATCCTACCATTTACTCGACCGTAGCTGGTACCTTGACGTAGTGGTCGGGCTTGCCTATCGTGATGACCCAACCGAGCTATATTGGCTGGAACATATGTTCCTGTAGGTTCTACCATGCCAGGCAGGTCGATTGGAGAACGGCAAGATTAAAAGCAGCGACTAATGGTCTGAGGGCAAAGTCGTACTGCTGACTGTAGAGGGGTGTAACAGCAATAAGGTGTTTCCCTCAGACAACCAGCATCTGCAGAGACGCTACGTTCTCACAAGGAAAGAAGGGGTTAGAAAAGGTTGACCTTAAAAATGTCACACCTCACCTAATCCCACGGATTTCCGTCTCCGGTGATAAGGTCCTTTGAAGAACGGAGCTAACAAGTCGAAAACCTCCCACAAAAAGACCGTGCGTGACCGGCCTCAAGGAGTTGTCCTTTGGGCTCTGCGGTCACGCTTTCAGGTCGTTAAGGCCAATATTATTCCAACTTCCTTTTCAGGTCTCTCAAGAAATACCTTTCCACGGTGTGGGCAGTCGGGAAGTGATATCAGCCCTCATACCCGTAACATCACACGAGACCAATGTGGTCACATTTAAATCCTTCCTACACCTCTTAATAACTCTTTCATCTCCACGACTAACCCTTCTCACATCCTTTCATCACCTCGCACCGCTAGGACAAACGATTCGAGTACACGGAACGTTATTCTTGGTCTCCTGAAACCACGCCCTAAACTACATGTAGGAGCTCTCACCGTCCAAACATTGTACCAAATAGGACAACAGGCTTCCTTAGCTAGGACTCTAGAATCTTGCACCATCGATGTGTGCTGCGTCTCCGAAAAGCGCATACAGGATCCGAGTAGAGTCATTCATTTGACCTCACCATGTCAAAATAAAGAACCTACTCGATTCACGCTTCGTGTATCTGGAAGCCCTGATGCTGCTTCCCGTGGCCTCACTGGAGTAGGTATAGCATTAAGTCCTAGGGCAGAACTAGCTGTTTTGGACTGGGTTCAAGTAGACGGTCATTTGTGTGCTGTCCGACTAAACGGAACAGTAAGGATTCGGAAAGATAGGGACACTCATCGCTGCCTCTTCGTCGTCTCTGCCTACTCTCCCAATGACTGCAGCTCGGATGATGTAAAAGATGAGTTTTACAGAAAGCTCTCCGACCTTCTCGGAAAAGCTAGGCGCTCTGATGTAGTAATAGTGTCAGGTGACTTTAATGCTGAAGTAGGTAACCTAAGTGAAAGGGAAAGACACCTCGGTTGATCTTATAGTGTCGCGGCTCAAAAAACAGATAATGGCGACCGTCTGTTGCAGCTTTGCTCAGATAACCGTCTGTTTCTTGTAAATACTAATTTTAAGCACAAGGAAAAACATCTTTTGACATGGCGACCCCGAATCCGTCCCAAAGTTGGACTCAACTAGATCATATCGCTATCAGCCACCGATGAGGGGGCTCGATAGAAGACTGTCGCTCACTCTGAAGCATATGCTCAGATTCAGATCATGCTCTAGTGCGAGCACGTATCTGTCTGAGTCTTACTGGACGTGGGAAAGATGCTTCAAGGAAACCTCTTAGGGTTCTACTTGATGATAGGCAAGCTAAGAATATATTTCAGGAACAACTAGAAAAACAGTTAGGCAGCCATGTAAGTCATGCCCACCCCGAAGCAGCGTGGAATAACATCCGAAAAGCTGTGGAAACAACAGTGATATCCGTTAGTAAGGTAAACCATAAGTTTAGGTAGAAACACTGGATCTCAGAAGCATCTACCTCACTGATGGATACTCGAAAACTCATCCCATCTGGCTCTGAACATAACGAAGAGTAGAGTCAACTTAAGCGCAGGCTAATAAGAAGCCTACGCAATGATCGCGAACAGTGGTGGGTAGCGAAAGCAAGAGAGATGGAAAAGGCAGAGGAAATAGGCAACAGCAGACAACTTGTTCAGACATGTTAAGAAATCGGTATTAGGAACCCAACTATCAGCAAAACTATCTCGGAAAAAGATGAACATATCATCCATTCTCAAATCCAGGAGATTGGACCGATGGGCAGAACACTTTAAGGATCAGTTCAACTGGCCTTCAGCCACACTTCGGTTTCTCACGATCCCCAGTCGACCTGAAAGGCATGTTAATGTAAGTCCACGAACTCTTTATGATGTTGAAAAAGCCATAGGAAATCTGAAGCGTGGGAAAGCAGCAGACCCTGACAGGTTCACCCTTGAGATTTTTAAGGATGGCGATCCAGTACTAGCAGTGAAAGTGACTGAGGTCTTAAGTAGAATCTGGGAACTAGACGTAATTCCATCTGACTGGTCCCAATCACTGATTGTGCCAGTCTATAGGAAAGGACAAAAGTCCTCTTGTGACAATCACAGAGGAATCAGTTTGACTAATATAGTGTCTAAAATATTAGCTTCAATAATACTTCGACGCCTAATCAAAGCTCGTGAACAGCAGACTAGAGAAAACCAGGCTGGTTTTCGACCTGGACGTGGTTGTATAGACCAGATATTTACTCTACGACGGGTCCTAGAACATAGAAATACATTCAGACG
Source organism: Schistosoma mansoni (assembly GCF_000237925.1). NCBI lineage: Eukaryota > Metazoa > Platyhelminthes > Trematoda > Strigeidida > Schistosomatidae > Schistosoma > Schistosoma mansoni. The sequence continues at coordinate 6,144,157 of NC_031500.1, forward strand.
TCCCACAATAGTAGTATTTCTTGACCTTAAGGTGGCATTTGACTCCGTTGATCGTGAGGTTCTGTGGTAGTGTTTGTCACTGAAAAGAGTACCCAAGAAGTACATTAACCTAACACAGGCTCTCTACTCGAACACAAGTGGCCGAGTGTAAGCTTATGGTGAACCGTCATCAGAATTGATTACCTCAATTGGTGTTTGTGAGGGCTGTTCACTCTCTCCATTCTTGTTTAACTTTGTTGTTGACTTGCTTTTAGAGATAACACCTTCCTCATCTAAATTTAGAGGGGTTGGACTTCTATCAGGAGACTCACTTGTTGACTTAGAATACGCCGATGACATAGTTCTATTTGAAGACGCAGGCGGAATGCAGTCTTCTGACCACTATAAGCAACAATGCAGGCATGTTCGGGATGCGATTCTCCACCTCAAAATGCAAAATGTTACTTCAGGACTGGGTTGCATCGACACCCGAACTAATGATAGGGAGTAAAGGACAATGCTACAACTATTTTCTGATTCCCATTGTTGACTTCTGCTATTCAACTATACAAAACACTGAATTCTCTGAACATGACTGCAGTTATCGTGTAGTTATTAAGAAAGCATTATAAACGTGGTCGGTTGAATGCGATCAGTAACGAAGACAACACTGATTGTGGATAAATCAACTCTACTGTCATTATAATAAGTAACTGATGAACCTCCTTGAAATCCTGAGGCAAATAAGTACCCGCAAAACTACAGATAATCTGTGCTAAAAACTAATACAGAAAGTGATATATGTATCCAAAAACCCTAATGGTTATACCGAAAAGCTAAACAATCAAAACAAAGTCATATACTGGCATAATTACTGAGTCTCGAATCTGATAGGTAGGGGCTGATGACTAGAGCTTTAAATATAAATCTCCAAGTATGTGACTAATAGACAGTGGGTTATTACTGGTCGCCACCGATTTTAATTAAGAACCATTCCCAATAATGGCTGAAGATGCTGAGTTGTAAGGTCTATGGAATTTCAATCAATCAGTGATGTTAATCTAATGGGTACTAACATATCACTAAGGATATTCATTCCTTCCCTGTATTCAAAGATTACAAACGCTCCGTCTCTTCCATCAAGATTTATCGTCAATGAGTGCTTGGTATAGAAACTACCGAAATATCGCGTGTAAAGTTCTCAAGCCAAACACATTTATAGGACATCAACTTAAGCTATACACCTAGCTTTCTCCAGATGTGGTTCACAGCTTATACAGGACAAGCTGTGAACCACATCTGGAGAAATTCAAACACTATACTTCTACCTGAAGTTTGTGCTGATGATGTCGATCAGAAGAACGATGAAAGCTCCACGACCAAACCATCCAACTCAGAGAACAAAACTCGATCAAAATCATCCACCTAAGCTACAAATCTTCACCATATCGCATATAATCTTTGTTTACTTTCTATAATTCGTTTTAATAGATGGTAAGATAATGGTAGCTAATTAGGTTGAACACTTTCGGTTCTTTATGTCTTTCAAACAAACCAGCAAGTTACATGACTAAAATATGCTAAACATTCATGTGGTAACAACGGTAAGGCCGTTCAGCTGCAATGCCTTTTAGTCTAATATTTGGATTCCCTCCGGAACCCCATTTCACCGAGTGAATCAGTACCATCTAATTCTGAAACATAAGGAATTTCGGTCCATTTTACTTGAGCAACAGACTGGTTGAATAGTTTTGTCAGAATGCTTCGTCAGACATTCCAAACGAGCTCAATTTTACCAGTACATTAAATCTCGTACTGTTTTCTCCGGTGCAGCAACACTGTTGAAAACATTTCCTGGTACTGATAGTAGTGTGATACCTCTATAGTTTTCACATTTGCTCAGATCTCCCTTCTTTGGTACCTTGATGAGATATCCTTCTTTCCAGTTCGTTGGCACTTGTTCCTCTTTCCAAATCGTCTTGAATAGAAGGTGAAGCGTGTTTGCAGTTACTTCAATGTCTGACTTCAGTGCTTCAGCTGGTATATTGTCAGGTCCTGCCGCTTTCCCACTTTTGATTTGTCTGATGGCCATCTTGATTTCTTCGATCGTTAGTGGAGTGACATCCATAGGAAGGTCTGTGTGTGCTGCTTCGATGTCTGGTGGATTCAACGGAGCTGGTCTATTCAGCAGTTCCTCGAAGTATTCTACCCATTTTTCCTCTGTTGTTTAACCTCCGTGATTGTCCTTCCTTCTTCATCCTTGACTGGTCTCTCTGGGTTACTATATTTACCTGTTAGTTTCTTCGTTATTTCATATTCCCTTTTCTTGCAGCTTCTTCGGCCGTCCTTCTAGTTCGTCCATGTGTTTTTGCTTGTCGGCTTTAATGCTCTTCTTCACTTGCTTGTGCCTTGACTTTCTCTGCCCGCGTTCGGCTGTTGTTAGATGCTATCTTCTTTTTCTTCTTTTCTTGAATCTTGTCTAGGGTTTCCATGGAAATCCATTCCTTATTGTGAGGCTTCTTGTGACCCAGAACCTCCTGACACGCTGAAGTTAGTGCTTCTTTGATTCCTTTCCAGCTGTCCTCTGTCGTAGTTTCTTGATCTTTCAGTAGATCCTATAAAGCTTGGAAACTGTTGTTGAGAGTTATCTTGAATTCGTTGAGTTTGTTAGTGTCTCGAAGGAAGGCGGTATTGAGCCTTTGTAATGCTGTTCCCCTAGATGTCCAGTGTTTCTTTAGCTCCAGTTTCATCTTGGCCACAACTAGGTGGTGGTCTGAAGATATGTCACCTGCCAGCATTATAACAACTCTATATTTTCATAGTTGAAAGCATGAAATCTCCACAAAACCCCTATTGATAACTTTATATTTAGCTAAATTTCTTCATACAATTCCTTAAGATTTGTTTTAATACATACAGAATGCATAAATTTCACTTGATTTAGATAATTCGTTTTCAAAATGTAGAACTAGAAAGCCTGTATGTAAACTATGTTCCCTCAGTAATAATTTAAATATTTGTAAACTGTAACCCAGTGATATGAAACTAATGAAGGGAAACGGATTTATTGTATTCTATAAGTAAACTACTCACCCTTCAGTGTAGAAAATTACCCTTTCTCAGAGGTAGATACAATGCATAAAAAACCAAATCTCGTAATTTAATTAAACACAGTGAAGACCTATGCAAGTAGCTGCAGCTGTTACCATATGTTTATATGATTTATGTCCACCAATTACATGACCGACCACTGTATTTGAGAAATCTACCACATAGTGTTCAGAATTTACCTAGATGTCTTAGTCATAAATTCTTGTGAAGACTAGTCATCTAGTCTCTGTGATAGAAACGGCAGTAAAAATGTAATAAATGTCTGCTGATCCTAGTTGAAACGTCTTACGTAGACGCAATGATGGAGACAAATAGGGGAAGATAAGAGGAAAATAAAGTCAATTGACAAGCAGAGACCCAGTATAGATAGACAAACTAGAAATGAACCACCTACCCTAAATAAGCAATGTGCCCCCTTAGGTTAGGGACTGATTCCCAGTCATACTAATTTCCCGATATAAGCACCGATGATCTCAAAGACACCAATCAAACAGGTCAAACAAATAGCTAGAAATTCTATAAGTTGATACTGTTTTGGTCTGACTGGTTTTTTTTGCCCATCCCTACAACAGTAAGTACAGTACATCGAGAATATGAACAGTACAGGTTTGAACTAACTTGACCTGAACCTCAAATAATGTGTTTACGATTTGTTTAACACATCCATATAACCAGAAGGTCGGTTTTGTTTACTATGAGATTGATCCATTTAATGCAGCATTCGATCCTGTAAACTCAAAAATATACCCGCAGACAGTCTTTCACAGATCAGCCGTGATTTGTTTCTTGTTAATCAGTAATTGAGGAAAAATACCGTAGCACAAGAGCAAAATCCCATCAGTTTGTATCTGAGACATAAGAGGATGTAAACAAACCTGGGTGGACCAGATGGAAATATCATCGATGAAATACATTAACAGTGTAAGTCTTGAATCCTGATATAACAGTGGACCCACAACGCACATCTGGATTAGCAAACTTATAACGAAGAACAATATTTGTCAAACCAGTCTGAAATGTTAGCATTACTGATGCTATCGTGTATTGCGACTTATAATGAAAAACAAAACACCAAATTTGTATTTTCGCATAGATTAAATCTATGAGAACCATTGCAGTATGTGACAAGAAACAACTAACATACATCATCCTGTATATGTTGGCCTAACTATCGTCTCAAAAGCTTCTATATCTAACCTATGACAGTCGTCGAACATCAGGCGCATTAGACTGGTGTTCGCTAGTTTATCATTACTCCGTAGGCAAAGTTCAAAAGACTGTCCTAACTTACTAGACATGATTAACAATAGAATGCCTCATCGATCTTGGTGCAGTTATTTAACTTTCCATGAACAATATTTACTTTTCGAAAGAGCATAAGCTCTGTTGATTGGTTTTGGTGAAGCAGCAACCATCAATAACTACAATTTCGTCCCATTCACTTGCAGATTATTTTAACTTCCCTTGTTTTTCTATATGCCAAGTTCATTGAAACATTTTTGATGGATTATTGCATTGATGTCCTTATCCTTACACGTGAATGACTCAAGCAGAAAGACGTCGCAACAATAAGCCACGAATCGACGTGCCGGCTCTGAATTTTTTATTCAGGCACAAAACTGCAAAAATCAAGTAACAAATCTAGTTATAAAAGACAGTGAGAATAAACGAAAATCCACCAAATATTAGTAAGTTGCAAACTACTGGCATTTAATCTCACTAGACACAATTCAATTCCCGTAAATGGGTACAATATGTTGTCCGAACGAACATTATCCCTTCAGTTGTTAGTTTACGCCATCAAAATGAATTTATCAGTTACTCGCAATCAGCAACAAACTGCCAGTAACTTAAAAAGCCAAATGTAGATTAGTGATGACAGAAGAGCTTAATCATACATTTTTAATCTCGGGCCTCCAAAGGAAAGACGGATATAACTAAGGTCCGACGACCACAAAATAAAAAGTTAAAAATTATATCCGATAAAACACCTACAAAGGACCAGGATGATAAAACTCGATACCCGAGTCATCAATAACTTATTCATTTTAAAAACACCAGGTAGGCCATTTACAAACAAGTATTACAGTCACTACTTATAAATACTTGTATTTTAATAGAAATAAATCACAGTGAAGATGTATGAGAACATAATAATACCTAACACATACGAGAATTGATAAAATATTTGTAGCTAGACAACACCAAGGTCATAATTAGTCGGTTAAATGCAATGTAGAACCTGGCACGTGTTTACTTAGGTTCCAACTGTCATGCCCGATTGGCACAGTGAAATGAGGTTGTTGAAGCAAGCCCCCGAGTAGTAAGGGTAGTGATATTATTGGTATTAGAAAAGATTAGACACAGAATGTAAGGTTCGAAAAGAAATTCAGATTGGTGAAATTTCCACATGGCATTTAGGAAGAAACAGTGAGGGCTACAACAATGAACACTGCTTTTCCAAACAATCAGAAGTATTTGAGATGACAACAAATTTAAAAACACGGATCATATTTAAGAAATCTTACATTTATTGTGATGTACAATAAGTAGGAAAATAGTCTGGTGAGTGTAGTTTATTTATCCTAGTCGGCGTCATCTTCGATTTTCGGTGCCAAATAATACCGGATATAACCCAGGTCTTCAATACCAAACTCCACAACTACGAGATAAGTTAAGTGTGCAATTACCTGCAGGGACGTTCTCAGTAAGAGATAATACAACTTGGCTAGAGAGTGGAGTGGCTTTAGTGAATATGTTGAAGTAGTGCAAAGAATAAGTCATGCTGACAGCCTCGTGCATTTCTATCGAAACAGACTCCTCGGGCTTGTCAGCGTTAGCAGATTGACAAAGCTTCACATTTCCAGTACCTAAATCACCGTTTGAGCTGAAGGAAACACCGTCTTTCGCAACTGATATTACGACGGAATCTCCTATTTGGCTTAAGTCTCGACATATCCGTTGTAACTGTGCGGAAGGCATTCGAATGATGCACTTATAATCAGTATCCTGTAAAAATATTTTTAGAGCAAAAAAAACTTACAGGAATACCCAGATGGTCAACATCTAAATCCATTAATTTAATCTCGAATTCCGATGACCTGTCTTGAGCTGAGAACATTAAAAGTCAGTGAAAAGCTTACATTTTGACTCAAAAACAAATGTCAGTGTATCCGCCTTGTCTCCAGCCTTTAGAGTGATTGCATCGTTCCCACTAGCACATCGTAGAATTTTAGACGCACTAGGAATAATGTGTATTACGTATACAAATACCTTGTGATGTTCAGGCCCAATGACAGATTCCTATCACATCTGTATGTCTCAAAGCCATCACTTCGCAGAAGCAACGACACCAAGCTCACATGTGCGTTATCCATAGCTTGTAAACTGATACCATTTTCTGTACAATCAAGAGTCGCTTCTTGTACGAGGTCTTTTATGGCATCAATGACCTTCTTCCATATATCAGCCTGTGTAAGCCTAGCCTCGAACATCCCGACAACTTCGAAATTTGTATTGCCACCAGTGACCTTTGTCTCCACTAGTAGGTTAAGATGATATAAACAAAGTGAAGTAGACTTTCTCGATGTGATGCAAAATCTATTGGAAGTTGCTTGTAAACACGCTCAGTCAAATATAAACCGGCAACTTTGGTTTCAAGTTTAGACAAGAGTGAATGGGTGTACCTGTATGAATGCAATTATACAATCCCTAGCATCAATAAAATATTATGGCATTATCCATTCATTTGGATTATTCATTCAAAGGCCACTGTCTAAAAGCCAAATATATCTACTAGGTCTGTTGCAGTCGCATGGACACATCAACTCAAACACGAGGGTTTCGCAGCAATAAATAAATCCCCAAAATAATTGGTTGTGTAAGTCTTCGACATAACTGCTGATCTCACTAGTTTTAACTGATAAACCGTAGCTGAAGATGACCCGTCACGTATCCGCATCAGATAACAAGTTGGTGCGCAGTGCTACGATCTCTTGAAACTACTAGGCAGCTAAGACCAAACGCATCCCGACATATCGATACTTTTCCAAATCTATCTTCGAACCCTCTTCATCTCTGACTTCTAATTGGACTGTGTTTGCAAAATTCGATTATATGTCACTTGTAAAGATGTTGTTGAACTTCAGACATCCATGGCGTCTTTAGTGGTGAGCACGACGTGATCTTGCACGCCAAACAATAAACTATGAATTTTTTCCTTGTTGGAACACAAGATGTTATTTTTTTATTTTTACACATTGAAATTTTCTTTTTGTGCTTCCGAATGTTTTTTCCCCGTCTATTTAATTATCATATCTTCATCATGATGGAACAGAAGTGAACACATTGAGATTACATGATATACAAACCCTAACGTAACTACCAAATTGACTAGAATAGTTACAGTCCAATTCAAATGGTTTATAGACGAAACAGAAGCGTTTACTTGACAGGCTTCCGTATCTAGTAGCAGTGGATCACCGATGGCTCCAGGTAAGAACCCAGGTGTGCTAAATGATCAAAGAGGAAACATATCGGTAGATTATAGAGAGATACTGTCATCATTCCTCAAGTATATGTCAGATTTCCTCTTCAAAGACTCCTGGGAAGTCAGTTGGACCAGCTTGACCGGCAACGAATTCCAGCGTTTGACTACCTTTAAAGAATAAATGATGTGCTTACAGTCCATTCTGCTATTTCGTGCCTCAAGTTTCTAGGTGTTACCTGACGGTTTGTGTTGCATCTGAGCCTAAACAGGTATTTAAGAGGATATTAGAAGTGTTTAGGATGCTGTAAGTTATCAGAAGGTTAACTCCAAGACGCCTGCAATCTAATGTGTAAAGGTTCAGAGATTTCAGGCGTTCTCCACAAAGCTGGAATTTGAGTCCCTACACTGATTTTGTGGCTTGCCATTGGATACGTTCCAATGTTTCATTATCCTTTTGGAGTGAGGGAGGAAACAGCATATTTCCATACTCTAAATGGGATCGAACAAACGTTGAAGATTAAGGGGAATCTTCTACAGTTGAACCGACAAAAAAATGCTCTACAGCGCTACCAGTGCAAAGTTTGCTCGAAAGGCATTTTTTCGCAGGTGGTGAGAGATTTTTTCTTATAGAAAATCATCATTCCCAGACCTTTCTCAACTAAGATACCTGTGGAGGGTGTTACCTACGATACTTTTGGAGGAGATTTACGCATACTAAGAAAAGGCCGTATTATCAAACCCTAGCGGACCACACTTGGTCATTCTGTAGCCTGAAGTTTACCATGATGCTAAGAAGCCGATTATTTAGATATGAAGTACCCCACTCAATTAATGTTGGCTTTGAAGATACCACCAGTATTGTGGTTTGACAACTATTAACCAGTAACACCTATAATCGAATCGTGCCCACCCAGTTAAAATCAGAAGTCAGAAGCGAAGAGGTTGGAAAGATATATTTGATGCGTTATCAATATATGGAGAAGCAGTTGATCTAATCTGGCCAGCGAACATAGATGTTTCCCACTCTGTGCTGTAACGTGATCTGGTATGGATGCATGACCGAACGCCTTCAGCTAAACAAGTCCACTGAAACTATTGTGGTCAGCATCTAATGTCGAACACTTAATGAGCTACTGATTTTGGGGAATTATTTACAGCTACAGATCACTCCCCCCTAGTGAGGTAGTGATGACCATAAGACGCGGCCAGCCAGAAGTTCAACGAGTTTGTCGTTGGTAAACACTCTTCTGATAGCTTGCTATGCTTAGCAGCGTCTGGTTGTCTTTCCTGGCTGTAAAGAGCCAGGAAATACAATATAGTAACCGTAAAGTGAAGTACAATCAAGATTTCGGTTCTTTATGAAATTCATCGTTCTTTTCCAGCCGTCTTGGAAAAGAAAAAAAAAGAACGTGTGAGTGCATGTCGAAATACACTCGTACTTGTGTAAGGACACAAGGTGAGCGGAAAAAAAGTGCACAAACTAATATGAGTGCGACAGCGTAAAAGCGATTGAAAAAAATTTATATTAAAAAAATGATACGCTTAATAGCAAAAAAAATTTTATTATTTTGAACTTAAAATATATAAATAAGCATATTAAAATTTTCTTATAATAAATAATGCAAAAGGAATTCGAGATAACATTTGTGTCCTACATGCAATAGTCGTTTAAATATTCTGGAAATCTTACTCTTCTTCCAGAACGCGTTGTCTTAAGTTTATTTTCCGACATTGACGAAGTATCAAGGTGTGTCGGCTATCGTGTGGGATACTACAAGTGTAGAAGACGTGTCGTTCGATTGTACTGAAGGAAAATCGACGTAGCTAGGGTTTCCTTCTAAGTACGCTGCCTTGAGTAGATCGATACTGATGCTATCGTTCGTACCGTTCTTATCGACCACATAGTACTTAGGTTCACGTTGAAGAACTTTGAAGGGTCCTTCGTATGCTGATTCGAGGGGTCGTCGATGTGAGTCTCGACGAACGAAGACGTGTGTACTATGTCGTAATTCAGGTTGAACGAAAACATCAGTTGATTGGGGTCGAGTGTGAGCAGGTTTAACTGAACGCATTGCGTTTGTAAGCCTGCTCGTGTGAGAGTTTAGGTCCATGTTCAATGAAGAAGACGAAGGATCCACGAATTCTCCTGGAAGTCGGAGTGTCGTTCCATAGACGAGTTGAGATGCAGTGTATTCAATGTCAGCTTTCACTGCATTGCGGATACCTAGCAAGACGAGTGGAAGAACGTCCGTCCACTGTGAAACGTTTGTAGCTAATAGTGGAGCTTCTAGTTGTCAGTGAAAACGTTCTACCAAACCGTTTGCTTGTGAGTGGTAGGTGGTCGTTCGGAAGCGCATGATCCCTAATAGTGTGATCAGACAACGGAAAAGCCAGATTCGAACTGGCGTCCGCGGTCTGTAGTGATGGTTGAAGGGCAGCCGAAATTTGCTACTTATCGTTCGACGAAAGCACGAGCCACTGTTTCAGCAGTAATGTCCTTAATCGGTACTGCTTCTGGCCATCGAGTGAAACGGTCTACGCATGTTAAGAGATATGAGTATCCGTTTGAATCGGGTAAGGGTCCTACCAAATCTAGATGAACGTGGTCGAAACGAGCGTCAGAGGTTTTGAGAGAGCTTAAGGGACATTTGCTGTGTCTTATGACCTTAGATTTCTGGCAGCTTACACAGGAGCGTGCCCACTCTCCCACGTCTTTATTCATGCCAGGCCAGCGAAACCGTTCGGCTATAGGTTTGACTGTTGCACGAGCACCTGGGTGAAAAAGATTGTGCAACGTATTGAAGACGTTGCGTCGATAATGTTTTGGTACTATTGGACGATCCCTACCTGTAGATGTGTCGCAAAGTAAGGTTTCCTTACCTGTTCCCATCTGCTTAATACTTAGTTTAAGAGTTGTCGAGGATAACTCATGCTGAAGATCAATGTCTTCTTTGTGAAGCTGAGCGAGTTTAAAAAGGCCGATTCCTTGGAAACTGTTCAAAGAACTTATATGGCACAAAGCGTCTGCAACTACATTGTTTGCTCCAGAAATGTGTTGTATATCTGAAGTAAACTGCGAAATGTGGTCGAGTTGTCGAGACTCTCGCGGTGAGTACTTGTATGAGGATGAAACTAAAGAGAAGGTAAGAGGTTTATGATCGGTAAAAAGCGTGAATTCTCTTCCTTCGATGGAATGTTGAAAATGCCGTACAGCACAATACATAGCTAGGAGTTCCCTACCGAACGTGCTGTACCTAGATTCCGCGTCTAGCAACCGTCTCGAGAAAAATCCTAAAGGTTGCCACGAGTTGTTAACCCATTGTTGTAAGGCTCCTCCGATCGCTGAATCGGATGCGTCTACGGCGATACTAATGGGCACTTGAGTGTCTTGATGAGCAAGCAGGGTTGCCTTAGCAATATGTTCCTTAACTGTGGAGAATGCATCTTGCGCGTAGTCATCTAGACTAATTGATTTTGCATTTCCACGAAGTTGGTCGGTTAACGGTTTCATAAGTGATGCGCAATTTGGTATGAACCGTCTATAGAAACTTACGAGACCGTTGAAAGTACTCAACTGCTTGATCGTGGTCGGTTCTGGGTAATCCAGAGTGGCCGCCACTTTGCTTCTAGGGGGTCGGATGCCTTGAGCATCAATAGTGTGTCCTAAGAAGTCTAAGGATTTGGTTCCTATTTGGCACTTCTGAATGTTTACAGTAATGCCATGCCTTTGGAGTCGATCGAAAACAATGTCCAGATGTTGGAGATGTGATTCTCTGTCCGGACTCGCTATGAGACAGTCATCAACATACGCATATACGAAGTTGAGACCTTGAAATACGTCATCCATTAACCTTTGGAAGGTTTGAGCAGCATTTCTTAGACCGAAGGGCGTTCGTAAAAATTTGTGAAGGCCGAAAGGGGTTATGATGGCGGTTTTCGGAATGTCGTCAGTAGCCATAGGTACTTGGTTATAAGCTTTAACCGAGTCGATTTTCGAAAAGACAGTTGTACCTTTCAAGGTAGCTGTCAAATCGTGAATGTGAGGCAGCGGGTAACGATCGGGAATGGTTTTAGCATTCGGACGCCGATAATCACCAGTTGGACGCAAATCATTGCTCTTCTTTTTAGGGACCATGTGCAAGGGGGTTGATCATGGGCTATTTGATGGTCGAATTATTCCTAAGTCTATCCTGTGATCGAATTCGTTTTTACCTGACCTTTCCCTTTGCCGCATGTAAGCTTAAAACAGACTCGCAAAAACTGTCATTAGAATTTGCGGGAAGAACGCTAACTTCTGCGCCAGTGTCGACGAGGTAGCGGACTTTTGTAGTCACATCCGTGACGTATGAGAGGCGGCGATGTTCGCCGGCTGCGGTTGCCGTTAACGCGTGCCGGCTGGGAAGTTTCCCGAGTTTTTATCCATCAACTTGGAGTTCGGGTAATTGCAGGGCTTCCTGCAATTTCTAGAAGACTTACCATACTGGTTATGATACCAGCACCAGTCGGGGTTATCTGTCTCTCGTGATCTACAGACAGATCGTCTACGTGAAACACTTCTACGCGGGGTTCTTGACCGTCTACGGTCACTACGTAATCGAAGATATCGGGTGAGTGTATGACATAATTCAGTGATGTGATTCTGGGTCGTTTGAGGTTTTTCTTTGACTGAAAAGACCCCGGCGTTAGTAGATTTAGTAATTTCTAAAATGCGGTCTAAAGATGCAGCCAGTTCGTCTACGGCGTTGTTTTGAAACGAGACCAGAACTGCTTGCACATGTTGAGGGAGTTCAGACAAGAACAGATGTCTGAATATTCCATCATTGAAAGTTTGTTGGCCAATAACTTCTCTCATCCATAGCAACATGTCTGTCGCAGAACCATGTTGCAGGTCGATATTATTAAAGAGTTGATCCAACCTTTGTCGATCGGTTAGATCTCCGCGTTTTGGTATCGATCGTTTTAAACTTTCGTGTGCGTGAGTCCATAATGCCATGCTCGCAAAAGTCAGTTTCTGCGTAGCAGAACCAGGCTTCGATATTGTCCGGCCAAAAAGGCGTTAACTGAATTGAGGGTGGGGGGATAGTCTTTAACTTAAATAATTTCGGTGTCTGTTCCGTCATAGCATTATGATAAACGAAAAATATATAATTAAAATATATCCGAAAACTCGAAAAAAGTTATATCACAATATATCAAAGTCAAATAAAGAAAAACAATGATTAATAAAGTTCCAAAAAGGGACAGACTCGCAGTTTATCATTTGGCGTACCAGATCCCGTCGGTCTCACCACTGAAGATACCACCAGTATTGTGGTTTGACAACTATTAACCAGTAACACCTATAATCGAATCGTGCCCACCCAGTTAAAATCAGAAGTCAGAAGCGAAGAGGTTGGAAAGATATATTTGATGCGTTATCAATATATGGAGAAGCAGTTGATCTAATCTGGCCAGCGAACATAGATGTTTCCCACTCTGTGCTGTAACGTGATCTGGTATGGATGCATGACCGAACGCCTTCAGCTAAACAAGTCCACTGAAACTATTGTGGTCAGCATCTAATGTCGAACACTTAATGAGCTACTGATTTTGGGGAATTATTTACAGCTACAGCCTTATACCCATTCGTTCGAGCTTATTGATAAGACCAGATTACTACTAATTAGACATTTGTTAAGATCTGTAACTGCACTGAACCAACAAGAAGAGAGCATAAAAGGAACAATCAGTTTACACAAACTCGACAAGAAGGTATTGGACATTGTATACCAGGGTCAGGATACCAGGGTCACTTAAGTTTGTGGGTTTTCGAATAGTTTGGATGTAATAAATTTAGGATTTTTCCTATCATATTCTTACCCTTTCCTTGACCGTTGTGAGCTACTTACGCCTTCAGCCTGTTTGAATCACTGAACTTAACAAATTGGTTCGAACTGTAGGGCTGGAGATGTTTCTGATTTTTGAACTAGCACACATAAATAATAAACTGCTAATCGTTTCATATCCGCTTCTGACTATGAATTGATTTACTTTTTGTCTGATTACATCAGAAACCTGACAAAATAAAGCGTTCTCTTCATTTCTCACTTTTCCTGCTTGAGCAATAACTGCACTTAGTACATGCATCAGCTGTTTCTCTTCGTCAATTAAATCTCAGAATGTATACAGACTGAATCTAAATTTATTAACCATCAGATGTTATCCAATATGTTTTCATGTTCTTAGCCAATATTTAGTGTAGCTGAACTTTTGGAAGATGGAGTCAGAGTGTGTACAGCTAAAGCCAATAATTTTGAAAACGTGCATCATTTTGACATCTGATAATATTTTTCATCAGAATAATCCGATGTTTTCCATCTTTGTACTAAAAATAACATTCACTCAAGGTGAGAAACTTAGAATTTCAAAGTGTAGGAACACTTGTGTTACGGTCATACCCATCCTCAAAAAAGCTGCCAACTCAGTACTCGATCAAGTATAAAAGGTTGTAAAGGATAAAGTGAGATAATAATGGTGAAATATTATAACAGAATGGCATGTAACTACTGAATATGTGGAAATATTTGGTTTCCTGAGCTTTTGGTACTAGGATAACACAAGGAGATCATTCAGGTGTATAAATGTGGAAATCGAATTGGAAAACAGTTATTTGAATGAAAATTTAAGTATTTCGAAGGCTGGATTCACTAGTCGCTACAGAAAATCAAGCTTAACAGAACTTTGGGCTTATAATTGACTCAACAGCGTATGCATGTTTTGGTAGAAAACCAATGACCCTAATTTGACCTATGATTTCATTCAACTTACTTGATCGATGAATGTAACTAACACATCTATGACCAAAAAAAGAGAGAGAAAAGGCAAGGACAGTTAAAATAAACTTGGACGGTTGCTATTTGAAGATGTTAACTATATGGATATAGAAATAAACTGGGGGGGGGTTAGTGTTGGTCAACAAAATTAATACTTGAAATGTTAACCAAGAATTTATAGTATAATTTTGATGCCATATCTGCGTCACGCCACCGAAGTCCTATAACTTCAAAAGTGTTGTTTAAACGTACAGATGAATGTCTACGGTATTTATTACAATAATTGTTGGTAATCCCAAAACCCGATAATATCAAATTAAAAACTGGTACCCATGCAAGAAACTTTCTTTATTTTTATTAGTTATCAATGTGAAAATCCCTTTGATCGGCTACCATCAGCTCAAATAAGTTCAAATAGATTCTATAAAAGTCTGTACACTCGCATAAATGATAAATGATATTCACTTATACTATCATCATTGTCCTGTCCTACGTTTGAAACATATTTCTATTGCTTTGCTACGAAAAATGCACTTCCTTTTAGGGGTTAAGACGCTGAAACCAAATGCAATATTCACTCTACTCCACGTATTCTGGGAAAGTAGAATGATCTACCATTGATCAATTTTAAAATAGTAACATCTCATGAACTATATTTATATGCAAGGTTTGTTATTTAAATTTCCATTCACAAATGTCAGATGATAAAGTTCAAAAACCATACACGTTAAGTAATATCAGGTTTCAATGAACTCTATACTGTGAAAGTTTAAACTAAGGTAATCGCATTACGGTTTTCCGAACTTCATAATGCTGATTTATGGTTTGAAAGGCTGTTATCCCCTAGATAATGGACATAAGTCCATGTAGTTTTAAAAAAGTATCTATCAAAATTGCTTTTATTATAATTAAACCTATAACTCTTCTCAAATGATCCATCATTAGCGTAGTGTTAGTTCTTCAATTTTCCTCATAAACCTAGAATATTTTTATGTCATGTAGATAATTAAATAAGAATACTCCCCTGATCAACTTTTGTTTTACGGTTTTCTGAACCGACTACTTCACAGTGCCGAAACATTTAGTACTGAAAGCAACAGAAAAATCAATCTACAGAATAACAGAAATAATATAATAACAAAAAACACAAACAACATTTTAAATTTTTATCGTTAAAATGGCAATAGTAACTTTCCGTCCTTGAGTTTATTGAATGTCTTTCTATAGGATTTAATCGATTAACTACATGGCCCTAAGTCCGTTTTGACCTGGCTAAATGGAGCATATTTCATGGAAGGTTGGTGGTTGGGGTTAGGGTATGTGGAAGCCAATTCATGACATAACAACTTTAGGTTAATCTTAAATCTACTCAAATGTTCAGGCCATTTTATTTACAAAAAATTTTAAATCTCATAGCATTTTCACAAAATGTTTGACACTTAGCCAACTGTTCAGTGATGATGATTTATGAATCTTCCCATTCATTACCTTGGACAGTCAAATTTTCATTGAATCTCACCTCACCAGTCTGGCTGAAATAATAAACAGAAAAATAAGTTCTCCCTTGGGAAACAATTTTTATTTCTGGGACCAACTGATTTTGTTGTTACTTTATCTCAAAAATGTATGGCATCTTGAAAACTTTAAAATAGTAATATAACACAAAATGCTTGTATGTTTTCGTCTATATCTTCATCAAACTTTATTATCTAGCGATATTTATATGTGAGTATGAAGTCAATCAAAGAAAGCAATGAAATAGGTTTCACAACTATGCATGATCAATAAAAAAGTAAATAGTACAAATTAATAGCAGGCCAAAATACATACTATTAGCGATAAAAGTAAACATAAATCCTTTATGAATGAACAGTCGGTAATATAACTAACTACGTTTATATAAAATTTGGCCGACTGGGAATAGCAATTAGAAATTGATTATAAGTATATGTATTCTCAGTTGGCTGAATTTTATATGCATCCAATTAGTTAGGTTTCTGACAGTTTATTCAGAAAAATAGCTGATTCCATATAAAGCTAGTTCGTGAAAATGAATTATTAGCAATTTTATGTATTCTACTTTTTAGACATGGTCAAGAATAAAAAGATAACCTTATCATTCCATACATCTAGATAAGCATGTTTTTTTTGAGGATGTAGTGATGTTTGAAAAAACCTTTAGTAATGAGAGTCCTTTGAACTTTATATCTATCCCAACGTGGATGTAGTTTTTACCATAAAAACCAGTTATACAGCTATATTGTACAGCCTAACTTATAAATCTCATTGTTGTCAAGAAATATTTGTCTAGTATTTTGAAATAATTTAGTATTTATAGCTGCTTTTTCTGTATTTCTAGTATTTCATCATGAAATAACATGTAACATTCTTTTTATTAGGATACCGGAATGAATAACACTTACTCCAAAGATGACGAAACCCAAGGGAAACCATCCCCGCCAAATATTACTAGTGTAACTTATGGGAATGTAGAGCTGGACTGGAAAGACTACTTGGATAAAATCCAAGAAAAAATGAATGCACAATCTAATAAAATCAATCCATTAGCTGAAGTAATTTTTAAGAAAGATTCTTCAGAAGACTGGGAAAGTGGATATATGTAATCTGTTATTTAAAAAATCCCCAACAAAATTTTTTTCTTTCCTCAATTTTCAAGTGGCTACGATCATCGATGTACATGCAAAAACTTAGAGCCTGATACACCATATTATTTTCGAATGCGTTTTAAAAATTTGAAAGAATTTGGAAATTGGAGTGATGTGGTACATGTTCAAACCGATGGTAAGCTTATTATGATGATATTTTCAAACAAAAAAATGAATTTCTATACAATGTGTTTCACATAATAGAACTTCCTGTAACTGGTCATGAAATACATGTTGCTGTAAAACAGGGAAATGTCATACGTTTACGTGAGTTACTTGAAAAAGAGTAAGTTAACTGAACTACTAATATTAATAGTCACTTAAATCTTTGATAAATTTAAAGAGAATTTTAATATTACTAGGAGATATAAAATAGTAATTTGTGTGGTAAATGTTTAAAGGTGGGTAGATGAATCCTATAAAAAGTGATAACTTCGAATCTCGTGAATGCGGGATCGTGGATGCGCACTGCTGAGGAATCCCACATAAGGACAAAACGGCCGTTCAGTGCTTCCAGGTTTTCCATGGTGGTCTAGCTTCAATTGATTCATGATTTCAACTATGAAAATAACTTTATTATAGCCAAAAATCGACGAATTTATTTGGGAACTTTGAGAATAGTCTCATTTCTAATGAATTATAAGCTGACTTTATGAATTATTCAGACATAATTTTATTGTTTGATTAGAACAGTTGAAAATATAAACCATTTCGGTAATGTAACATTAAAGATCTTTTCTAGTCTTTGCAATAACCTAGATCATATGCATTTTAAATGATTTTGATGTGGGTTTGTTCTCTAAGCTGAATGGCTCAGAGAATAAACCCACATCAAAATCACCCACATGAGTTACAAATCTCCACCGTCGCATTTTAAATGACTTTTAATCATATTTATTTTGATGTTCAACATTCTATTTATTAATGTGTTGTCCTTCTCAGACAAAAACTTTTCACTACCCAGCTGTTTTGTCTCTTGATAACTGATAATTTGACATCTTAACGTAAAGCACTTACCTTTTTTTGATTCATCATCTGGAATACTTTAAACGTTTTTACACACTCTGTTAGAATGATCATAGCAATTATTGAATAATACGTTCAACATCAGAATTATATAAAGCTTCTTTAACAAGTTCCATCTACAAGACTTTTTTTGTAAAGTTGATCATATCAGTATTAGATTACTAAATCACTTCAAACTCCTACTGAAAATGTTTATCTTGTAGTGGTGATTGATATGTTAAAGCCCATATACCATATTATAGCTTCAGGACAAGTCAATTCTCCTGTCCATTATGAGTCATGTTTTCACCTTGTTAATTATTCGCTGATTAACGCCGACTATTTTTATATGAGCGTGTGTGTACACTTCTTATCCCATTCATTGCATGTCTGTAACTTATTCTTGTCTGACTATAAATATTGATAGACGTTTGATAAATGTGAGTTGGCTTATCCGCCATCTCCAATGCGTGTCATTTTTGTTTCGCTTGCTGATATTTACTAATGTACTTATAACTTTCTGATCTGCGTCATTTGTCAATAAAATTGTAGCTGCCGCTTCTCTTCACCTTCTGATTTTACGCACCGTTAAGATTTGTATTATAATGGTTATCGAGGTGAACGATTAGCGAAGCACGGCACTACAATCTATTTGTTAACAAACGTATATTCTCATCTAAAAATACAGAAACTTTCTATTATTCATTATTTTGGTTTTCATAATAAGTCATATATTACTTACTTTTAAGTGATATTTATTTCGACATTTTTATTCCTAGACAAGCATCCATTGAAGCGTTAGATGAATTAGGATTTACTGCTCTTATGTACTGTGCCCAGCGAAATCTTCCAGAGTAAGTCTGCTGAAATTAAACTTGATTATGAATCATTAACCACCAAAAAAAGAACGCTATAAATAATTTCGTCCTGTAAATGCATTACAATGTACATACATAAAACTTTACATCAGAAACAAGATTGATAATGTAATTCGATTATTGGTCACTTTTTGATAAAAACATGACTCGTAATTTGGGGAATATATTCATGTTAGTAGGTTCATAAATATTTCCTTCTCTTTTTTTTCTACCCGAAGTTTGTGCTGATGATGTCGTTTAGAAGGACGATAAAAGCTCCACGACCAAACCATCCAGCTCAGAGAACAAACCTACATTAAAATCACCCACCTGAGCTACAAATCACCTCCGCTATTTCCTTCTCTCTACATAACTTATTATTTGGTATTGTAAAATCTCAAAAGATGTCTAAATATCCATCATGGACTATTTTTAATTAGACAACGAACAAAAGCAGTTAGAAGTCAGAGAAATAGGATTGTTTAAGTATGATATAAAACTACAAAATTTAGCGAGTTTTGCAACTCTCTATTATTAAGGAACATGCATTTTCTACGATATACTAGTTGGAAGTCTTAGATAATCATTAATGAATTTCTGTTGAAAGAACCTTGCTAACTGAAAAGTACTAAACCACTGTTTTGTCATAGTTGTGCACTCATTATAAATCATTATTGACGAACAACTTTGATATATAGAGATTTCTTGTCAAGGAGGAAAAATGTAATGGTTACTATTGCTAGTGAATATTCATAGATAAGTCACAGTAAAACATAGATGTAGTCTTCTAATTCGTTTGAATTTATCGGAAAGGGGTATTTATTTCTTTAAGCATATTCAGGATGTCTTGGAAATTTATGATAGCACCACAGATTAACTTCTTATTTGGACACACAAGTCATGCAAAATGTAATTTTGTTTTGTACAAAAATTGGGTTTCAATTTAGTGTCAGAAGGGGTTTTGTGGAGATTTCAGTATTTTCATAGTTGAATCGCGAGTGCGGG
The DNA here is from genome assembly GCF_000237925.1 of Schistosoma mansoni. Taxonomy (NCBI): domain Eukaryota; kingdom Metazoa; phylum Platyhelminthes; class Trematoda; order Strigeidida; family Schistosomatidae; genus Schistosoma; species Schistosoma mansoni. The sequence continues at coordinate 6,164,081 of NC_031500.1, forward strand.
ATCGTGGCTTTGCACTGCTGAGGAGTCCCATAATAGAATGGAACGGCCATCCAGTGCTTTCAGGTTTTCCATGGTGGTCTAGCTTCAGTTGACTCATGATTTCAACTGTTAAATTTAGTACTCAATTCTTCAGTGTCTATCGAAGTTTATGGACAAAATGATTTGATTGGATTGTTAACCAGCACTTGCAAACTAAGTAAACACCGATCTACACTGATCAACATATTTATCATTTAAACAACTCATAATGAACCTTGCAGTTATCTCGGTTAATAAAATGGAGCGTCGGGATAACAAGTGGATGAAGTAACTTAAATATAGTTCAGCTTATTGAAGTGTTTTTTTAAATACCTCTTAAAAAATTTGAAAATCTAAGAACGATAGGAAATTTTCAGACGATATTACAAACTATCCAGTACTAGTGTCTGTTATTCATTCTTTAGTCGGTCTAAAATTCAGTGACATTATCGATTAATATTCTTTAGATTCAGAACTTTTTATTGTATCCAATTAGTAAGTATCATTAAGTACCTGAATTCTCTCTTGATGTGATTTTTGAAAGTAAAGACTATCGATACTATTCCTAGACATTAATAACAATTATGTATAATAAAATATGTATATTAGAAAATAGTTGTTGCATCCACATTATCTACAGTGTCCATCTAGTAACTGAATGCTTTCTTCATATTTTTTTTTACAGCATAATGTCAATTTTACTTGAAGCTAATGCAAATACGGAGACAGAATCAAGTACAGGGAAAACTGCGATTATGTTTGCTGCTTTCAAAGTTAGTAGTTTTGTTTTAAATGAAAACTTACTTACGGTTAATTTTGATGATATACCATCAGCTTACTTCATATGACTTCTTAAAAAGTAACTTTCAAGAAGCGGAGATAAAAGGGTAATTCGCAAATTAAAGATATTTTACATTTGATCAGAATTGCTGCGACGATTTGATGATGTACGCTATAAGATATGTTTCAATCAAAATTAACTAACACTCCCACACGACGATGGTCTTTATTCACAGAAATTCGTTCAATAATCCATGAAAGTTGTTACTATTTGTCCGATTCTTTTATATCTGTTTTGCGATCGGTTGATCATAAGTTCTATGTTATTTCAACTTAGGTATTCCCCTTATGCCTTGGATGAGATCGGCATAAGTGAGAAATCGAAATCTGTACCTCACTTTTAAAACTATTGATTACAATTTTGTAGTTAAGAACAAATAACAAGAAAATAGTTATGGCTAATTGTTATCATTTCATGTAATTACTCCAAAGTATGTTGAAAGGATTTTAGAAGAACCTAAACCAAAAAGATGACAACACTAGATAGCATCAACAACTGTAAGATTAGATTGAGTCTGAAAGTATACAATCCTATATTTGAGGAAACTTTAGGAAGAATGATTGGAAATCACTTACACTGGGACAGATGCATTCAGTTTTAGTCTTTATCAAAATCTTGAGTTTATAATTTCATAAATTATATTGCCCAGTTTTATTTGTTATTTTCAAACTATCCTCTATTTGTTTACCTGTCAATTCTATTATCATTAACGATATTGTTAAAATTTGAACTATTATACATACGTACGTGGTTTTAGATCACTTCTAATCGACTAGGTAGATCAGGATTATGGATCTAATATTTACAATGTAGTTTACACAGGTTTATTTATGTGCATAAACTTATTATTTCATGTTTATCATTTATACAGTAGGTAGTCGTAGAGTTCATCAAAATAATACTACCAATGTTTACAATACATGGAGTTGCTTCAATGAACTAATAAAACACACTCCTGTTAAGAATTCCTGAAATCTGCTCACACTATATTATACATATATAGGATCTCGTTTTATATCACAATCAAACTCACTAGCTATATCATGTGTGTAAAATAAGTTAACTAACAAACAATTACATTACTGAAGTTCGACATTAACACCGTTGGATGCCGGCTCAGTGGTCAAGCGCTCGATATAGTCCTTATGACAAAAGTTGATATAGAATAAATGGAATGTGTCTCTCAGTGGAATCCATGACGCTCATGGAGTCATATGTGGTGCTCATCGGCTGGATGTACCTGCAAACATTACTGGGTTGGATTCCCAGAGCGAATATCAACTCTGGTATGCAAGTACATCCAGCTGACGATTTTCAAGTAAAACAAAACGCTAATCCTGGATTTCACTGCTAACAACTATTCATATCTGCCTAAAATAATGTTTTCATATTTAGGGAAACATTGAATGTATGGAATTACTACTTGAATATGGAGCTGATGTAAATCACTCAGATAAAAATGGTTTGACCGCTTTACATATAGCTGTAGATGGAGAGCAACCAAGAGCAATCAGACTGTTGGTTAAATCATCTTCTAATTTAGAAGCTAAGGATAACAATCTTGGATGGACGCCTTTATTACGTTGTGGTAAATTTATTTGATAACTATATATATACTTTTTAAAAAGGAAATTGTATTTTTAGAAATCTCGATGGTTTAAATTAAAATAAATCCAACATTTCACTCGACAGTCTGGCCCAAGTTTATTTTGTTACTGAAGGAAGCCTAGACCAGATGTTTGATCTATTTTAACTTCAATAGCCGAAATTTCTTAGTTGATATTAGTTTATTATGAACGTCGCATTCAGTGTCTGCAATGTTCATGTAAAACATGCAAGTTATGATGATTTTCTGTAAAAGGTTCTCATTTTATTAAATTAGTGTAAGGATGTTCGTAGTTTTTTTTACTATCTCTTAGATTAGTAGTATAAGCTGTTAGGTTAAAAAAAGAATCTGCGTTCTGTCGACTTTAGTCATATTAGATGCTGAAGTTGATCCAAACCAATACTATGATCTGTTGAGTTGGACACAGTAACAAATGTTATTGTGAATTTTCTTCCCTTAATAATATTGTGATATGACTATGCCACATAAGTGACGCAGATTGATACTCATCACTGTGTTTTATAGAATACTATATGTCCTATAATGTTGACTGATTTCACTGTCTTTCTTAAGAAAAACACTCTCACTCAAAGTTTCACCTACTTCCCTCTTACCTATGTGTTACTATCATAGTATGTGTTATTTTATATTATTCAGTTATAATCAATCCACTCGCTTATTAGAAGCATCTTTTATCATTTAGTGTCTTATCTTTCATCCATTTAGTATACATCACAACTTTAGGATTCACTATAATACCTATGAAAACTGAAATTTTTGCAAAATCAAACTACTGTGATATTTGAATTGATCAATCTCCGTAAGAACGTAAAATCATTAAGAAGACCTCTTAATATAGAATAAAATTTTGAGCAAAGAACAATTTGGACAAGAGTAGCCATGGAATCTAGAGTTGACACTTTATTTAGAACAGATTAGAATATCATATCACTTCTGAATACCAACAATGAGAAAGTAAAAATCTTACAACTAACAATCCTATCACATCTGCTGAATATTTCGAATGCTTTTCAAGTCAATATTATACTACGCCTTTTGAGTATAAACAAAAATCAAGTTCAATATGAAAAACCTGAAATGTAAGAAAATCTTGACTGACGAATCCCAAATAGGATAATATATTACAATTTTCTATCCAGCAGCAGTAGGTCTCAATATAAACAAAGGGAAAAGCAAGACTCTCCGATACAATACAGCATGTATTAATCGAAATACACTTGACGGAGAAGCTTTGGAGGATGTGAAAACCTTTACATATCTAGGCAGCATCATCGATGAACACAGTGGATCTGATGCGGATGTAAAGGCGCGGATGGGCAAAGCAAGAGCAGAATATTTATAACTGAAGAACATCTGGAACTCAAAACAATTGTCAACCAACGCTAAAGTCAGAATTTTCAATACAAATGTCGAGACAGTTCTACTGTATCGGGCGGAGATGTGGAGAACTACGAAAGTCATCATCCAGAAGATACAGGTGTTTATCAACAGTTGTCTACGCAAGATACTTCGGATCCGATGGCCAGATAATATCAGCAACAAGTTACTGTGGGAGACAACAAACCAAATTCCAGCGGAAGAAGAAATCAGGAAGAGGCGCTGGAAGTGGATAGGACACACATTGAGGAAATCACCCAACTGCGTCACAAAACAAGCCCTTACATGGAATCCCGAACGCCAAAGGAGAAGAGGAAGACAAAGAACACATTACGCCGAGAAATGGAGACAGACATGAGAAGAATGAAGAAAAATTGGACAGAACTAGAAAGGAAGGCCCAGGACAGAGTGGGTTGGAGAATGCTGGTCGGCGGCCTATGCTCCATTGGGAGTAACAGGCGTAAGTAAGTAAGTTCTATCCCAAATATCAGAATTTCGTCTCTAATATTACGAATGGTTAGACAGTCATGTCAACGTATGTATCACAAGTGTTATCCAAAAATTCCTATTTCAAAATTTATAGATTTCACTGGAAGTGCATTAAACGGTTTCACTTTTATTTTTCATACAAAATAATAGCCGCTTTAAAAAATAATGGAAATGTAGAGGTAGCCAGAGAATTAATTAAGCTAAATGCTAACATTGATGCACAAGATCGTGACGGTAAAACTGCACTACATAATTGTATTCTACTTGGACACATTGATTTATGCCGGTTTCTGTTAGAAAACAATGCCAATAAGAATTTGAAAACTAACGTAAGTAAACTTTTTGGGAAGTCTTAAGTATTTTGTTTCATTGTTGGTCATCAACAAACGCAAGAAGCCATTTATTTAAGTAACTTTATTAGAATATTGTGTATTACGAACTGAAATATCTTGATTATCTGAACGTATTGTGGTGTGGTCTACTTATATCTACATTAGTATGTGGTGATGGTCAGATATAGAATGTATTTTGGCAGAAGATCGATAAAGAAAGAACAGGAATGAAGCTCAATCGGTATGAAAATGCTAATCAGTGAAATCAGAGAAGATGGACTGATATTTGCAGAAGGAACAGTGAAGATTGAGACAATTGATTGTTGTTTTGCAAATTAACTGTTTACTGTATGGTTATCAGAATTTAGTCAGATAGTCTGTAATTTGTGCTCTAATACATCCGGTTGTTCCCAACCGGTGTCCTGTTTACGTCAGTATTATATACTTAGAAAATAAGTTAATGAATGTTAAATTTCGTCAAAGCATCCATTCATTATGTTCGTATACTGTGACTCTGAATACATTGGTAGAGATCCAGCTAACCATAATAAAGTTACTTAGAAAGACAATATAGTTGACAAACACCATTTTTTAATGTAAAGTATGGATTAATTTAAAAATGACGACTTTTCGTCAACTAATACATTTAAGTAGATAAGCTACTCAAGAAATCTATCCATATCTATCTATCTATGGGAAAGAACTTGAGAGTGGACCTTACCTTGGTTTCTTACAGTTTTTAATCAATTAGCTTTAAGTATCTAGGATGAAGTATTAGATCAAAGAATTCGAATCAAACAAAAAACACTTAAGAAGTTTTCTAAATAGATATTACGTAAAATACTGTAGATACGACCTGATAATACTTGTGTATTCTTCGGACTGATGTTGAATAGTGACCGAATTCAGAGGAAGATTGATACAGAACTTACAATAAGGTTTGAAAGTACATTTCTCACGGTGGAATCAGTAATCCTAATAACGCTGTAAGAGCACAAACAAAATTACATAAGTACATTTCATAGCAGACTCACTAAAAAAACAGGATGCCTGCTTGCTTATCGGACATAATCTAGGATATCAACATACTATAAACATGACGGACAACTTTCTAAAATGTCTAACTCCAAATAAATGTAATAAACAAAATCAAAATGATCAATTTTTAGTGGTGAAATTACAACCACCTTCCAATGAAATAAAACAGTAACCTCCTTTCACTTTTTTTATCTACAATCACAAATCAAAGACTTTAGCTAGAGAAGGTTCTGTTCTCCCGTGTATATTAATATTCATTGAAGAGAATTCAGATTTTAGAGAAGGCAAAAAGATTTAATAAATTCACTACATTGAACAAATTATGCCATCCGTACTTTATTTAAATTAAGAAAACTATCTAATATAGGCTCAAACATATTCGCGGAATTTTTGAAGTGTGACATTAAACAGTTGGATACCTGCCTCAGTGGTCTACAGGTTAAGCATTTGCGCGCGAGACCTACAGGTCCTGGGTTTGAATCCCGCTAGCAGGGTCATGGATGCGCACTGCTGAGGAATCCTATACTTGGACGAAACGGCTGTCCAATGCTTCAAGGCTTTCCATGGTGGTCTAGCTTTAATTGACTAATCAATTCAATTATGAAAAAGAATACTGAATTACTTAGACTTAGATTCCATCAATAATAATCTCTTTTAGTTACCATTAGTTTCTGTCACAAAGCATTTTAGTGTAAGTGAAAGCACATATTACTTATTATCTTTCAGTCATTCAAATATTCATAAGTTTTACTTCCTGACCTTCAATACAGGCTTTAACGAAAACAGCAAGTTGATTTAACTAAATGGTTGTTTTTAAGCCCAAATTTACATCCAAGTGCCTTCAAATCATATGATTCTAGTGGAAAGCAGTGACCAGTGGAGTTCAACCAAGTCTGTTGTAGAGATATCAACTCACTGAAGACAATTGGAGGACGGTTGCTTAAAGTCGTGGATTGGTTGAAGTTAGACATTAACACCATTGGATGCCGGCTCAGTGGTCTATCGTTTAAGTGCTCTGGCGCGAGACTGGTAGGTCCTGGGTTCGAATCTCGCGAAGCGGGGTCGTGGATGCGCACTGCTGAGGAGTCCCATAATAGGACGAAACGGCCGTCTAGTGCTTCCACGTTTTCCATGGTGGTCTAGCTTCAATTGACTCATGAATTCAATTATGAAATTACTAAATTCTCCACAAAACCCCTTCTGATTATTCTTTTTTCATCTGTATTTGTAATTGTAGAATGGACATAATGCATTGGTACTAAGTGAATCTGTTGGAAATCAAGTAAGTAAGATTCATTTCATTCAACGAAAATTCTTTTTTTTTCCAAACTAGAAAATTCAAAAATTAATCAAAGAATTCGTCAATCATAGTAAAACTTGGTAAGTATGTTTCATTATATCATTGTATAGTAACCATTGAAAGTTTAATTCAAACAAATATTGAACCTTAATGATAACTTAGTTATTTATTCCTAGTTCTAAGATATTTAATACATTAATATAATAAACAAATAATCATAATTAGAAGGGGATTTTGTGAAGATTTCAGTATTTTCATAGTTGAAATCATTAGTCAATTGAAACTAGACCGCCATGGAAAACGTGGAAGCACTGGACGTCCGCGAGATTCGCGAGGCGGGTTAGTAGATGCGCACTGCTGAGGAGTCCCACAATAGGACGAAAAGGCCGTCCATTGCTTCCGGGTTTTCAATGGTGGTCTAGCTTAGATAGAATCGTGAATTCAATTGTGAAAATGCTATAATCTCCACAAATCTCCATACTGATGCTAAACTTTCACTTGGAATAATAGGCAACCGTTGAAAGCAATAAAAACATTTTATCCCACTGTAATCGTTTATTATTCATATTCTTTTATGGTAATTGAAGCTTTCTAGTGGTTTATTATTAACATCTCTTTATTGTTTCATAATGAGAATTATTTTTATACGTAAAGTTGGTCTGTGGATAACGTTTTGTTCAATTTTAATTCTTGGAATTGACGTATCTAATAGAAGAAAAACAGTATTCAAATTAATATATTTACTAAATTAAAATACATACTAAAACCGTAAAATAAAAACATTATCATACTCATTAAAAGGCTAAGTAAACCATCCATTTATTTATTATTTATTTATTTGAACACATAAATATTGGTACAGGGAAGCACCAGATACATGTGCGCCTCACAAATCTCATTTGTTTTGTTTGAGGGCTGTGATACTGCCCAGGTGCCCAAACTCAAGCGGGTTGTTTTCTTAGGGGGCCACACCCGGAGCCTTTGACCGAAAGATCTGATCCACAAGGCAGTGGAGCATCGTAAGGGGATGCACTCCCATGGTAGCCGGTGACCAACGATTCATTCATGCACCGTTTGTTCCTTCAGGATACTGGAGCCCGTGTACACCATTGGTTTGGAATCAGAGTTTTCCAACTCCCCTATGTGGACTTGCCGTGTCCACCAACCCGGTTACAGCGCCGGAGTTTCGCTTTTCGTCCTCTCAACTTTGTAAACAACACCCCTGGTGTCAGAAGGCAGTGAGTAGGACTTCCCTGGCAGAAGCTGTATACGCGTGGTCATGTGAGAGCATTTCGAGAGGGAGAGCGGACTCTCACCACCCACAGCCATACCAGGGCGTTCTGGGGCAGATTAGATTTGTGTGGCGCATATATATCTGGTGCTCCTTTGTACCAATATTTATGTGTTCACATAAATAAATGAATTTCCTCTGGTCAGCTGATACTCCTCTATTTGATCGTCTTGACTTCCGGATTCTTAGATTGTAAGCACTCTTGTGACCAAGTTGATTCGGATAAAAAAAGGAAATCATCCATTAAATATGAATCTTTAGTAAGGTTGCAATCAGAAAGTAACTTGGATACGTTTATTTTAGTAAATATATTTTATAGCTTAGCAACACACTATTTTTCTTACATCGTGTAGGAAATTGAGCAAAATAATCATAAATGATTAAATTGCTTTATTTTGTAATATTGAATTGTCTTAAGTATGTGGTTTAATCGTAAAAATTTCATCATTGATAAATCTTATCTACCGTTGAAAGAATAGAACATTTTAAACTAATCTCAAATATGAAATCAGTCCTTCCTGTGGGCGTTTCCCAGCTGTTTGACAAAAGCTTAGTCGGATTCATTTTGAATATCTCATTGATTGTGATACTACATTAACCTGTGACTAAGCGAATAATATTGACAGGGAACATCTAGTCAGAATTAAATCTTTAATTTTTTACTAAACATTTTACATCTCTAAATCCATATTACGTAGTAATATGGATAATTTTGCAGAGACTTGTGTTTCTAAGTACTTTTCATCAAGAACTGATGTTACCAATACAAAGTAGAGAACCACCGAGAGCTAGAAAGCACTAACCTTTTGTCTCATCTTATTTGGAGATTCCACAATGATGCACAAACTCGATACTATACTGAATTGAATCCAGGACTACATGTTTTGACCAATATGATTCAATGAGTCGGAATATGACAGCCACTAAAGTGAGAAATAGCATCATGTACATCCCAATATTTGAGACCCTGGCACCCAAGTTATGTAAAATCGTCAATAATAAAGACGTATAGACCAAGAGTAGCGGTCGGTTGCTCCTCGATTTTCAGCAATCTTTCAACTTACGACAGTTCATTATAAATACCATCTCCTTTTGCCAACCGTAAAAACTAACTACCCACTGTTTGTTTTCCATTTCAGATTCTAATTTCAATAGCATGCTTACTATCTCAAATATGCATACCAATTATACTCACGTTGGATAATATATACTATCTAAAGTGCTAGATAATTGCTTAGATAGTGTTGTAGAAGCGTTCAGTCCACTTCACTTTTCCCTGATACTTAGACTTACAATAATCTTTAACCCTACCACTATTAATCAAAACTAAGAATTCACATACTACCCATTTTTTATTACTGATTCATTCCCTACTAACGATTAGATGATCATACTGAAATTTTGATAATTCTGTATGTACTTACTTCTTTTTTTCTGAATATATCATGTGGTGGGTTTTTTTTAAAAAAAAAACGTAATACCATAATTGCTTTACATTCCCCTTCAACTTTATTTCTGATCATTTAAATCTTCAGTCAGTTGTAATGTGTTTACATTCTGATGGAATGTTAGTCCCAAACACTGAATCATTTTCTGTATGCATATGTACTCAGTATAGTTGGTAAATTTTAACTGCACATGGTTACAATTACTATACTGATGCTGTTAATATATTTATTTCCACTAAAAAATGAATAAGTTCTGTTTGTGTTACTACAGTTGGGAATAAAGAATTACGATTGAATTTGTTATCTCGATAATTCTTTTGTCATCTGACATACAACGGAGTCATATAATAGTGATGGAAGGAGTTATATGTACATACTTATTCCTATCTCTGATCGTCAATGTGATTAAAACTAGTTGAGGTGTTTACTTACCAAATATTCAATAATACTAAGAGAACTCAATTAACAGTAATAGATCAATGGAAAATGCAGGTTCTGAAGTTTAGAGACATAGATGTTGGTGCTAACTCATATGATTCCAAAAGTGGCTTGTTCAATTTTGTAGACTATCACTACGCATTTCATTAAGGACTTTACTTACATTCAGTGATATGATGGCTAAAGCGTAAAAATATATAGATTATTAATGCGACTTATTTATCAACTTTGATCCATACTGTTTGCATGTGAACGGTAGTGATACTAATACAGTTGTCAAAGCCAAAGTAAGCAAGGTTAAGTTTCGAACATGCAACCTATTGCTTGAGAGTAGAGTGATTTATTCCCTAAGCCATTGTTCCACATTTTCCGGGGAATAAAAAGACCAATGGCATAGTTTTATCATTAAACAAAGTCCTCTTTGCAATCAAAGGTCATGTATTATCATTTATTGTGGTTGCTGTCACTCAGTAGAATGTCGTATGAAAGAGAGGGAAAAGCACCTGATTTGAAAAGTGAAATCTACTGTAGCTTCGCTTATTTTTTACAACACTTTACTTGACTACTTTGAAAAAAAAACAATATACATAACAGATTACACAATAGTGATAACATCAGTCAGTCATCGGTCATACTCAAGGTACATATATATGCATTGGAGTAATTACATTGATTGTAAATTAAGCATTCATCAAAATAAAGTGAATAAAACATGACCTCAAAATAACATATTTTACTTTATAATAATCTCCAAGGGAAAAAATGTCTTTTTTGCGAAATATTGAAAACAATTATCACATATGATTACCATTAGTACTATTAACAATAGTACTAAGTAATATATTTTCTTGTAAAATCGATAGGGAAACAACTATACATGAACAGTAGTAACCAAAAGAGAGAGAGAGAGAGATAGAAAAAAAGACTAAAGTAAACAATTTTACATAAATCATCAGAATAAAGTTATCCTCTTGAAGCATTTGGTCCTGTTCTAATTAACTTATGCCCATTTTCAACTAATTCTGATAAAGTAACACGACCACATTTTTCAATATACTGAGCAACGGCTTCATATTCATCATTTGTAATATGAATAACTTTGCCTCGATCATCCAATACCCCAGTTAACCGACCAGAAGACATAAGTGCTTTGATGTTTTCTATACAAACCTTTATAAAAAAATTAAATTACGGAATGACAAAAAAATTAATGTTAAATTCTAAAAAGGTTCATGATTATTTAGCTGTATGTTAATTACACTTACAGTGACCAGGATTTATACATTCACGTAAAACTGCTATCAGCTTCATTATGCATGACTAACGAGCTTAAGTTATTAATATAATACCCGTCATTTCAAACATAGTCATTTAACTAACAAATTATCAAGAGAACTTTAAAATTTCTAAATATCCACTTACAATAGCCTAACCCCTCAAAACACACAACAAAGGTAAATAAAATATAACAATTTGAGAACTTAATGTATGGTGACAAACTACCGTGAAAACCCATTCACTATTATATCAACTCTAGATGTAATCAAACATTTCTCAGAACACAGATCTGTGACAATCCTACTTTAACTCTTCACCATATTTTTATAAACAATGAAATGCATAGTTTGACCGAATAAAATCTTTGTTTTATTAGCATTTAAACTATAGACATTATTTTAAGGGTTTATATTTTCGCATTTTTTATATTTAGGACTGTGACAGATCAAGCTTTATTGGCACATGTCCATCATTAGCCGATTGACACAACATTGTCATAGTTAAACGTTTTGGTAAGATTGATAGCCATAATCCAACTTTAGTGGAGATATATTCAACATAGTTAATGAGAAGGAAGAGAACTACAAAGGACAGTTGATGACATATTAAGTGATTTTTAGAATTAAGTCGAAAAGGGATGACTGATTCCAAGTCCTTTACTACAAAGATTTTCTGATTCCTAATAATGTAATTCATCGAGTACAAATCCGTGTACTTGACTTTAAGTCACACTTTTAGCGTAAAGGTTAACGATGTTACACAGTTAGCTTGACTGAAGTACATGAAACAGGGTTCGAAACTAAGAATTAACGAGTAAAACCTAACTATACCAACCAATAAGCGGGCGATTCTCAAAGAATAAAGTCGATTTCAACAGTATTCCATAAGGAGAAAAATATACCTCTGTTTTCAAATTTAAATTGATTGCCAAATGTTCGACTGGAATGATTTTTGCTTCTTCAATAGCTGCAATAATTTGTGCATTAATTAATGCTTTTGCTTTGTCATCTTGTTGTTGTGCATCTAATCCCTCTTCTTCAATACTAAACTCTTGTTTTAAGCGCTCGTATTCAGCTTGTTCACGAGCTGCTTCTTCTTCACGACGTTTAGCCTCAGCAGCAGCCTATAGTTAAAAGTAAATTTTATGTAAGAATCTTAAATAGTATCACAAAATGTGGTAAAAATTAAACAACAGCTTAAAATTATAAATGATAATAGAAAACTTATATTCTACAAATACATACTTGACTATTATTGAACAATCAAAACAATTTTGTGTACATGAGTTAAGGAAACACAATACAGTTGGTCAACATAAATTTACTTCTAACTTTTTAGCACAATTAATTTTCAGCTTCAAGGTCATAGGTTATACTAAAGTGGTTAATGACCAACTGGATCACCCATGCCTCCATAATTTGTCTGTTTATTTACAGAGTCGGGTACATAATTCTTATTTATTATGAAAATTATAGGTTTGAGTCAGAGATCTAGCTTGTCTTCCTAATTTCCTTCCGATATAACTATCACTGAGGTTTGACATAACACTCATTGAAGCTGAAGTAAAATTTTACATTCAGAATGATATTCTAATGTTTCTGACAATGAAATTCTTCAACAAGGTCAAAATGACCATTTTACGAATTAGAACTACAAAATAGGAGAGAAGCATCATGAAGCTTTCCGTCCTAACTTCTGAAATTTCTTTTTATAATACTTGTGTGGTTATTTTACTGTCTAGAGTATCGTTTATGTGTCAGCAACGTATAATGAAAAATTAACGAAGAAAGAATACACCAACTAGTTTTTAGTCATGACACAATGCGAATATGCATTTTTCACAGCATGACTATAATGTCAATCAGGGAGCAGTGCTGCATATTGATATTACAATCTCACAATTGATTATGAAGATGATATCAAATTATTAAACAAGTAAAAGAAGGATAGAGTAACTCTAGTATTCTTCCTTTAATTAACTTATTAGTCAACTGTGGAGTTGTAATATTAATACGTGCTATTACCATTTCATTAGTATTACGTCATCACCACAAGGAATGTATCGATGTAAATTAAGAGTAAGAAACTTGTTGAAAAGAAACACTGATTCAATTTATTTGCCTTTTATCAAGTCAATAAAGAGATATTAGAATCGTTTTCAAAATATTAGGCGATGACTGGCTGGAACGAGTACTATAACTACATCGTTTCTAATCAATGTAACTAAAATTATTAGGGACTTATATGAAAATAATAGATAGAATCACAAAAGTATCATCAGTCACATTTTTGACTGTTCGCTACACACATGGACAAAAAATTATTTATAATCCACTAGCATGGATTTTAGAAGTTAATAAATGGTGTAAAGGCTTGCTGAGAGTGTTAAAGTAATGAACCATGCTGATCAAAATGGCACAAGACACTGACATTGTCATTATAAGGTGTACAATAACCGTATCCATATATGCTAAACAAAAATTCATACTAATATTTACTAGCAGTGTAAGAAAACGGACAATAGTTTATAAAAACCACGTATTCATACTGACTACCTAATTAGACGAAACCGTAACAGGATATATTAGGCAAGACAGAAGTTCTACTTTTATTTAAAATATGGTACAGTTGGGGGTCAAAAATAGTGTACTTCACACAAAATAAAATTTGTTTGTATGCAGTGACACTGTTGAGGCACTTAAATCGAAGGTGAGGTTTTTTGGGAGGCTGCTCCCCAAGCCTTTAACTTAAAGGTCTCGAAATAGAACGCTAAATGTGGTGGTATGGTGACCAGTGACTGAAATTCGGTTCTTACCCTATCTGTCCCCTTAGCATGCCGGAACCGATGTACGCCAATGGTTTGGAATCGGGATTCCTTAGTTCCCCATACGTGTATTCTCTGTATCTACCACCTAGATCCAAGCACTGGGCGCTAGCCTTCCATTCCGTCACTTTCGTAATGCCTTCAATTGGATGCGAACTCTTACTAACCTGAGGCGCCAAAACATTTTAGAGCCACATGACGGGATATCAGTCCAATAAACATAAACGCTGATACCTAATAAAACTGCTTGAACCCCTAAAAATTTGTTCAAGCGTATTTTCTGAAAATGGTATAATCTTTTTGCGAAATATTCAGAGGTTACATTAAGCAAACAATACGATAACTAGAGCTAAATTTTGCGTCTCCAATAAACAATTGAATGAAGATAGTTAGTAGACACGAAGGTTAATGTGTGAACATGGAAAATAACTTACTGCCGCGGCTGCAGCTTTTTCTTCTGCTTCTTCTGCTTTCTTGCGTTTTTCAATTTCCATGTCTTCGATTTTCCTTTGATGCTCCCGGTAACGTTCCTCAGCTTCTCGCTCTTCTTTTCGACGTTCCTTTTCAGCTAACTTGGCAGCTTTTTTGGAGCCAACTTTCTTTGAACTTTCTTTTGATTGGTCTGCATCTGAAGGCCGGGTGTCTAGATTTTCCATGACATTTTCGACACGCCTATCGTCCTCCTCAGATTCTGAAGCATCTCTCATCCGAGCAGCCATACGGCGCTGTCCACCTACATTTCCAACGCGGCGACGCACTCTGCCAGCAGCAGCTGCATGTACGTGGGGGCGCTGTCCACCTTAAAGAAGAAAATATTTTTAATAAAGACAATTACGTACCAGAGAACATGGAAAACGACTTTTCGAAACTTTAAATTCCACAGATTTTGGAATGTGGATAAACAAAATTAAACGAAAGCAGAAAACAACATCAATCAGTTATACGCAACGTGTAGTCTGTCACATGTGTACACTAATTAAAGTTACGACACCCTACTGGCACGATAAGATGAAATCGTCAAAACAATCCCTGAGTAATAGAGGTAGTAATAGTATCAGTAGTCATAGAAAAAACTAGGCTTTGGGGATATAGTTCGAGAATATATGAATTAGTGGAATGAAAAATTAAACAATACATCCTTAATTTTCCTTAAGGAATATCAACTCCTTTTGTTGTTTGAAATGATAATGCTAAACTTAAGAATGTGGCCATCTGACGAAGACTTACAATACGGATGGCGCAATTTATAAGAAAGGAGTAAATATGTAAATTTTGGAATTTCCAAGGTTTTAAAGTGCTCAATAAATATCAGCACCACAAGTAGTGGAAAATTGAGATAAAACGGCTACGCTAATTAGCGATAATGGCAGGAAGAGAGTTGCACGCATTTGTAAAATTACTCGAAAATAATATCGGTAATCAGCCAAGTTTTACCTTTGACAATCGCATTATCGAAATTAAAAGACGTAAATACAACATCCGTGCGAGTAATAACCTGTTTCTTTATATACTAGTTAACTGATGTTTCAGTATTAGCCATAGGATTACTGTCTTGCGGGCGACTAAAGAATGATATTTTTCCAGTATGACGCTGGAAAGCTTGTTTATCTACAGCGTACCCGCAGTGCATTGTCCTGTTACTTTTTAGCATGTAAAACTCAAAATGAAATGTTGAGTATGAGTACAAAGCATCACCCTGATTGACGTAGTCGACGATGTGCTTTGATGAGTGAATTTCGTAAACTAGGTGATCAGCACCATAACACTACTCATCTTCCTCTTAATAGATTTAATCGAACTGCTGTATAACTTCGGATGAGACAATAAATAAATCGATGTAGCTAAATGTTGAAGATTTAAATATACCGGAGGTAAAATATTTTTTAGTATGATGGGTTTTAATAAAAATAACAACCGACGCTCGGTCACTTCCCTGTCACAAACATCATTTAATATACCATACTTTTGTCGAAAGTTAGGAAGTGTCTTTAACACAAAACAAGAGGAATTCATCAATAGTCTTTATAACGGCTTCAGCCATACTTGTAAGTCATTTTCGTGATAAATCCAGCCATAAAGTAGTTAACTTGTTAACAACAATTAATTATATCGAATGCATAGTATCTAACAATAAAGTGTACATGTTAATCGGTCAATATGTAACTTCCATGATAATGAACAGTTTGGATCTATTGATGAAAACCCTCGTCATTTTATAAAGCGTACTCGCCATTTAGAAAAGTCATCCTACAGTCCAGACGAATTCCCTAACTGCACACTTATCACGGCCTGCTGTCGCGTTGTGATTAACTGTATACCTAATGTTGGCACGAGTAGGTGTGTCACATACCACAGCCACCAGTTTTACAGCTACATATCTTTTAACCTAAAAATAATGCAAGCCGGTATCCTTCAATTATCCTGGTCCCGAAATAACATCTGCCGGAAACTGATTGAATTCGACAGGTTTTGTGTTCCCATTGGAACACTTTAATCACGAGAACATCACTAATTTTAGGAGGGAAAATGAGGCCTAACGTAAGCTATAGTCGCTGATTTGAAGTCCCATACAAAGAAAGTTGTAGTAACTCACATAATAAAAACGCCTTTCCATTGCACAGATAAACCCGAATGGTATGTTATTTCTGTTCATTTTTAGAAGACGTAGTAAAGCGAAAGTCAGATTACTTGTATGATTCTGTCGACTTGGATGTCGCAGAAATGCAGGCTGTGTACAACCAGGTGAAACACCCGAGAATAAGGCTGCTAAAAACTCTGAGTTCCCACTCCTGACACTAGACTTATGCCCCCAACTGCCCTGGTACGGCTGAGAGTGGGAAGAGTCCACTCTCCCTCTCGAAATGCTCTCACATGACCACGCGTATACAGCTTCTGCCAGGGAAGTCCTACTCACTGCCTTCTCGTGGCATTACTGTTGTTTACGAAATCGAGAGGACGAAAAGCGAATGTCCGGTGCTTTAACCGGGTTGGTAGACACGGAGGGTCCACCTAGGGGAGTTGGAAGACCCTGATTCCAAACCAATGGTTCACATGGGCTCCAGTATCCTGAAGGGACAAATAGCGTATGAACCAATTATTGGTCACTGGCTACCATGGGACTGCATCTCCTCACAATGCTCCATTGCCTTGTGGATCAGACCTTTAGGTCAAGGGCTCGGGGTGTGCCCCCTAAGAAAACAACCCACTTGAGTTTGGGCACCTGGGCAGTATCACAGCCCTCACACAAATGAAATGAGATTTGTGCGACGCATATGTATCTGGTGCTTCTTTGTACCAATATTTATGTGTTTAAATAAAATAAAATTGCAAAGTAAACCTGTTATCCTTACAAATTTGCACAGAATAGTTCAAGCAAAATGGAGTTATTGCCATCACCTGGCACTTCAACTCAAAGTAACAGTGCGATTTGGGATAAGTTTAATCTGAAATAGTATTTAATTTTATAGACTACAAGAAATAAATAGCTAAACTGTCTTCCAATGCTGCTGAATTGTCAGAGAATAAGGCGGATGTTATCACTAAAAATACCTATGTTTGATCACCAGTCAAAAATAAACTTGGCGGAGAAGGGTTATTTAGCTAAGTTTTCTTTATCAATTGAAGTGGAACTGGAGGCATTAGTAATATAAGTAAGTTTGCATTTTAGATGGCAGTGATAGCTAGGCTGATAAACAACCGGTCGAAAACGTCCAATGGATTAATTTTATCTAATGTAATAAAACCGTATTTGGCGATAAAGTTAACGTTGTTGGGAACTGCCGCAAAGCGGAGTATCCTTAAGCTTATATTCCACAACAGTATAAAAAAGATCAAACTTTCGTGTCTCTCATTCACAAGGTGTATTAATATCTAAATGATTTTCGTCCAATATTAGTGAGAAAAATCATGTAAAAGTCTACGATACTGCATGGTTACTTTCCGACATGACATGCAGCAGGTAAACATTGTAGTAGGAAAAGTAATGTGAAAATTTTTGCTGTTAACTTTGCTTCCGTTTTTCGAAAGAAGAGGTCAGCTCTCTGTAATATTACTGTACGTTTTACCTTAATTCATAACAAATTTAGGAAAAGTCTATGGAGAAGGGTAACAATTAAGTGCTCCCAAACACCAAATAAAGGGGAAATAAAAGCGAACAAAGAGGAAAATGCATTGGAAAATAAGTCGTAAATAAAGGGGAAATGCGCCAAAATGTCTGCTTTTTCGCCTGTCCGGGGGAAATAAAGCGGAATTTCCCCTTTCTGTCTCACTGCTTTTCAAATGTCTCTAAATTGCCGATTTTTACACTAAATATCCGCTACATTGTCTACTTTTATACTACATACACACCGATGTAATTAAGCGCCCACTTTTAAAACGCTTCTGTATTTACCCCAACCGCCTCCTGTGTTCGCTTTCACCGTCTGTTATAAGTAGGTCTATGACATCCGAGGACTCTTGACAAGTTCACGGTTGCCCTACGTCTACGAGCTCTTTCACTAACTTGGCTTAAACTCATGTTATCGGACCAACAACATAAACAGTAAGAAGGAACTAAAAGAACAGAGAGCACGTCACTCACTTGCATCGTGTAAGTAATTTATAACAGACGGTGGAATAAATTACGTACAGATTTTCTGAGGAGACATGACTTGTTTTCGTTTAGTAACTTTGCTATTGAAAGCATGACTACAGGTAACTGAATTTACCACCTATATATGTAGAAACGATGTCAGTTGACAGAGACAGTAATTGTCATGAGACTCCTTCAACTGTAATACCTTCCACAAGCTGTACCAATGAAAGGCTTCTGGAAGATAATGGTACGTGTATGAAGTTCATACGCTAATAAATTTCTTATAGGATGTTCTACCGTCGATTTGCCCTGTCACAAGCCCTTGAATCGTAAAGAGAAGATCAACAGGATATTAATGAATTTAATGACATCAACCTCTCTGAGTATTCGAGATGCAGACCGGGTTCTGAATGACTTTCGCCTTCTCATACCAGACTTGCCGACGAGCATTAGAAGTCTCTTGAGGACGTGCACAAGTGTACAACCAAAGTCCATCAACAGTGGGGTTTACTACCATCTTGGATTGAAGACCAACCTGCTAAGATATGTTGAACGTTGGTTGTGTACTTGTGATTTTGACACTTTACAATTGTATATTAATATAGATGGGCTTTCTATGTCAAGAAGCTCCAGTCAACATTTGTGGCCTGTATTAGGACGGATCGTTGCCCCTAGACTTAGTGATGTCTTCATGATAGGGATCTACGGAGGGAATACTAAGCCGGCACAATTCAACGAAATTTCTGCCGATACTATTTCTGAAATAAAAGAAATGACTGAAACGGGTCTACTTAGTGTTAGGTTCAATAAATACATAGCTATTAAGTTAACTGCAGTAATATGTGATGGACCGGCTCGTTCTGATGTTAGGTACACTGTTAATCACAACGGAAAGGCAGGTTGCGACCGGTGTGTTGTAAATGGTAGACGACTTGATGGAAAGATGACTTTCCCAAACGGTGAATATACGTTAAGAACTGACGACAGTTTCCGGAATCAGACACAATCTATTCACCATCAAGGACATTCTATATTCGAAAGTCTGCCGATAGACATGATATCAACTTTCCCCTTAGATCCCATGCACATGGTTTACTTAGGTGTCACAAAGAAACTTGTGACCCTCTGGATAGAATTAGGACACAAGAGGCTAAAGAACGTAAACTTATGTGTAATTAGGACTATAAATAAGTTGATATCTAGGTGCGTGGAAAGTACTCCCTCTGACTTTCAGCGTAAATGTCGAACACTAGACTACGTATCCGTATGGAAGGTGTCGGAGTGTAGGTTGTTTCTTCTATACTTAGGCCCGGTTATTCTTCAAAGTATTCTGCCTGAACCTTTGTATCTAAATTTTAAACGTCTTGCTTTGTCTATTTACTTGCTTGCACATCCTAAGTTTGTGATTGTATTTCCTTTGATTTCCTGTTATGTAATATTTAGTCTCCCAACAATAAGTACGTAATCCTTAAGGCACCAAGCAAAAGTAAGTTGATGATTGCAGCCGGACGTTGGGTTATTGGAGAAAAACTCTGTCTGTATCCAAGGGAGAACATTGATCTTCATCTGCAAAACAATGACCTACCTGAAGAAAATTAGTCTATGTTCAAGTGCAGTGTTGTCCACAAATGCGGTTAGTTACAAACATGCAAACGATCGCTTTTTATAGAAAGTCTCAAATCTGCCAATGAATTGTCGGCAGCGTTCCAAATGTGCTATGCTACTAATCGGAACTCTTCGCCGGACGACAATACGTTGCTGTTAAACACAGAAAAGCAAAAGAGGTCAGTTCAATAATCTTACTTAAATTTCGTAGAAGTGCATTGAAACGTAAAGAAGGTTTTCTTTACAATTCCGTGGACATGGATGTCGCAGAGATGCAGGCTGGGAATAGCCGCGTCCAATATCCGAAAATTCGGGTGTTTGAGAAGGTTGTCTCTCCGATTGCGAAGTAAGTATCTTTAATTTGGACATGTCAATTAAGCAGTTCAACACAATTAGACACCTCGCCCTCCACGTCCGAGGATAGAAATCTAATGGCTGAGTAAGTCATCCCTACGATCTAGTTCAATTTTTCCGATTTGAAAGGATGCATACTGTGCAGCTAAAAATATTGGCAAGCTTGAGTGAACTTAATACAAATATGAAGCTGATGCTCTCAAGGTTCACTGACCGCGAAGATCCGCGTCAATTCGACCGTGGACTATCCAGTCAACAGTCCCCTTTGCCATCTGAAGAGGAACTGGGAACTTTGGACGCTTGCCTAGAGCAAAAAGACGTGAGGGACAGATTTGTAAGCACAAAACATGATTTTTATCCTTCGTTCCTATTACAGATGGCCATGTTGACGCGTTTAATGGATGATGATCCTAAAACCTCCATGCGATATCTTCTGTCCTACATCATGAAACCTGAAGTCGCCATTAATTTCACGCTACTTGGTACTTCATCGAAACGAGCGATTCAGAAGTGCCGGTTCTATGGCTGCGTACGAAAAGAGATAAATAAAGTTTTTAAACTTCAGGTGCACTTACTAATCGATTCCTGTCGTCATCTGTCAACGAGAAAGACCTTGCGAAACTATATGACATGGCTACGCAAAGTTATTTTCACGACATGAGAGACAAAGTACAGAAGCATCATCGACGGAAGAAAGAACACGTACGTACGACTTTAAAGTGATTATTGTTTTCGCCTTATCTATAGGTAGAGTCTTCCGTGTTCAGGGATATAACCGTAAGTTCAGCTTCAAGTACCTTGTTGTACAAAACAAGTTTCCTAGATATAGTAACGTTTTCCTTCATTAAATTTTAGAATTCACAAGAATTATTTGAGTCTCCATAGTCCAACAGGCCTGATGGAGAGAAACGATACGTGAAATGCCTGGTCCGTGACAACTGCAATTACATAAGGAACATTGATGCTCTACCATTTGCCAACTGCTCATAACGTTGTACATTAATAAGCCTTTTGTTTTCAATAAAAATTTGGAACTTATACCATATTTTACGTACATTATATTATTCGTGTGCTGTGTTGTGGGAATGAAAGCGAACACAGGAGGCGGTTGGGGTAAATACAGAAGCGTTTTAAAAGTGGGCGCTTAATTACATCGGTGTGTATGTAGTATAAAAGTAGACAATGTAGCGGATATTTAGTGTAAAAATCGGCAATTCGTCGGATATTTAGGGTGAAAATCGGAAATTCGTCGGATATTTAGTGTAAAAATCGGCAATTTAGAGACATTTGAAAAGCAGAGAGACAGAAAGGGGAAATTCCGCTTTATTTCCCCCGGACAGGCGAAAAAGCAGACATTTTGGCGCATTTCCCCTTTATTTACGACTTATTTTCCAATGCATTTTCCTCTTTGTTCGCTTTTATTTCCCCTTTATTGGTTGTTTGGGATGCTGTTACTCATTATGAATTAATATAGCACTAGCTCTAAAAGTTACAGGACTCGGAGAAGTGACGTTGAAAGGTCAGTTCACGTTAATCCACCTGATACAAATGATAACACTAATAAACGTGTATTAAGGAACGCTACTATCAATACAGTAAATAATATCAAGGATTCAAATAACACTGTACGCTTTTCCAAGATATAACCCCGTTTATAATGCTGTTCTCAAGAAATTTATCCGGGAGAAATATTACCTTTCTTAGTTGACTTGTTATACAATTTCCAGACAATAAATACCCCAGACAAAAGAATAGCGACTGCGAAAATAAGCCCGCCGAAAACGACCATCGAAACGTGTACCGACCTTGAAAACCCCACCCTGATGAGCGGTTACAAAAAATGAGTATTCAGTAGTCTTGGCCTACCCGCCTTCAACATCTTACTGGTCTTCAAGTTGAAAAACTGATTGATTACTTTGAGCTCGCATCTTTATATTCGACAAAGGTGAGCAAGTCAGCCTAGATGTAATGTTACGAATTGAGTTGACAGATAACAGACGGCTGACCTATTATAAATGTAAACAACATCATTATTGAGGCAAGCTGTAATCATTGCTTTAAGCAGTCACTTGTGGTTCAATATTTGAGGTTAAGGTGAATTTCAAAACAGAGAATCGAAATCTAGAAGGCCTCTTATAATCTTAGACGAAGAAGGCAAGACATTTGGATGAATGACTCTGTAAATTTACCCGAAGAAAGTGCTTTCATACGAAGAGTTCACAGAATAACGATCTTAAGTGAAGAAGTATGGCTGATAAGCAGTTAGCCCTAGGCTTTAGTGGACCTATATCTGACTCTAATTGAATCGGACCAACGATCGTTATCGAATGATTGCTATCAGAATATACATATCCCCAATCCTCGTATATAATCATCGACCTAAATCACTTTTATGAACAACGGAGTTAAATAGGTGAAATACGAGAATGAAGATTTAAATACGTATATTTTGTACAATCGTTGATCGGAAAGCGAGGCCAGACAAAATGACGCGCAATGAAGAAGACGAATGAGCCAACTAAGCATGAATCAATATATATAATCAAACAAAAATAAGCTACAGATATGTAATGAGTAAGATTAGAAGTGCACACACATACGCTTACAATAAAACACTCAAATCTGACAGGCGAATAATTAGCAAGGTCAAAATGTGACTGAAGAAGAATAAATAGATCGGCCTGTCTGGAAGCTAGAATAAACTATTTGTGTTCAGCATAACACATGACGTTACACTATCCCCCACAAGGCTATCAGATAATGCGAAGGTTGTTTTCATACTATCTGACAAAAGGTGAACTATAAGTGTTTCAGCTATTAATCGTTATAAAGTGTAAATGGAAGATGATATTTCGAAATAAACTCAAGAGTCTTATAAAAGTAACATCAAAAATATGAAAGTGATGGTTTAACCAATAAATCCCTTACTCAAAGGCAAAGATTCTAAGTAAAATAAACTTAAAACAAGCAAGGTCTAACGGCGTATTGCAAAGAAGCAAAAATGGACTGTTAGGTATGTAGAAGTAAATTAATCCTCAAATTATTGATTCTGTAAGTCTAAAACATTGGTGCTGACCCCACTGGCTTTACTAAACACACCCAAGCTGAAGTCGCTGGATCATGCATCCTGGCCAGATCATCATTGGGTACACCGCACTACTCACCACTCGCAACAGCTATCCAGCTTCGAGTGAATGCTTATCGACACACCAATAACTTTCCAAATATATCTTCGGCTTCCTTTATTCTTGACCTCTTTTTTCACCGGGTTTATAATTTTCTGACATTATAGCTGTTACGAACAAAAGCATTATCAAACACTGAATAAGCATGGCGTCTATGGTAATGTAGGATCATGGGATATCACTGAACTTTAGTAAAATTACGCATCAAGCTGAACATGTTCATACTTTAGTAGAAGACTTGTAACAGCATTATTTGTCAACCATACGATCCTTCAAGTCCAATGTACGAAAACTGAAATGACTTGGATTGAACACTTATAATAGGTCGTAGATAGTAAACGTGAAAGTATCTAATGGAGAGGATATGACTCGATCATCCACATGCGGTCATTCTATGTAACCCCAGGTTTTTTTATACCAAGTATGTTACAACCCTCATCCAAAATATGTTCTCCAAAATGCCTTAGCAGCAATCGCTGTATGTCACAAAAGGACTAAAGCTGAACGAGGTAACTTTCTAAAGTTTGTGGTCGTCTTTGACTCGTTCAAGATTACCAACTTATTTATTAATCATCGTTACTTTTGTCTTTTCGTTGAATAATTTGCATACATAGCTTCTTCACATGAAGTTGGAGACCTCGTAGGTTTGTGTTTGCCCCAGTAGTAGTAATTAATCCTTATCCATAGGCATACCCTATGCGTGATAAATTACATTTTACGTTGCCTTCACCTGTTAGTTCTTGACCAATTGTCATTTGGTCTATCGTTGGTTTGAGAATTTCTCGAAAGGCTAGGTTAAGTAAAGTACTGGTTGTTGATTGAAGTTTAGTCTAGTAGTAAGACAGTTTCCTGTGTCGCAGGTTGTCATGTACGTCTCAACAACATTAGGTATAAACCTAGATGTAAGGTGAGTGATCTCGTATGTGTTCAAATATCTGTAAAATTTCTATACTTTATATGTATTTTTATATTCTCATAGTAATGCCCAATAACCAAACTGTCATCCTTCGTTTTATTGCGGTCTGGTCAGCACATAAGGTATGAGCTATGAAAGTCGCACAGAAAACTACGGAACACTATGAGTTTTGAACGGAAAAGAGAGGACTAGATGCATACCTCCTGATACAAGAACTGGTAGCAAGCAGTCGCACGATGTAAAACTGTCTGCAGCTCTGGTTTCTTCCATATGGGCAGTGGCACAATCTCAGCAACAACGGAAGCTCCCACTCACAAAATTACCTACTTAAAAATATCCAAACAGTTACCGAAACGAAGTGATCAAAAAATTGATTTCTTGAAAGATGAATAACTCACAAGTCAGTAAATCGATAAATTGGACTCATTAGTAAGCTGATAAGTTAGTAAGTCGATAAGTTTGTTCTCTCTGTTGTTAATGTAACATCCTATCCTTACCTATAATGCGCTATGGAAGCAAGTTAGCTTGTCAATCAAATCAGGTCAGAACGGGCTAAACATTCATCTCATGGCATGACTTCAACACAGGATTGTGTAAGCTTCCAAGGAAAAAATTTAGTTCAAACTGAGTGGATGGCCATTACCGGACTCACTAAACGTAACCTAAAACATGGGACCGTACGGAAAAGACAAGCAAGCGCAAAGAAATAAATCGGCTTATACAAGTGTGGTGTTTAAATGAATCAATGATTTCTTTGTATTGATGACTGTTTTGATTTTGAATTCCAAATACAGTACATTCGTTCGTGTTCATCTAATACTTCTTGATTAAATTGAGTTATTCCTGTGGTTACCAGTCTATACTACAATTCAAATACTTCTAACCATCACATTCGCGTTGCGATTGAGCCTGTGATAGAACGGCTAGATATGAATTCAGATTTTAATGCTTTGAAGCATTACATGGAGAGGTACGAAATCTGGGCTATGACCAAGGAAGATGATGAGGATTTTAAAATTGCGGCTCATTTCCATAAATTCATCGGAAAGGAAGCATCCAGCTTAATAAAGATGATGGCAGTTCCTGACAAACCGATTTCACTCAATGGTCAATGCTGCGAAAACGTGTCTCGGCAAGCGTGGTCGGGACACGTTGGTCAGAACTCGATCTGTCGACACGCAGATTGATGTGAGGCAAGCACAAGTGAGTTCGAAAAGTGCTGACTCACATCGTCTAAAAGAGGGAGGGCAGCCTCCAAAGAGGTCTGTCCCGACCAAAAACTCGTGAAAAGAAGTTTCTTCTGTCTCTCGTATTCAAAATGGTCTCCAGCAGGAAACTTTCAGAAGCCGAAGTCGCAAGGCTCGGTCGGTTTCCAGCGCAAAACATGACCCGACCTCCCATGTCGTCGACAACCCTCCGGAAGGCCTGACGCGACTGTGGTCACTTCTTCAAACAACGTCAACGATTGGGTACAGGTCGCAAGCAAAAAACGACAAAACGACGTAAAAGAGAATCCTGCCCCCATCAAAGAAGTCGAGAAATCGAGGACTGATCACAGCGACAGATCAGTCATTTATAATAGAATCAAGGAGAGTGAAAGCTCAGAGCCGAAAGCCCATTTTGAGCATGACATTGTGTTGATAAAACAGCTACTCAATCAAGTTATGCCCCAAAACATCTCCGGAGTCACCTTGCTAAAGCTGTATAGATTTGGTAGCCTGGCGAATTTGAAGCCTAATCAGTCTAAATTGCATAAAGTAGTTTTCAAATCCCCAAATGAAAGCAACCTAAGTTTACAAAATGGACACAAATTAAAGGGTTCAGGAGTTTTTCTCCGTAAGGACTTACCGCTGGTGGACCGTGTCAAAAGACGGGAAGCCGAAAAAGAACTACAGATCAGATTCAACGCTGGCGAAAAAGACCTGAAAATTGTAAATTTTCGGGTTGTGAGGCTTCGACAGAGGATGATGCCGAAGCCACTCTGGGTGATAAGCGATCGGAACTAAGTGTACAGATTGACTCTACCAAGCCAGACATAACCGCAGTTACAGAGACTTGGCTGACACAATCTGTAGATTCTAGGGAACTTGGTCTCAAGGGTTTTACATTAGGAAAGGCCGACAGAATACAAAAACGTAAAGGACGGGGAGTATCTCTATTCATTAGGAATGCTATTCCATTCGCCATTATCGACAGTGTTTCCTATGAGAGTGGGAATTAGTTAGTTGCCGCTTGAAATTCAAGGGACAAGAGCTTCTGCTTGGTTCGATCTATTGCAGTCCAAGCTGTGAGGTAAATGAGGTCCTGCTAAGCAGTCTAAACACTTGGTCACGAAGTGGTCGATGTCTAATCTTAGGGAACTTTAATGCACCCATGGTAGACTGAGGAAATCTGCGAACTGAATCGTCAGATAATTCCTTCGAACAGGAATTATTATTAGTTGATGCAGTTATCACATGTGCCTTAGTGCAACATGTGAAGGAAGCGACTATGAATGACCCGGGCTCAGAATCATCCTTACTAGATCTTATATTGTCAGCTGAATATTGACTTTCCCATCGAATCATCAACGAGTGGAATTCATTACCTCAGCACGTGGTTGAGGCTACATCCGTCGACTCTTTCAAAAGAAAGTTGGATCAACTGAAAGACCAACAATGCCAGGACTAACACAGGCCATCAAGCCTTCTGTCTTTTCCAAACTGAAACTGAAACTCTTCTATACAACTCTCAAGGAACTACTGTTGGACCATGTGAAGCATACAATTTTCAAATGCGGTAAAGGGGAAAAATTCAGTGAAATAACTCGCAAGGACATCAGGAATTCCACTACTTTACTGCATCGTCGCAGTCCAATATGTAATCAAGGTTATTCAGATAACAATTCACTAAATTGTGAAACAGTGAAGATGAGCACAAGTTTGGTGAGTACTTGTTCTATGGCAAATTTCAACCACGTAATTCGTGCGTATTTCGTAATTCCAAATGCTTTAAATGTGGTAAAACTGGACACATTCAGTCATTTTGTAATACCATGATTCATTTCGCTGAAAGTAATGCTAAGATGGATGTTTCTAATGATCACTTATCTCTATCCGAGACTTCTAGAAGCGGCATAAAGTCACATAACAGTTCAGAGTTGAATGAAACCTAGAATCATTGTGAGACAAAAATTTGTAATCAACCAACTTCTCATCGGATTTCTCGTGTTATTGTACCAGATATAGTTTATCGCAATAAGTCACATATTTCTGATGAAATATCTTACAACCCTTAGAATAAAATGTTGAATGAGTTAAATCATGATCAAAAACCGAATTTAGTTTTGGTAGATGCTGATATTTCTAGTGATCCATTATTCTCTAATGAGACTCTTAATAAATTTGAGGGAAATATTTCAGGAAAATCAAATTCTGATGTCATATCAAATGTTATTCGTTGTCACAATGGATTTATCTCTAGAGATATCCCTAATGAATGTGATAAATATGTTCCGAATGAGTCGAATTCTAGTCACATCTCTGATGTTATTGTATCAGATGTTGGATACTTTCATGAACAATGTTTGTTGAGTAGAATCCATAGTCAGTGGTATGATAAATCAGAGGGAATAGCAAGTTTTCCTAAAGCAATCAGAGAACCAGTCCGCCCAGATATGGAGTTCGCACAGGCAGGGAATCCAAATCAAGTCCAAGATTATCCTAATGAGTATAAGGCAGATGAATGTTTTTCATTTGATTGTTTCGCAAGTGAATGAAGCCTAGATGAATCACATGTGTTGATTACATATATCAATGCATATTTATCTGTGTATTCTAATATGAATAACAAAAAGAATATGTATCGTAATTTTTATTCAGGTCAAAGTTACATGATGGAATGCCTCAAATTACGTGTCAGTGTTTATCCCCAAATACTCACAGTAATCGATGCGTGAGATTTCAGAAGAAAATACAAATCGGGAACGTCATATCGGTTATAACATTGCGACCTAAGGACTCAACATTATTTCGTGGAGGAGGATATTGTTGGAAATTCTATGACGCAATATCTAAATATCAGTGGTTTAACTACACAATCGACATGATGATGGTATACAATTCCAGAGCCCAGGTGAGTCTGTTCCAATTTCGGTTGTTAATTCTAATACTAACGAGTGCATTCTTGATAATACATAGTCTATATCCAATGCACTGTCGAACAGACGTAGGATGAACTTCAGAAGAAGACGTACAATCGATTACAGACGCTGGCACTCCAATTTGAGCTGTGGAGGATGTGATGTTTGAATGAATCAATTATTTCTTTGTATTGATGACTGTTTTTATTTTGAATTCCAAATACAGTACATCCGTCCGTGCTCATCTGATACTTCTTGATTAAATTGCGTTATTCCTGTGATTACTAGTTCATACTATAGTTCAAATACTTCGAATTATTACAACAAGCTCGTGACAAAGATACTGGATTCAAACGAATTCGGTGAATATACCAAAACCATAAGTAATTTGATTCAGTTAAGTGAAACCGAACCATAACCAAATAACGTATCGAGATAAACATAACCCTATTCACATAAGAAGAGTTACCACTCAGTAATAAATAGTTAATTTCTTACCAGTGCGGATCACCAGTCTAGGTGGCCGTCGTGGATGGTCATGTTCTGCTGGGTTGGAACTAGGATGGCACATCCTCGCTTATCTCGAAGTTACACCTCACGTTTGACATTTATAGCTCGGATTATATTGTTTCAGTATGCATATACTGGGACTACATTGATAACTGCATAGAAAAAGCAATCCTCTAAAAACGTTGTACCATAGGAAAATATTGGAGTATATATATATATATATATATATATATATATATATATATATATATAGGACCCACTGCCACATGAACCAGTGCATGGCATGCAGTTGATTATTTGACTTTGATAGGGCTCGAGAAACCATTCGATCAATATTCATTGACCTATCTGATTGATGGTTTGGCTAGAACCCAATAACAATTTATTGGCACTAAATGTTAATCGAATCTAATCAATATCAAGGATAACAGACACAGATTAGTCGAACTCATGCGTTGAGCAGCCTTGTCACTAGTTTTATTTTTTCATAAGTAAACGCTATTCCGTAAACATAGATTGCTCCCCGAAGTTGCTAAGCAAGCAGGGCAGTACGACCACTAGGTTGGGAAACCATAATAGCTCGACGTTAAATCACGACAACTGGGCAATCCTTCTGACCATAAAGGGTTGCAATTGCTATTCAAACGACACAATTAAACTCTTTATCAATAATAGCGCGACGCCCATAAGTCAATCTATTGAAAGCATGTTTCATTATCAGCTCCAAGGTCATAAGATGCTGAACCTTCAGAGATGCAAGCCTCCCACCGGTTTTGTAATAAGACTGTGGACAGTTATTCAACATAAAGAGGACACAGAATAGCCCCTGAATTACCTAGTGTGACTGCGAGGACAGAAGAAAAATAACGGTTCGGAGTCCAACATCCAAATATATCACTCCCTGTCTTGTTATATTCCAGAAGAGGAACAACCCATCTACATGATCGGGAGTCACTGTCTCAACGTAGCCCACATAATGCGTCACTCCAACTTCCTGCCAGGAAGAACCAGACACACCCAACACACCTACATACTTTATTCTAGCTCCAAACTATTGTCATCTTTATTCACTGACTATACGCTGGGTTGCTGTCAAACAATCGCAAAACTACTCAATTAACTTTAGGTCTGCAATAAGTTGTCTCGTGTATTCGAAGCAATGAACCACAACGGTGACCTAACCGACTTCCAGTTTACAAATAAATTACTTTAAAGCAATATAGATAAGTAGAAAAATCAAGATAGACCAAATTATGTAAATGTAGAATGCATAAAATTATACTCAGTACTTAAAAAAATACTAAACAAACTCTGTAGAAACACCTAAATTAACCTGTATTGTAAGGTGAACCGTGAAGACAACAGACTACTAGAACAGAACCTGGCAATATATCATCAAATTCATTGTATTTACAAAACAAACTGACGTTAAAAATTATGTTATTTAGGTGGAATAGTTCCCAGGAAACTTCGAATTTCTGGTGTTATTTGTGGATGTTCATGACGGCGACACAATTTAAGTAACTTTTCACGTTGAGATGGGTTAACAGAATGCCTATAAAACTCCAAAAATACCAATAAACTTTTGAACCAAGTCAGCGGCATACGCTTCTCATCAGTGAAGTAAACAGTACAATCTTTATCAAAACTAAAATGGAAAAGGCACAAAAGTACTTTAGGTTATAAAAGCGATATGACAGTTTGTTGATAATACTGAAAATATGTAAAAGCAAGTACAATTTAGAGATCATTACAATAACACATCTTTTTAACGGGGAGTGATCGAACAATCTCTTACCTCATGTTAACTATACATATAAAATAATGAACATTCATATCACCACTAAAAACATCAGCTTAACACTAAGGTAAAGTCCTTTGGGCCAATGGTTTACTGTAAACTAAGAAGGAAAAAGGATCCGCAAACGACCTACATGGTTAAAAAATTGAACAGGTTACTTTTTTTTAATCTAACTGGATAACCACTTATGCACTCCAAGGTCAAACGATTTTCACGACAGTGATACTAGTCCTCTGTCGCTTTCGTTCACACTACAGTATAGAAAAGCTTTCACTTTATAATCCCTTCACAAACCACGACTGAATAAATATTCTATGGGAAAAGGGTTGTTATGATAATAAACACTGGAAAATTCAAACAAAACACTAGTTCCCGGCACATTTTTCGTTCTGTCTATCCTTTGACAAAACGAGAGACGAAGATATTGAAGTTCATGTACTTCATATATATGATGGTTGGAAAAATAGTTGCGGCATTATTTAATTGATACAAAACTTTAATGATTTAAAGCAGGTGGAAGGTAGCGGGTTTTTAAAAGATTTTAAAAATCACAATTTGAATCTATGGGGAGATAGTACAGTGAAAATTCCGATTTAAACACCAAGTAAAAAGACAAATAAAGCGAAGAAATATTCCTTTTCAGCCAATACGTATATACTTAATAATCATAAGGAAATACACCAGCCAAGTGGTGATGTGTCAGATAACAGTATTACAAATCTAAGTGTTTATGAAAATAATTGTGACTGTTTAACAAAACTGTTAGTGGGACATAGATTGGATGTTTCATGTATGCATGTATGCATGTTTCATGCATGATGGTGTTGCTGCGCGCTGATTGGCTAATTCTAAACCGATCAGCCCGGGCATATTATTGGAGAAAAATCTATAAGCTTCTTATGTATATACTATAAATATATGAACGTTATTCAAATCAGGATTGCTGTTCACATACCATTGTTATTTTGAATACAATTTCATTCCTGTTCAAAGTGTTCTGATTTTGGGGTCTTGTCGAGTGTCATTGTATAAGAATACTAAGCAATAGGAATAACTGGGTCGTTTATATAGCAAAATACAATTATAACAAAAACAATCAAAAACTAAGGTACATAATGTGATAAATACTCAGAGATATTAATTAGGAGATATTTGGTGAAATGTAGCACAACTGTTGCTAAGAATTCTTTACCGTACCAAAATTCATAGTACTGAAATAATGCCATTATAGTGATTATTATGCTAGAAAAATTCTGAGCTATCACGAATCATGAATTCTAGCGGACGTAAGTATTAATTATAAAACAGATCTTTAAATTTACATGTGCTTTTTATCACGATTTGTTATCTGCTTTAATAACGTCAGGAACTAAAGTGTAATGGATAGCTGTTTCGTTCTAGTAAGGATATCTAACAATGACGTAAACAGGGATCGAAACTAGGTCTGACATTGAGCGCTTAACTTTTAGATAATAATATATTTTGCCACTCAATAAATTCGAAATACCGAAAAAAGCGCTGACCACGAGGGAAGAATTAACATTTTATGTTACTATTTGATAAGAGTGAAAAAGTATGTGATTTCACAAAATTTACGAAAGTAAAACACATTATGAATGAGGAAAGTATGTACATATACTAAAAAATAAACGATATACCTAATGAAATAATCGATAATTCTTTGGACAGCGGCTTCTGGTAAGTGATACTTTTTAGTTAAAAATGTTTCAATAACC
The DNA here is from genome assembly GCF_000237925.1 of Schistosoma mansoni. Taxonomy (NCBI): domain Eukaryota; kingdom Metazoa; phylum Platyhelminthes; class Trematoda; order Strigeidida; family Schistosomatidae; genus Schistosoma; species Schistosoma mansoni. The sequence goes on from NC_031500.1 coordinate 6,197,182, forward strand.
ATTGATCGCGGAATGCTGAAATCCTCTTCTAATGTAAGAGCAAGAGCGACTGCAGCAAAACGCGATTTTAATGTCGCTCTTTTAATTAGATTGGACAGGATTACACCTTCAGTTTTGGACATCTCCGACTAAATAAAAAGCAGATATACACAGAGGAAATGATGGATAATTGAAGAGTTAGTAAAAAGAAAATGCATATCAGTTTACAAAAATAATAACAGTTTTATGACAAGAATCAATCAAATTGTTTATAAGTAAAACAGTTTTAATAGAACAGAATAAATTTTGACAAGTGGTTTTATAATTAGTTACATAAAAAGATTGTTCGAAAGCAACAATAGCTTTTGATTGAAGTAAATTGTCTTGTTGTGCTGAAAGTAATATGCCTAACGAGATACACCTGATATGAGAGCGTATTTAACGTGGCTAGATACATTTAGTGTAATTCAGGTATGATAGATTTCGGGGACCGGTTATGAGTTGCATATGCAAACAAAATTATTATTTGAAGCCTAGTGAATGTCCGAATCTAAATAGGTTAAATATAATAACTCGAACTAATAAACTGCAATGCGACAGATATATTTAATAGTCTATAGTACAGATATTCGAAGTTGGTTAGTGTACTGTAACCGAAAACTGAACACAAACTGTTCTAGACGGTGTTAAACAGTGACTTACGAAATGTTCTAGTCACTAAAGTATGTTATCAAGTAATCTGTTGTTTTCTAAAATTTGATTTTAAATCAATAACTTCTGATACCAAATGCTAGCAATCAGTTTGAAGAATACGCTGTCCCCCTCAGGCGGAGTTTTGTTCCGCTCACCACAAGACAGAATCAAAACGCTCACCAGTTAGATTTGTATCAGTAATTTGCTAGTTGACATGTTCACTACGTATTCTAGGGGCTTGATAGCACCTGAAAATAAGTCCTACACAAAAATTGCAGAATGGGAAGTAAAATATATTAGGTACACCTAGTTTCTACAACTTGCCTGATTAACATTCACTTGTGATTAAGTTCACTTTAAAAAGCACATTTTCTTCCGAAATAGTGAAGATTAATTGGAAAAGACTATAGATGGTGATTCGAAACAGAATAAAATAATATTCTCAGTGATGCCGTTTTGTGGAAATGGGAATTTTCAATAACTTCGTGTTAACTACGGATAAGATTCCAGTATATGAATATGAACTTAATTACTAGATTGCAGTAAATCTCCTACTTTAAATTCAATGTTGTAAGTAGTTTCAGAAATATATTTCCGAATTTTTATGAAAGATTTTGAAACAAGTAAGAAATAAAATTTTAGTTACGATCAAATTCATTTTGTATTGTTTATTTGAATCATACCATTGATGTTTAGGACTGCAATTGATTAGTCTCTTATGGGCATATGTGCATCCTGTACGAATTGCCTCGATATTGCTACAAGCATTCTAAGAAAAGGTGGATGGTGGTAACCAGTGGAATCGAGGACGCGCGTTTCGTTCTATTCGGGACTCGTCAGCTGGGTGATATACTTGCATACCAGAGTTGATATTCACTCCAAGAATCGAACGCAGTACCGTTCGCCTCAAACACCATTGTGTTATCCACTTAGCTAGTGAGTCCTGGAGAAACGCGCGTCCTGGATTTCACCGCTAGCCATGATCCATCTTTGCTTAAAACGGCCAATCTAAAGTTTAGTGTACATATGACTTAGCACAAGTTGCTACATAAAGTTGGCACTAAGAGATGAAATTAACAAGATGGATAGCAAAGGAATCACAATCATGTATCAGCAGTAATAATGAGAGATCAAACACTGAAAATATGATTCGAAAAGACAGTATGAAAAAGGTATGCAAGAACGAATACTGTACTTCAGGATCTTGAGGAGATAAAGAGTGAACGCATTAACGCTACTTCTCAGAATGTGCAAATAATAAAATAAAACATCTATGAACAAATTGTTATCCCTGAAGTATCTGGTACATTGAATTACAGCATCAACTTTGAGTTATTTCTCTTTGAAAAAAAGAAGAAACACCATTATGAAGAGACGAAATTTACCTGAACCCAAGGTAGATAGACACCAGAGACGAACTCCTCTGGTCGAAAAATAGATGCAATTAATGCTTCGTATAAATGAACACATAAACGTTTGTTTTCTTCAATATCTTGTTTCACTTTAGGTAATAGATAAGATTCAAAAAAGCTGAAAGGGAGGAAAGTCATAAGATGGAGAATTTCAGTTTAAATGACTATGGAGTAGTGTTATAAGACTAAATTTTGAGGTTTATTTCCCGTAGTTTTAACAAACGTTGGTTCATGGGTATCGATAGCTAGAATGGTATATATATATATATATATATATATATATATATATATATATATATATATATATATACCACACTTCATTATTTTCATACAATATGATGTCTGGTGTTTTTGAGGTAATTGCATCAAATGGATTGGGAGCAATGATGATGTATGTAAACTGATATTTAAACTGTATACCGGTTAGTTTACTGTTTTAATTCGGAATTCGATGCATTTGCAATTGGCCCAATCCACATCTTAATAATACAGTGGGAACTTTCAACATATATCCGGAGTATAAACATTTCATAGACTGACATTCAATAAATATCTATACATCATGAAAGCTTCAGCTACTCTGGATTTTATTATGATTAATATCTTGTATGTGCTCCCAAATGTCCTGGTACGGCCGAGAATGGGGAGAGTCCTCTCTCCCTATCGAAATGCTCTCACACGACCACGCGTATATAGCCTCTGCCACGGAAGTCCTACTCACTGCCTTCTCGTGGCATTACTGTTGTTTACGAAATCGAGAGGACGAAAAGCGAATGTCTGGTGCTTTAACCGGGTCGGTGGACACGGAAAGCCCATCTAGGAGAGTTGGAAAACCCTGATTCCAAACCAATGGTGTACACGGGCTCCAGGATCCTGAAGGGACAAACGGCGCATGAATGAATCGTTGGTCACCAGCTACCATGAGACTGCATCTCCTTACGATGCTCCACTGCCTTGTGGATCAGACCTTTAGGTCGAAGGCTCCGGGTGTGGTCCCCTAAGAAAAACACCTGCTTGAGTTTGGGCACCTGGGCAGTATCACAGCCCTCACACAAATCAAATGACATTTGTGTGACGCATATATATTTGGTGCCCCTTTGTACCAATATCTATGTGTTCAAATAAAATAAATAAATAAAATGATTAATATGTACAGATTTTTAAAATGTGCAACTAATAATCAGACAGAAGAGCTTCGATTTAGATCAATTATTTACAGACTGAATATTGAGATCATGAATAGATCGATGTTAGACCACCATTGAAAACCTGGAAGCACTAAACGGCCTCTTCGTTCTAGTGTGGGACTCCACAGCAGTGCAAATACACGATCCTGTACGCGAGTACCGAAACCAAGACCTTCAAACTAACGAGAACACTTAGTCCTTAGACCACTGAGCCTTTATCCAGCAGTGTTAATGTCTAACTTCAACCAATCCACGAAATTGCGTGACCCTCTGTCTTCGGTGGGTAACTGCCTCATACCCGATACGGTTGAACTCCACTGGTCACGTAACGTTGTAGATCGGTTAAAGTTAGACATTAACACTGCTGGATAAAGGCTCAGTGGTCTAAGGACTAAGTGTTCTCGTTAGTTTGAAGGTCTTGGGTTCGGTACTCGCGTGCAGGATCGTGTATTTGCACTGCTGTCGAGTCCCACACTAGGACGAAGAGGCCGTTTAGTGCTTCTAGGTTTTCAATGGTGGTCTAAAACTGACCGGTCCATGATCTAAATAAAAACTCAACAATCTCTATAGCTCTATACTGATAAGTCAAGAAAGTAATGCAGAGCCAGTTACTCCCATTATAAAACTAAATAACAATTTACACATTTTATTCTCCTTTATTCGGATCTAGAAAAGGTTTGGTGAGTCCTCCAGTAAGTCTTATTCAAAGGACTAGCTAAATACTTGAAATTAATGGTCAATGAACGAAATATGGATTTGTTTTTGTCCGTAATCATAAAAAGATATACATGGTATACGATAAAACTAGCATACCCCAGATCACGTATATACCCTACAAAACATGATTTAATCAAGCTTAGCTAATTCGGACTGAATTAAAGAAGTGATTGGTTAAAAATATAGGTTTAGTAACAAATTCATAATTACTAACTATATATAAACTAAGGAAAGTAACTGATCAAAATATTTTCTATCCCTATAACTTCATAACCATTGGATAATCTTGATTAATAGAAGTATTGAAGTCTCACACTAGTAGCCAAGTATTACTAGTCATAACGGATGTTTTCCTTTCGAACGAATACAATAAATTCGACTTAAAAATAGATAAATACAAATAAGTAGATGCTATGAAGAAAAAGGATATTTTTGAACCTCGTCGCAAGAAAGTGAATGTACACAGTTTTAAATACATTGAAAACGTTTCATTTGCTTATTCCTTTCAAACTTCGGAAAACATTATTAGTAAGCAAGTGAGAATATATGTCTCTAAACTAATCATTTACATAAAAATAGATTAGTTGAATAAATATTAGTGACGCAGAAATCTTTCAATAAAGACACATGTTGAAACTTTAATTCACCTGGTTTGGTTTGATCACCAAGGTAGTATACTGCTAGTCCTCACAAATAATGAGGTTTAAAAAGGTCTGCGGTTGATAAATGAGTTACATCATTAGAAATCTTGGATTAGTTTTTAAAAATGGCATAAGTAGAAAAATACTACTTGTGGATGTTTGAACTAATTCTTTTCAAAAGGATCATTACCAAGGTTTCATTCGATAATTTCAAATACAATGAACACTAAGTAGATTTATAAGCAAAGTTGAATGGTGGCTAGCAGTGGAATCCAGAACGCGAGTTTCGTTCTACTTGGGACTCGTCAGCTGGATGTGATGTACCTGCATTCAAGAGTTGCTTTAGTTGATAATGAAAAATAATGGTATATTTTTTAATACACTAATGAGTAAATAATTAGATTTTCCAAGGCTTTGTTACTCAATGTAAGCCTTTTTTTATTGGTCCATGAAAAGTAAGAAAATTTAACTGTTTATTCATTAGTCAGTCAGTCAGTTACAACGTAGAACTTCGTACATACGTACATCAGTTCGAGTTGCCATACCACATTAGCACAGAGATGCAGTTGTCAATTCAAATCCCATAGTGGTAGAAGTAGTAAGAGTATAAGCAGTAATCCGAAAAATTAGGGTTCGAAGATGTTATTGAAGGAGTACAATCCAGTGAAATAAATTTGGAAAGAGAAGAAAGAGACATGAAGAATTCAAAAGATTAGAATTTGGTAGAACACAAAGAGTGGACTCATTAGTATATTTATAAACATATTATTTTTCATTATTAAACACACTTAGAGTTTAATTTAGTGTTTTCATGGAGAAATTTTAAAACAAACATGATATATTAAAATATAGACATTAATTAACAATTTAATTAGGTAGAAAAACAACTATTTAAAGACTATGAACGAACAATTAATTAACAAATTAAACCAATATAAATTTACAAAATCTTACTGATATGCTGGTTCATGACCTTTAGAGGCAAACACTTTAACAATTCGTGGATATACATGAACTGACCATTCTAATGGTTTTAACATCTCTAACAGACCATCCCATCCATCTAAATGTGGTAACATTTTGATTGTTTTTGGTAATGGTCCACTTCTGTAACTTCTAAGTACATCAATTAGAAGATTTAAGTGATCCCGTAGTTCTTCAGGAAGTTCTTCTAAACTTTCAAATCCTCTTACTTCATCTAAATCACCAATAACACTACCAGTGTATTGAGACATATCTTCAGAAATCTAAAATAATGAATGAAGAGAAACAATAATGAACAAGAACAGTTTTGTACTTAATTCTTTGAATAATAATATTTCGTTGTGAATTTAACTTTAGAGAGTTATATTTTTTAAAAAGATGTTATTCCGTAATCAGGTTCCTCAAGTTAGTTTCATCAAAATGGATATGCATTCAAAATCAGTCACCGTCATCTTTTATCTAAATGTATTCCGATGTGCCCCCAAATGCCCTGGTACGGCCGAGAGTGGGGAGAGTCTGCTCTCCCTCTTGAAATGCTCTCATATGGCCACGCGAATATATAGCCTCTGCCAGGGAAGTCCTACTCACTGCCTTCTCGCGGCGGGGGTGTTGTTCACAAAAGTGAGAGGACGAAAAGCGAATATCCGGCGCTTTAACCGAGTTGGTGGATGTGGAGGATCCACCTAGGGAAGTTGGAAAACCCTGATTCCAAACCAATGGTGTACACGGGCTCCAGTATCCTGAAGGAACAAACGGTGCATGAATGAATCGTTGGTCACCGGCTACCATGGGAGTGCATCCCCTTACGATGCTCCACTGCCTTGTGGATCAGATCTTTTGGTCAAAGGCTCCGGGTGTGGCCCCCTAAGAAAACCACCTGCTTCAGTCTGGGCATCTGGGCAGTATCATAGCCCTCACACAAATCGAATGAGATTTGTGAGGCGCATATTTATCTGGTGCTTCCTTGTACTAATATTTGTGTTTAAATAAATAAATAAATAAAAAATAATTCCAATGTAGTTGCCAAAGGATAACCAGTACAACGATGGACAGGTGACTGTTACCTGTTTGCTTCTTCGAACATGTTCCCAAAGTAAAAAAAGGCTTTCGATCATTCACAAATGCAGTTCCATATCAACGAAGAAATTAGATAATATTGTGTGAATACTTTATTATTTTCATAATAAGTTACTGATTAAACACACTCATATTTTTTTATATATCGGACCGAGTTTAGTCAGATTTAAAACTGAATTCGGGACGAAAAAACAGTGATCAATTAAATACAGCTTGGATCACCTTATTTTTATGAGGTTAAATTCTTGTGAATTGGTATATAAAAGGATGCTTAGTGAAGTAAGGTACCAAGAAACGTATTATACAGATCGGTTTGCATCATCCGACAACACGAATTCTCTTTCCTGATTCTTCGCTCGGACGCGTGACCACTTTGGTTTGCTGAGATTTTATCTACGCTGTCGCGATAGCAGCGCAAACTATGCTACCCGAATGAAATACGCGTTCCATAAAGATTTCCAAGTTAGATTATGAGCATCTAAAACTTAATCTACCGGATGAATCCATCCATGCTTAATATTTTGATTGTGGGAAGATTGATGTCAAAGCTATATACATCCATGTTTTTAGTCTCACCAAGCTGATTATTTAATTTACACATGGTCTTTGACGGCACTTGAGGCTCCTCACAGCAAATATACTTATGGATGACTTCGCGTACTTCATCTGAAGGTAATTAAATTTAGGACGCTATTTCACACTTTCAGGCTATATGGTAGTGAGAGTGTCGACGACTATAGATGGCATCTGGAGGAAATGGCTGTGTTCCTTTTCTTTTTCCCCTCTTGCTGAGGGGTTTTGGCGTGGTGAAATACCTAAACATACAAACCACAAGTAAGAATAGACTAGTATGACAGAACGAAAGGTGTCCTAATTAAGATATATCACAAACAAGACAGGTTAAAAGGAACTCGATGAATGCCTGAAAGGTAGAAAACATCATCTATCGATAAAATCTTGTTTAACTGAATAGCAATTTTGTGTAGAATAACATACTAACAACTTTCTTAATTCAAATATTGACAGCTATAACCAGACTAATAACAACCAGTAGTCTGACTAATCTTTTTATTCACTTAAGAAGACGTAATTCTTTTCTTCTACAGTGAAAGATACAGCTGAGCTAAAACTATCAAACACTAAACTTTCTTTAAAATGAAGACGGAGTGATGATTAAATTTGTATTGGTTTGTACTTTTCTCTGTTTATTGTGCTCGATAAAACTAATGTAAAGGATAAACCTAATAACGGTTAAAAATTCCTGTAAAGCCCTCACACTAGCAACACAAAACAATCCACCTTATTCTTACACAGGAAACGGAAGTTGAACATTACCATATAAACATACCATTCAAATTAGTAACCCTTAATTTACCTTCAATTTCGATTCAATCAGATTTTTTTTAAGTTCTGTCACCAGTTCCTTGTTTTCGCTGGTCGATTTGAAAAACTTCTTCCAGTCTTCATTATCTTCCAAAACGTCACCACCACATGAATCCTATGAATAGATGAGGAGTAATCTGAGAATGTTTATATAATCACGTACAAAACCAGGAAGATCAAGTTGAAATTCTTCTTCCACCTCAGATTGTTCATTATCAGACTCTGACTCTATAATTGCAGTGTCATCGGTTAGGGATTTTGAAACAACTAGTCTGAAGAAATAATGAAGATTAGAATTGTTTTGCAAACTTTTCTTCATCAATATTTTCTCGCATTAGCTTGCGAATTTTCGACACATCACGAGAACAAAGAACCTACATAATAATCATCAACCGGAGAATAGATACGAACATTTGAACTATCAGCGGATCGCCTCTTTGTTTTTGGCATTGTTCGAAGAAATTCACTGATGACAAAAATAGACCTAAAAGTTTATACAAAGAATTAATCGTAGGAATTTGACAACTAACACCTTAGAATATTTATGCGAAACAGAAATTTCGCATTATGATAAGCATCAATAACAACCATTCAGTAACTAAAAATAAAAGCACTGTTTACTATCAATAACGCGACACAACTCCAACAAAAACTAGGTGGATATCACAGATAATGAACTACTAGAACACGTATCAGGGAACTTTGTTGAAATTATTAAAGGGAAACTACAGTTCTAGAGTACTAAAATTATTAATAAAAGCCTCTCCCTTTGTAATGTACTGTCTTCAACTAACCTTAGGGATTTTTGGCGAATTTTGTAAGTGCTAGGAGCATTAGTACTGTTATATATCTATGTTTAATCAGTTTAAAGTATAACAGATGAGTGTATAGATTAATACAACTGCTTCGGTAGTCACATTAACACCTGGGTGATGTATCTAATATGTTCATAAGAACACTAACTAGGTTTCACAGAACCATTTGGACTAAAAAGTTACTAAAAGGTAAAGTACTCTAAACATTAAAAAAATTGAAAGCATATAACCATCACATGTAGAAGACTAGTCAGTCAGTTAGCCATCACCAGCGTCGAGGTTGGCATAAATTTGCTTGGTCGGAGATGCTATACTATATTATCAATACCAATCGTAGCTAACAAAGTTAGTAGTAAAAGACACTGAAATAATGTTGCAGCAATGATAATTAGGAGGACTAGATACTGAGAATATGGTCCAAAAAGAGAGTGGAAAGGTCCGTGAGATTATTGGACAAATAATGTCAAAATTGTGAAATTTACAAACGAGTTAAAAATCGAAGTATTTAGATTATTAATTATACTCAACTCCCATGCAAGGTGTGACGCTTTTAGGAAATCCTCAGAAAAGTCGGATAAACATATGACACTAGTTTGAAGTTTATCAATTGTTTTAAGCCAAGCACAGAAAATGCACATTTGATGACTGTGGTCCATATGACTAGAGGTCAAGGTAAGCTTATTATATACTAAGTAGGGTTACAATTACATACAATACAGCAAAAAAGATTTTGTAAGTACTACGAGACAATTTTTTAATCAATAAGTTAACAACATCCGTGAATGAATAAATTTCCGAGGATCTTAGGTGAATATACCAACACGTAGCTTCGAAAAGGCGTGTGAAACGCATAATTTATTATATGACATGATTAGCATACTCCAGTGAATGCTAACAAAGAAGAACCCTGACATGTCAACAAATAAGGGAGTGCTTGAAACATTCTACAAACTGGTCAGAAATTGAGTCTAGTAAAGCATTGGGGACTTAAGAGAATTTGAGATGAAGCAAAACTGGAGCAGCTTAGCCCATTTTAGAAGTACAAGACGTCACACGTGTAGATAATGCTTGAAAACGAGGAGTCTACCAGATTACATGGTTTTCACTTAAACTTAAAGTAAATCTTATAAAGTCAAATAGCAGAAAATGATGTAGAAGTGTGCTTACAACATCGCATTACAATTGACTCCTTAAAGTATTAAATAAATCAAAATTCTGTAAATGAATCTGTCTGACCAAACATGTTTATCGTTACGGTATGGCGTTAATTTAATTCATTTACACGAGGTACTATAGTTGATTTGCAGTACGGTAGTGAACGAGAACACCAGTGGGGACAACCAAATGTATTTGGACACAAAATCACAGAATCACTTAGTAAAATTTGAGAACCACACAGTAAATACTTTATTTGCAAAATGTCAATCAAGTGTCTTAGACTTCATTGTTTCTTTGACTCCATACCAATCATTCTCTGTTCTTGCTCATGTTCCTTCGATCTTCGAACTATGATCTATCTACAAAATGGTAAGTAACAACAGCGAAGGCCTTAAAAGTGTCGAAGACCAATACCTGTTGTTCATTTTGCATACAGTTTACCGTACGTTCAATGTAGTCATCTGTTACAAATGAGTGGTCCGTTGTGGACTTCCAGTGTAGTTGAACATATATTTGAAAGGTTAAGACACGAGTCACTTGCAAGAAACCTTCCTATATGAAACTATGCTAAAACAGACGTAGACAGCGATGCGCTACACGATAAACCACAGTAAGAAATGACAATGCAGATAATACCTATAATTTTGGTCAACCAATGTTTGTTACTCAAATAAAGTTGACTGGACTCGACGAATCTGTGAATTTACTACTTTAGTTGATTATGTAACTCAAGCTGATGAATAAGGCAGAGAGTGAGACAAAAATAACCAGATTTCTGAAAGCTGACTTTCCTTAACAAATTGGTAGTCCAGGTCCAGACATACCGTTTGCATTCAATGTGAGGCAAATGAAGCTAACTCAGTCAAAGACGACGTGTGATATGATTGGTTATGTGGAATGTAACTGGGACCAAAAGGCATGGTGGAAACGTGGGTGAACGTTGATTAACCCCATATTATTTATGCAGCTGGCTCTACCTTTAAAAACAGAACTTAGCACCATGCTCCTCCCAACCAGGTCTTACCGCTACATCAACTGGTTTGATTGCACTAAACATATTAGTATATGTGGTGAACAAGGTCATCTTAAGAGACTAACCGAATTTCTAAAGATAATTCCCCAACAATGAAAGGTTAAATGGTTCAAAGTAGTGTTGAGACTAATCTCAATGTACTGGCTAGAGCGGTTCTTCTTTCCAATAAACATGTAGAATATCTTATATATATATATATATATATATATATACTAGAAACAAAAGTTACTAATGTAATAGAAGCTAAACAAGAAAGGGTTTAACCCATACAGTAAGCAGAGGATGGTTTGTGAATACATAACAAATATATGTATATAAATTAGCAACGAACTTGTTTCAGGATAAAAACTGCACCGCCAATCCTTTTCTTTACAATTAGGACGCAGGTACCGTCAAGACATAAAAAAGCCGCTGGGAACATCCGACTTGAAAACTTCTGGCTCAAAGTAGCAATTTGTAGCAGGTTTGAGTTTTCGATTACAAGGATGAACAACCCCTATTTCAAACCCCTGAGAAAATGAAATGCTAAAAGTATTTCTTAATAATACTGGCATTTGATGGCCCCTTTTTCTGAATCCGATTGGGCCGTTCGCCGATTGTTACTGAAATACACATCCCCGTTCCCTTTTATATCTGTTATCGACCTAATCTACGTTAGCGAATAGCGGAATGGAATAAACCAAGTACAGAAATGGATTCTGAATACGTGTATTTCATAAACTCATTGATTTGAACTGGCAATCTGGTTTAATAAGTCAATAAGTGACAAGGTTGTGGCAGTAGATAAATCCCCAAAATCACTAGCTCTGTAAGTGTTCAACGTTGAATGCCGACCACATTAGTTTTAATGGACTCACCTAGCTGAAGGCGCTCGATCATGCCTCCGCATCAGATCACGAGTGGGAACGCCCTGCTCAACCTATGCGATCGCTAGCCAGTTTATATATGTCATCTCTCGATATAATGATAATCAATCAAATATATCTTCGAACCTCCTCGCTTCTGACTAACGTGGTAGTGTTAAGTTGACTTGGCGTACTTGATATGTTGCATGCATTATCTGATCACCTCTTATTCTCCCGTAGCTCAGCGAGAATAATATCAAGTTTTGGAGTCTATCCAGGCAAGAGTTATGCTTTATTTCTACCATTCCATCCGTTCTCTGTCCCTGTGCTTGGTATAGGAATTTCGTCTTTGCGCACTTTTAGGTGAGGGCCGCGCGTACAGTTGAAAGGAAATTAAAAGGAACTGTGGGGTGATTGCGTCAAATTTTCTTCACACAAAATGAACAGCTGAGTTTTATTTGGCTGCATCTTCACGTACTTTGAGCTGGTGTGTAAGCTTTTTGATGTTACAAACCTAAGATCACGCTCTTACGAGACTATCGGGAGCGGATTTCCATGTAATGTGTAAGTCTTTTGTGTCAAATCAGGTAGAGTGTTCATTGTATGATATTTCTACAAGTTCACTTTTAGCTCATTCCCAACTTCCCAATCCTTTATTATTGCAAGTCCCTTTTGAAGCTTAAGTGAATCCTTTTCACTTTGTGTGGACATCCAGATCTTTGTGTAGTCTGAATAAATCAGTACCAATGGGCTAATTTTATCCAACGTGCCGCTAATAAAGATCAGGAACAAGAGTGGACCTAAGGTTATCTCCCGTGAAACGTCTGATAGTGAGATCTTCCAACTCACATTCACTCTGTTTACCGCGTTAAGAAACGTCATGTTCTCTAGGTAGTTACCAAGTTAGGCAGAGAGTGAATTTGTGAAACCTAACTTTTCAACCTTCGGTATGAGGAGTACGTATAGTACTGTGTCAAGGAATACTATGTGAACCGGTATCTTCTGGTCCCGGAAGGTCGTCCAGCTTTCTTATGGTACGAGTAGTTTTGAAGCATAGGATACACCTCCTCCGAACACGTGTTGGGCTCCGTGTGGAATGTTTTATTTATCCATTGATTCCATCAATTGTTAATTGACCAATCCTCCCATTACCTTCAACAGCATTAGTAATAATGCAACTGGTCCCTCATCATCGTGTAGTTGCCCCGTGTGCCGCTAAGATAAGAAGCTTTCTCATTCCTCAAAAGTGTCTCTTTTGCGAATACGTCAAACATGACTACACTATGGTCGTAACTCTCCCCTGATGTGTGGACATGAAAATCCTCAACTAGTCAAGAAATAAATTGATTTTTAGGGTTTTCCGTTCTTTCAACACCTCGTGACGCCATCCACATGTAACGTCGGTCCTGTATTTCTAATGACTGTGGTATGTCGCTAAGTAACCACTCTGTATGGGTTACATCCTGCCTCCTGAGAATTAAAAATGAAGAATTGAAGTCTCCAGTCAGTATTATTTGATCAAACTCCAAATAGCACATTGACCAGTCACTGTTAGGACCTTCAAAACCGAAGAAAATAGCGAGTCTCCGTTTGAGACACTTGTCATAAAGTCCCACTCAGTGAGTTCCGCAGGCTTCAGATCCTAACTATGAAAACGTTCGCACGTATTTTTGTGTATGTATGTAGATGTAAAGAATTCCTGATGATAATTGCCTCTGTAAGTTTTCCAAATTAATACAGACTATATCACTCCGACTGGAAACTCCACTAGACAATTCGCTAAAAACGAAGACTGCTCAATAACCTATAAAATTTAAAAACAACAATAGTGGTCTTAAATAACTTCGACAAAGAAGGGAGTCAGCTATCTGTATATCAGAAGACTGTTTTCAGCACTATATTTTATAATTACTCATAAGCCCATACTTTCAGCTTCCTTCTGAATCACCTTCATTTATATAGTTCCTTATTCACTCATACGTTATTAACACTTATTTACTTTAACATATTAGAATGTCTTGCTTAATAAGCACCTTAATAACAGAGAAATAGACTAAGTAGTTATACTCCAACTATTCCTCCATGAACATTGCCTGCTCTGCTTCTTGTCCTTTCTTTTTCTTATGTCCTTTTCCAGCCCCCTTGAGATACGCCACCGAAAACAGATATAGAACGGTTGACTTCGTTCTGCACCATTATTAAAGCCTCAGATATTCCAGAGGGATACAAGGTTGCGGTTTCTAGTAGCCCCCAACTTCTCATGGATCTATTCTCGACCACTAGTTGCATGTCGCAACTCAACCTTCATAAGGCGCGCCAATTGTGATATTGACAATACGTTCCTTACTAAAACCATCTACGCTCATGTTTTCTTACATATCAACCCAGCTGAGTTATTTACTTCAGTGAAAATTGCGACTTCCGCAACTAACTGATCTTGCCTGTAAACTGGTATGCGTCTTGTAACAAACTGTTATTTGAGAATAAATTATTATTTCTATTATGTTCCTTCAGGAATTCACACTAAATAAGTTTTTCATAATCTGTAGAAGGCAACTAGTCTGATAACTACCCAGTCTTGATATTATACGGGACCGCTGTATAAAATTGACATATATCTGGAAGGTAAGTCCCACCCTATTGGATTAAACTCAAATCGTCGACAGATACGTCGTATTCCTGATGATAATCTTGAGATCTGGCTGTCACTCCCATTCTGATCTGTTTCAGTAAAACAATATAGCGGCAAGTTTAGGCTAGAGGGTTATCGATCCAAAACTGGTCTTCTGTCGTGGTGTGATCTACACACTGCGTCGGGCACTCACCTTCAACATCAGTGTTGTACACCTGTATAATTGTAGTCTAGCTCCTTATTAGTGCTGCTCTTATAATAAACCTAATCCTAAAATTGTAGATATGTCATGATGTGACTACCTAATCTATAAGATCTTATGTGGAAGTCACATCATCGCCTATACTGACTTATCGTATCATGACAATAGGCAATATGATGCCTGGTACGTATAAAGAACACATTTAGGCTAAAAATAGAATAATATATTTAGAGTGAATAAAGACAGGTTATATAGAATGACCACATCTGCGAGGCTGAGCCGTGCCAAACGATCGAATTTGTCTGTTCTCATAGCCTTCCCCATTGTTGACTTTCTCTTCGTGTTAATTGTGGAATATACATTTTCCCGGTTATTCCAGGTTCAGCTGTGAGGATTGTGTGGTTAGGACCGATACCACTACACACCACGTAGTTGACTCTCCCTAAGATGACTCTCGATTTTCACGCAGGTCCCCATTGTCGAAAGCTAAACAGCAGACATGAGTTGATAATAAACAATACCACGCGTCTTCAGAAATACTCCACTGAATCATCATCAGCTTTGGCTAAACTTCACTTACATCCACCGCTACTTGCTGGAGTTCATAATTTGATAACGTAGCATCCTGGACCACATTTGCCATTGCCGGCAAGGCGTCGATCGCATCAGAAATAGTGTGTTGTACTTCTGCCTCAACTGACACTGCCATCATGAGATAATCCTCACCGAATGACCAGTATGCATCCATAATTTGTTAGGATATGGAAGGGGCTGACTTGACTTCAAATGGGGAGCGACTTTAGTGATAGAGACCTCGAAGCATATTAATGCTAACCAGTTCTATGGACTTTTCATGTGCTTCTATCCATGAATGTGTATATGCAAGGTCAATCTTTGCAAACAATCTGCCTCCGTTCCCTTGTGCAAAAAGATTATCTGGCGTGGAAAGTGGGTACTAATGTGTTTCTAGGGAATAGTTTAGTCTTGTTGAAATGTCAGTACACATTTGAACTGAATCATTGGTTTATTCTAACTACCACAACTGTTGCTGCCCATGTGGGCTAGTTAAACGGTTCATGAACACTCAAAGCTTCGAAACGGTCTAATTTCTCGTCAACTAAAGAGCGTGCTAAATTAAGCACTAGGCGTTTTGGTTAGAAACTGCATTTTGCATATGGTTTCAAACATGGTTTAACTTCGACCTTCATACAACAGTTTAGATCATTCTGAAAAATATTGAAAAACTTCTGTTTCAGTTTGTTCATCACTGAAGAGTTGGACAAGATACTCAAGTTTGAATAAAATGAAACGGCTGACCGAATATTTCTAATTTTGTGATCTAGTCAAGGCCCAACAAATTTAAAGACTCACCAGTGGCATAACAACTGAACTTGATCACTAGATCATCAAATTTAATAATGTGTTTTGCAACTTCAGGAATTGTAGTTGTGATACCCCATGCATCCTTTATGATTACTGTGGTAGGATGAATGCTTGGCTGACCAAGTTCGCCGTACGTTTGCGGATAATCAAAGTAATATAAGATGCAGTGTAAAACCGCCACCTAAAGTTTGAATAAGAGCCTCCCAATAGCTTGTGATTCATGAGTCGCAGTACAGCTACAGTAACATATAGGTTGTTTCCACACGGAAAACTGTAATACTATGATCTCGCAGGAGATGCAGGGTCGATGTATGACCATCACTCATTACTAATGTTCTTCGCCTACGGGTGCCGAGTAACAAAGAATTTCCGATTCTTCAGTTTCTTTTTTATTCAGGTCTTCTTGAAGATAGGAGACATTCACAGACCCTTTCATTTTCTAAAATTTCAGGACCGACCCCGTGCAGTATAGTCTAGAAATTGATGTTAGATAGTAAACCGGTAAAATACAATAGGAGACATCCCTTCATTACGGAACAGAGGTTAAACCTCACCAGCTCCTCTAGACAACTGTCATTTGAAGAGAGCTTCTGCCTTCGATCACAAGTATATGCCATTCGATAAGCTAAAGCAAAACCTGATCAAATATATTCTGCCATTCTTTAATATGAGGGAATTCGGATTGATAGATTGTTTCTGGAAATCAAGTTTTTCAGGGTGTAAAATTGTAGTTCTCAGTACCTTCGTCTCCCACACACATAGATTAATCAAAAACGTAGTTCTAATAGGCCGAGGGAGATTCTACCTTTATATGGATAAAAAGTGTCGACTTCAAGGGATCGGCACTGCAAAAATCTTGCTGCCTCAGATTTATAACCATGATTTATTGTGCTTTGTACAGGAAAGAAGCCCATGGTTCCGTCGTTTGACAAATCTAATGAAGAGCATTCACCTTTCGCTATTTCCAAGAGTTCGAATCCATATTGTGATCATTGTTTAAAAAAAATATTGAAAAGCAATGATCGCTCAGCATGTCTGCTGCATGTGTTGCCATGTATTTAAGTCGTTGATACCCTCAGGTTTTCCTGATAATTCTCCCAGCATTGATTTAATAAAAAGTCCATCTGGGAGGTGGAGGAAGAGATCAGGAAGAAGCGCTGGAAATGGATTGGGCACACTTTGAGGAAATCACCCAACTGCGTCACAAGACAAGCCCTCATATGGAATCCTGAAGGCCAAAGGAGAAGAGGAAGACCAATGAATACATTATGCCGAGAAGTGGAGACAGACTTGAGAAGAATGAACAAAAAGTGGATAGGAATAGAAAGGAAGGTCCAGGACAGAGTGGATTGGAGAATGCTGGTCGACGGCCTATGCTCCATTGGGAGTAACAGGCGTAAGTGAGTAAGTAGGCCATTTGGGAGGCAGACCATAGATGGAGCATGACGTAGACGATCAGCTACAGTGCTATTTCCCCTACGAATGGGATCGAAAGAACATAGCTTGTCGGTTCAAAGACATTGCAGGAGCTGATGGTGCCTATAAATGTAAAGAAGAAATACCGCTCTGCCAGTTAGTGGCATTGGATGATCCTAGTAGCCTTTGGATTTGCAGTTCAAGAGACATCTGACCTTATTAGAGGGTTTTAGCCTCCTACGGTAGTTTGCCTTCTTTAGCAGTCAGTAGCTTCATTAACGACAACTGCCATGACATCAACAATGTTTCACGTACAAACGTTTAGTGTCCCCACAATATTTCATTCACATTTCACATTTTACAGAACGTTCGACGGTGAAGAAGGCATTATTTGACCATTATTTCTTTAAAATGTGTCGCTCAGTAAGTTTCGACTGTTTCTGGGAGCAGTGTCACGACAGAAGTTGATTGACCCAGGATGCATCTAGTCCATTATTATTATCCTTAGATTCCATTTGTACGCCGGTCGAAATGAACATGAAAATCCTGCCTCATTCGTTTTTCTTGAGAATTTATTGATGAAGAAAGAAAAATAGACTCAAGCATCCAGTCTATACGTTCTACTACTTCTACAGAGCAACCCAACGCTGCAAAAGCCACATGAAAATTAACAGTTTAAATCAAAAATGCCTTGTTCGATGTTCATCAGTTCCTTTATTTCTGAGAAACGAACACTGGTTACAGACAAAGTAATACGAATTGTTCAAGGAGGTCTCTGAGAAGATTGTTGTTCGTAACATTTATGACATATTGAATATACGAAAACGTGCATGTCAGCATATGAAAAATTATGTGCTCAACTCCTCCTAACATATCGTTAGCTTTTCATGAAGTACCTTTACAGTACGAGACTTCACTGAAAAGTATTCCATCCGCATGAATTTCATGGAGTGTGACGGATGCTTCCTGTTCGAAATGCAATCGACGTGTGGGCATTTGATAACGTGCTCCATGCAATATAATGACAGTGTAAGAATATAAGTTTATACGAAAAACAGTTGGTATTATATGGTGACTACTTGTATAGCGGTGACATTCTGCGCAATGTCCCATACATACCCGCTGTTCAGCAGCTAACGCGAATGGATGTTATGAGTTGTTTGGGCGACGTGGCGGCCAAAAGATGACAATTCTGGCCTATTGTTGACATATTATTACGCGTGATGTGCGTTTCTGTTCCTGTGCCTGCTGACGTATATCGCGTGATTCTGATGCAGCCCTAATATTCCATGAAGTCTATGAGACACTTAGGTTCAGGTATCTTGCATACGGCAGAAGGGTAAGATATGCTGAACAAAAATCCAGTTGCATTAAAACTTAGACTTAGATGCACCAATTTCCAACAGGAGCTATGATGACATCGGCACAGTACAAAATAGGTTTGGTTGACAATCATAATAACCTGAAATAGACTAATTTGTGTACAAACATTACTAGTCATGAATGAATAAATACTTTCTGTTGACCTTACTACGATGAACTGAATACAAATTATAATATAGGTCAACCCAACCTATTTTATGCTATTAATGAAACGGAATTCGTAAACACTGGTTAGTCCTGAGGGATTACGTCTCAAAGCTCATGGCTTTCGTCAGTTACGATTATGTTTAATATTACTATGACTTTTATGGTTGTAATTATTATTATTTAAATTGGTAAGAAAGGAAAAGGTACGTTTTTCGTGCCTATAGGTAACCCTCGTGCTATTGATAGAAGAAACCAGAGAAGTAGTGAATAGGTCTTTATTTCGATCTTCGCGCAGTCACAGTGGAGCGTGGGATTATCTGTTCAGACAAACAAAGGCTCTCAACATTCCATATAAGATAGTAGGGAATATAACGCTTACAAAAGGTAAGGAAGTGAATGAATACTTGAACAATACTGTTTTAGCATATGCCTGGTTGTTTGGGGTCAACTCTTAACCAACCAACCTGAGCTGTTACATTAGCTTCCCCCTAGAATCGACTTCCGTAGGAACGTCGGTTCGATTAACCTATCTATCGATAACACCTTCGTTCTATTTCTCATCCCAAGGCGAAATTATCAACTCGCTCACTATTTGACTTACAATCAGTTACGACTAACGCTTTCAATGATAGTCCATGGATGTCTCTTCATTTACCAGCTTGTCATCTTTGTAGCATGTGATCTTTTCTACAACTATCGCTGACGGTTTACTGCGTGCTTTCAAGAGAAAGTGTGAGAATGTGGAATAAGAATATCTGAGGAAGTGCCGCGAGCGGGCTACCCAACACCATGTTGGTGAGGTACGATTTTTCCATGCTCAGACCGGCTATCAGGTGTTTACTCACCTGCCTCTTGAGTCGCCCTCAAGTAAAAAGTAAAGAAGAGTCTACTTCAAAGGTAATGGTGAAAATCAAGCAAACCTGAAGAACTGCTCCACTGCCTGCCTAAAATAATAAGATACAAAATGGAAATACATAAATGCAATTGATAATTGTTCCGTTCATGTAAGTGCTTGGCCTCCAGAACGGATTGGTATTCTGGAAGGAAATAAACATAGTGTAGATATCTTGTGCACGAATAACCATGAAAACGGCAACAAAAAAAACTCTTTTGTAATGCGTATATGTAAAAGGGTGAACTTGCTAGAAGTTGGGCTCTTTAACAAAATCGATCAAGTGCATGACCTTGAGCCAGTGATGACCGCTTTTTACAACTAGGTGCGTAACCAAGGGTGCATCAGAGTAATCCACAAAACGGAAACGAATATACGGTTAAGAAGCAAAAAAATTGTGTTGAGTATGCGGATCAAGTACAGTTGTGTCAAATACTCTTTTTACGTTATTATTAAACCGAGAAAAAAAGTATATATATAAGCTATTGACATAACATGTCTTTTTTATAACGCTAGTGTTAAGTTCCAGGGTTTTGTATGGGCCACTAATAATAATTGGTTTAACGTTAACATAGCTACGATAGTCATATCGTCAGTTCAATGTTATGATTACTTAACAGTTCTTTTATACGTTGTGTTTAAAATTAGGTATGTGGAATCAACGCGGCTAAGATAGTATCCTTACAGTAACGTACTGTACCATATCTTCACGGTTATTGATTCTTCAATGTCAGAAATTTAAAAAAAAATGATGAGAACTTTAATAAGTACTTGACCATAGTAATTGTATCAAGCTACTAAACATATCTTCGACCGAAAACTTTTAGAATTAATTCATATGGTATATATGTATAGCCAGTATAGTTAATTAACCAGAAAAAGAAATTATAAAACTCGCCTGGGTTGCTTTTTGAATTCGTTGTATTTGCCAGTGTAAGTTGTACGAGTTTGAATAAAATCCTCAGCCATCGTTTCGGAATACCTAGCTTATGTGTCCAGTATTTAAAAAAAATATTTAACATAACACTTATATATCAAAGGTAAAAGTTCTGGGGAGTTGTATATGAGGCGGAATGAAGAAAACAAAATATTTTTAAGTAGATGCAGGGTCTGATTAGCTACGTGGTTAGATTTATCCTGCAGTCGAAACTGTCAACATCCTTGACTGACTAATCGGATGTGCCCAGCGAACCGTTTTAGTCATTTGTAAAGATTTATCATCATTATATTTTGATTCCGTAATGGATTTGTCAGTTAAACGATCTAACAACACGTATGGTGGTTCATGATCTAGATAAGCCGGCTTTAGCCTATCAATACTTACTGTGTCGATGTTTCCATGTTTTTCTATCACGAAATATTTAGATTTTCTTGAGACGACTTTGAAAGGACCTTCAAATGGAGGACTGAGTGGTGCTTTTATTTTGTCACATCTTATCCATACGTGCGTGCAATTGCTTAGGTCTTTAGGTATATATACGGCGCGCGATTGTTCACGAGTATTAATCGGCTTAAGTTTAGACATGTGATCTCGTAGTTGATCTACATAATTTTCTATATTAAGTTTTTGACTGTTAGTATTAGGGTTAATAAATTCACCTGGTAGTCTCAGAGTTGTTCCGAAAACCAGTTCCGCAGCTGAACACTGTGCGTCAGTTTTGACAGATGTTCGTATTCCCAACATAACTAACGGTAGGAATTCTGTCCACTGATTGGGGTTTGGGTGAGATATAAGAGCGGTTTTTAGCTGACGGTGAAAACGTTCTACCATCCCATTAGCCTGAGGATGATATGCAGTGCAGCGTATCCTATTGGAGCCTAGAAGTTTAGCCAAGTTATTAAATAGTTCGGATTCGAATTGCGCTCCTCTATCCGTCGTTATTGTTATAGGTGTACCAAAAATGGTTACCCAGTTCTGCATGAAAACTTTGGCTACTGTTTCCGCTGTGATGTCCGCTATCGGGATGGCTATAGGGAATCTGGTAAATCGATCTATGCATGTAAAAAGATAATTAAAACCGTTTGAACGTGGCAAAGGACCTACCAAGTCGATATGCACATGGGCAAAACGTGCATCTGGTTGCGAGAAAACACCTATGGGTGAATTTGTGTGACGATTTATCTTTGATTGTTGACATGCTGAACACTCTCTAACCCATTTGTGTACATTCTTCTGTAAATTCGGCCATATATATCTGGCATTGATTAGTTTTGTTGAAGCTTTTGCGCCAGGATGAGACAAAGAATGAAAGTTATTATATATCAACTTTCGCATACTTTTGGGAACGAAAGGTCGCGGCATTGCCTTGGTCGTGTCACAGTAGATTAGAATACCATCGACAGGTGATGGGAACTGTTTTAAATTAAGACTTGAATTGTTTGTTTTAAGCAGGTTTTGTAATTCTAGATCCTGCTCTTGTTCGTTTCTTAACGTCTCGAAGTTTACTGTAGACTACTGTAGCACGTTTATTTCTAGCCTAGATAAAGCATCTGCCGCCTGATTGTCCTGACCTTTGACATGTCGGATATCGCTTGTGAACTGTGATATATAGTCAAGGTGTCGGACTTCTCGAGGTGAGTATTTATCAGCTCTCGCTTTTAGTGCATTCGTTAGTGGTTTGTGATCCGTAAAGACTATAAATTCCCTGCCTTCTAACATGTGTCGGAAGTGTTTAATGGTTAGGTAGATTGCAAGAAGTTCTCGCCCGAAGGTAGAATACCTTGTCTCTGCTGGAGCGAGTCTTTTTGATAAGAAAGCAATTGGTTTCCAGGCGTTTTTAACCAGTTGGTTAAGGGTACCGCCTACTGCTTTATCAGAAGCATCCACCATCAAAGCAAGTGGGGAAAGAGAATTCGGATACATCAACGTAGTTGCTTGAGCTAGTTTATCTTTAAGCTGTTTAATAGCTTCGACAGCGTCAGAAGACAGTTTGAATTCTTTTGGTTTTCCTTTTAGTGAATCTGTCAAAGGTTGCATTAATTGTGCACAACCAGGTATGAATCTGCGATAAAAGTTAATTAGACCTAGAAAACTTCTCAGTTGTGTTAGAGAACTAGGTATGGGATATTGTTTAATGGTGTCTACTTCTTTTTTGATCGGTTTAATCCCTTCTGGGCTTATTGTGTGACCGAGAAATTCTAAAGTTTGAACACCGAAAACACACTTACTTTGATGTATGTTTATTCCATGTTCATCCAGTCTTTTTAACACTGTTTTTACATGCTGTTCGTGTGATTGCAAATCGGGGCTGGCAATTAACAAGTCGTCTATATACCCCTGCGCAAATGGCATATCTCGAAGTAGATTGTCTATGAATCTTTGAAATGTCTGTGCCGCATTTCTCAGGCCGAATGGCATGCGTATAAACTCGAATAAGCCAAAGGGTGTTGTAATAGCTGTCTTGGGGATATCTTCATCCGCCACTGGGATATTGTGATATGCCCTGACTAAGTCAATTTTAGTGAATATGTTCATACCCTGTAAACCGTTTGTGAAATCTTGGATATGCGGTATTGGGTACCTATCTGGTACGGTTTGACGGTTGAGGGCTCTGTAATCCCCGCACGGTCGCCAGTCACCTTCATTTTTCTTTGGGACCATATGCAAAGGGGATGCCCATTGACTATCAGAGGGACGGATAATACCCAGTTGTAGCATATAATCAAACTCGGCCCTAGCGATTTTGAGCTTATCTGGTGCTAGTCTCCTGGGTTTTGCAAAAACCGGTGCACCTTCGGTTTTGATAGTGTGACTTACTTTTAGTTTGTCTTTAGAAGGCTGTGGGTTTGGTTTAGTTAAGTTTGGAAATTCCGCGAGTATATCTTGGAATTTCGCTGTTGTTACTGGAGGAGTTTGAATCAAGTTAAGAGAGCTGATGTGACTTTCTTTGCCTTTTGTGTAATACGAAGTTTCTTTTAGTGTTAATCGCCGTCTCTTGGTGTCGACTAGAAATTCGTATCTCTCTAGAAAGTCCATCCCCAGTATTGCCAGATCTAAGTCGGCTACCGTGAAAACCCAAGGGAATTGCCTCCTGAACCCCAAATCTAGGGTTAAGTTTTTCTGCCCAAATGTCGCAATTTTAGTTTTATTTGCAGCTTGAAGTGTAATTGATGATGTTTCTCGACTAATCTCAGTTTTATTTTGAGGGATGATGCTAAGAGCAGCGCCAGTATCCACCAAGAAATTCAAGCCAGAGTTTCTGTCTCTAACATAAAACAAGCGACTGTTTTGGCGCCCCTCCTCAGTCGTCGCGACCTGGGGAGGGGTTACTCGTTTCCCGCTGTCTTAGAATTATGCTTAGGCCAGGCGCATGGTTGCATGCACTTGGTTGAGTTGACACCAAACTTCCAGTGGTACCAACAAAACTGCCCAGGTTGTCTGGACATTTGTGACCTGTTTTGTGACTTGGATAGTGGTCGTTGTGGTGACCTGCTCCTGTTTCTATGACCCATTTGCATTCTGGTGACAGCCTCAGTGAGACTCTTAACACTCGCAATGAGTCCTTCTATGACGGGGTCTTTTGCTGATTCTACTTTTTGTGTGTGATTTATTGTGCCTGGTCCAGTTGGAGGACCTCTCTCCATTATTCTATCGGCTATACGCGCTAAATGAGATAATGAGGTTTCAGGATCTTGTGCATCCAAACAGTGTTGGACGTAGCATGGGAGAGCTTGTATCCATCCTTGTTTTAGGACTGCTTCACCCACCGTGTTATCACCCATTAACACTTGGAGGTGACGCAAAAACTGTGACGGCGACCGATCACCTAGTGTTTCACCTTGAAAAAGTCTTTGGATTCTTTGACTATCTGATAATGATAAACGGTTTATTATCTCTCGTCTTAAGATGGTGTATGGTTGTGGTGATGGTGGATCTAAAATCAAGTCACGGACTTCTTTGGCAACTGAAGGAGGAAGGATAGAACACAAGTCTCTATAGCGAATCCCTTCAGATTTGATATTGTGTCTTGTGAAATAATGCTCTAGTTGAGCAAACCACAACTCAGGATCACTACGATCAAATTCTGGAAGTAGGGATTTCGTAGTTATAACAGTGTCTATCACCACTGGTGACAAATCCTCCAGATTATGGGTTTCTATTGAGTCTGACATGAGGTATGTGACAAATATAGCAATAAAGTTAGCACGAAAAATGGTTACTATAACACGAATAACTTAAGATAATACGGAATAAACTAGTTATATAATCAACTTAGTTTACGGATAATCCGGTCTACTTTTACGATTAAGTAAAAAAAAAAAAGATTAATAACAGAAATGAGGTTAAATTGCGTTCAAAAAGGGCTCACCACTTTCGTGCCTATAGGTAACCCTCGTGCTATTGATAGAAGAAACCAGAGAAGTAGTGAATAGGTCTTTATTTCGATCTTCGCGCAGTCACAGTGGAGCGTGGGATTATCTGTTCAGACAAACAAAGGCTCTCAACATTCCATATAAGATAGTAGGGAATATAACGCTTACAAAAGGTAAGGAAGTGAATGAATACTTGAACAATACTGTTTTAGCATATGCCTGGTTGTTTGGGGTCAACTCTTAACCAACCAACCTGAGCTGTTACACGTTCATTTGGTATGAAACTCGAACTGTTTGGCCATCATACCGTGTTTTATTCACTTGCCAAAATGTCAAGTTTCACTCAATGCTTTTACGAAATCATGTGAATTGGGTGAATCATGTCATGCGATTAATATCTGTTGTGGAACATCTTAGTTTTACCAACACAGTTCATCCAACCAGAGTTCGTAATACTACGACAAATTTCAAGTGAATAGTGATAACCAATGACAATCCTAGGTTCAAGAACAAAGTTCAGCAACCTAAATATTATTATTCTGTATTCGCATTACATGATCATTTACACTAATGAGTATGAAGAACTATACGTCTTAGTTATCATATGGTTGATCAATGTTCCTAAACATGTGAGCATAAGTAATTTCGTTCTAAAATGATCTGAATTAACAGTCTAGAGTAAGAATTTTGCTGCTAATCAGAGTACTTTAGTACGTCAAAGAACTTAGAGTATATGAGAGTAAAAATGTTAAATACGTGCAGTAGGTAATGGAAAATTTATATATGTATAGGATGAGTCAGTTTGTTCTCTGTCCAGTCAATACTGCATCTACTACTAAAAAGCGCATAGGTGTTCTATGGGTGGAATTCTCCAAACAATGTTCTTTTTGAGTTGATCGAATGGAATGACCTCATGAAACGTTGTCTGGCCACATTTTATAAATACCTGTTTATCTGATATATTCAGTAATCCGTTATTTCTACTAACGATAGCGCTGAGCTTGTGTCTAGTTTTTTTGACTTCCAAGTAACCACGGTTTCACTACTGTCGGATTCGTCTACAAATGTGTTAGTAGTTTTACTAAACTCATAACTTCTTGAAAATACTCCACTGATTGATACGAATAATACCAGTAACTCTTGATGTACACAATTCATTCCACTATAGCTTAGCGAGTTCAGACAAATTCTGTAAACTTTCACCATGTGATTGTCTGGTTTTCTACAATGGTCATTTACAGATGATCTTCTGAATATTAAGTTTTCTTGTGAAACATTTACTTGAAAAGCCACGTCACCTATTTCATTAGATCACAAATTTCCCTATAAAAATAATACATCTAATTAAGTAAACAAATTGATCGTACTCAATATCCGATTACTATGTTGATAAACAAAATGTCTACCACAAATACTCAATCTGCAATTATTTACAATATTACGTTTGCCGGTTCTGTACTATTGTCTGATTTGTGCCTACCAAATGTTTTCAAACTTCGACCACCAGGATAAGGATATATTCATTGCTTTGACAATTGACATGAGAAGAAAAGCACATAACTTATCAAACAAGCCAATGTGAAGGAGTAGATTAATTCAAAGTCTCCATACATATAGTATCCCTGTTGACAGTTGCGCAGTCGTGAATTCGTGTTCACCAGACAAGGGCAATTTTGAGACTGCTTAACGATAAAACTCGAAGGAAATTCATTGCAGAAGCATTTAAGGTAGCATCCACAAGTATCCTGATTCTCTAAAGTGGTAACATCGTACACCTACTAGACGTCATACCTAAAATATTGTCGAATACAAGCCACCCAGGCACAGAGATCGTTGATAGTAAACTTCTTACACCATTGTATAAACCATGGGTGGTTAAGAGGGGAATATCAAATATTGCAGATTCAGGGGGAGTTATTACCAAAACAGCATCATATGGTGTTAAGGAAAGCATTATTAGACCATCTTTCAAAGGATATGTGAACTTACAATGACTGGTTTTTAAAGAAAATATTGCTTATGAGAGTTAGCATGGCAGTAAGACTCAATCACGAATTAGTACAAACTGCTTCAGACTGGTATTGGCAGGAACAGCTATGAATACTTGGGATTTAATTCTTTGTCAGTATTATTTCACTTGTGTATGCCAAGAAAACATTAAACTCTCCCTATTACTTGCCAAGATCTCACTCCCTAGTCTCCCAGATCATACGTCAGAGTCACATCATTATCTATAACTAATCGCTCTATCGTGAGACAAAACATGAGTTTCTGCGATAATAATGGGTTAAAAAGGTGTAAAGAGAGCCTATACATTCATAACCTAGCCATGCCGTCTCGATTAAGCGTTATCGACCTTTTAGAAATGTTCAGTAGTTAATCCAAATCTCAGTTATCTTATGTTCGATTTTTGGAATCGTGTGGCTAAAAACCAGTGTTATTGCAGTATCGACACAAATAATAAAAAAAGCAAACTATGTGGTAGACTTAAAATCGATCCTGACCATACAGAACTACACAGTAGAAAGCTCTATCAACTGTTTATGTACAAAATATTCACTCTAATTTTAAAGCTGTTCTCCTTCAGTTGAACCGTAAGAGCGACAGAACGATGATACTTACTTTAAAAGGGGTTTCCGAACGAAAATTCTTATGTACTTAACGCAAAACAACAAATTTCTGAGCTACCTAAATTAATATCAAATAGAGTTTAGAAACACATGGCATCTTAAGGTTATGACTAATAATGAATCGTCTACTGACTTGTCAACTTGGCAGAAGTATTGTTTTATGTTTTAACATGTCGGTGAGTGCATACTCACCTTGCAGCAACTTCAAATTAATTAACATCTGCCGCGCCGTCAGGAACTTGTTGGTCGTAAGACTTTATTCCAATAAACCTGTTTCCTTGCTTCATTATCCTCATTTTTAAACCGAATGGTCTAAAGTATTTCATTTATTCACTTGGAATTTCGGTTATTAGGTATCTAGTTAAATTCTTTACAAAATCTTTGACTCATTGGAATTTCAAACGCTTACATGTTTTATTAAGCATGTTCCTCCCATAAAATATATGCTTAATGTCCGCCTTTTTTATTTCAATTATGATCTGAATTTAATGTGACTTATTCCATACTTCGTGTCTATCATTTTCTAACATGACTTGTAGAACAACGTTCATATGGAATAATTATTTTGCCGGTAACAGTCTTTAAATAATTTTCATTTTAAAAAATAGATTGAACTGGCTCGAAACGAATCTTTCATTCCAAGAGTCTGACGGACAGTATACTAAAGATATATCACTGATCCAGACTTGTTTTTCAGGTTATTAATTAAGCGCCAGAAACTCATTCGAATTTTCTGTTAGCATCATACTCTCACAGCATCTTCTTATGAGCTAGTCGATAACTTCAAAGTCGGTTCATTTGTCAGTTTCAAGATTCGATGCCTCGCATAAAACAACTCTGTGATTTGGCCTGGTTTTTGACTAATGAACACTTACTTTGTTCCCTGAAAAATGACGATCTTGTTAGC
Source organism: Schistosoma mansoni (assembly GCF_000237925.1). Lineage (NCBI taxonomy): Eukaryota > Metazoa > Platyhelminthes > Trematoda > Strigeidida > Schistosomatidae > Schistosoma > Schistosoma mansoni. The sequence goes on from NC_031500.1 coordinate 6,226,011, forward strand.
GTAGATAAGCTTACTCAATGTCCGATTTCACATCAAAAGATGCTTTTGTTGTCATAATACTGCCTAGAATAGAAAAAGTGAAAGGACTTTCATTATTAAGTAAACTGGATGCGTTTTTCGTATATTTAAGCACTGCCAGTACCTTATGCGTATCTGAGGGGTCGGTGGTTGATTTCAGTGCAGTTTACTTAAGTTGAAGCCCTCGTAGTAGCGAAAAACCCCTATAACGCGCTTTGAATGAATGTATCGAAAAGTGATGCTAACTAAAAACAAATCGTAATTTACACAAAGTTGCGTTAGTCAGTCTCCGTTACATGATCACTATGATCATCACTATCACTCGGGAAAGAAAACCTTTTCCCTATCGAATCATTGATTTTCAACCATATATATCGTTCATGGGTTTATATAATTACATCAGACCGTTTTGTTATGCAAATGGTTTCGCAAAGAAACACTATTAACCGGAGCAATATTTTGAGGAAATATCAGTCCTTACATGTTTTAAAAAATTGGCTTGATTTCAATCATGTAAAAGGGTTGATCCTGTATTTATGACACAAAAATGCCATCCGAATAAGTCACAAACATCTTTCGTTCTAAACGTGAAAATGTATCTTCCTTGGATTCTCTGTGTTTACTAGATATAATTATTGAGAAAACAACTCTAGATTCTTATGATAAGCTACAAGAACTACAGGTCAGCCAGCAACTTTATAACAAAGGTAATTTACAGAACCACCTAGAATATGCTGCTCTATGTTGTGAACTAAACGTATTAAAAATATCAGCTGTTCGATCCCGGTTTATTAAATTTGAAAATTGATATACCTTTAAAAATAGAGGCTTCTTAGTTTGATTGCTGGGAGATTAAGTGGAGAACACTGCAGAGTATAATAAAATGGGTTTCTTTTGTACACTTAGTTTGGTTGATTGTTCAAGTGCTAGTAATATCTAGTGTCTACAATTTCCGACTTTAGGTTAGTCGAAATGCAATTCCAGTCAGCGCTTTGTTTTATTTAACATTTTATTTCGGTGTATCCTGTGGGTATTTACTCTATTGGTTTTAACTTTCACTGCAGGACACAGCTGTTTCTCCGAGAAAACAGTTTGTGATCTACAGGACAAGACTTATCTCAAATACAACTCGTAGTACAACTATTCACGTTAGATGGGATATCTTACTTTTTCTAACGCCCATATCTTGGTCTGTATACGTCGGATTCCTGTTGGCAATAGTCCTGAAGTGGACCAGAGGTATTTTTCACCCTCTGGATAAACGCTAGAATAATTGATTAAATTGTTCTTAGGCGGTTGTGATTATAAGGTTATTACCATATATCCACCGCATAAAGCTTTTGGGAGTATATGATTCAACGCACCAAATAACTATGGGCCGAAAGAGGCATACTGTTGGCAGCGTGTTCCGAAATAGGTCAGATAAGTCGTCTCGATCCTCAGGCACTTCTTCTTCCTCTTCTTCCTCTTCATCCAAATCTAGTATAAAGCCCGTGAGTTGTGTTTAATCTACCATATTTTTCTTCCAGATTTTTTGTAAATAAAATATTTTCACAGCTGATTTCACTAGTCTATTTCAGCTAAACCACAACTGAGAACTTGGAAGTAGTGGACAGCTGTTCCGTCCTAGTATGTGACTCCTCAGCAGTGCGCATCCACAACTCCTCACGTGGAACTCGAACCAAGAACCTGAAGTCTCACGCGTAAACCCTTAACCTCTAGACCACTGAGCGTGCATCCAACGATGTCATTGTCCAATCACAATCGATCCATAATCTCGAGCAATCCTTCGTCCGTTGTCTGAGGTAGATAACTATCTGACACCCTCACACACAGATTGGACTTCACTGGTCACGGATATTCACTATAACTCCAGGAGTTTCATCTTGAATTTAGTCACTAATGGATACAACTGTGTGTGGGGATGTCAGACAGTTATCTACCTCAGACAATGGATCGATTGTGATTGGACAATAACATCGTTGGATGCGAGCTCAGTGGTCTAGAAGTTAGGGGTTCACGCGTGAGACCTCAGGTTCTTGGTTCGAGTTCCACGTGAGGAGTTGTGGATGCGCACTGCTGAGGAGTCACATACTAGGACGGAACAGCTGTCCACTACTTCCAAGTTTTCAGTTGTGGTCTTGCTGAAATCGACTCATGAATTCAACTGTGAAAATACTACATTCCCCTCAAATCCCTATTCTGATAATAAAATATTGGTTTAAATGGTGCAAGATATATCTGGATATTTACATGTTTCTGGGTTGCAATTTACATTTTTATACTGCCAACCTATATCTTATCACTTTGTGGTATACAGATAAGTGGTGAAGTGACTAGGCTTCCTTCCAGTCAAACCTCGAAAATACAACACAAATTACTATTGCATTGCCTTGTATTATGATAGTCAACACTGGCATCTGGATTCAGCGTTTCATCATCACTAGCATCAACTCTGTTTATGTAACACATAGCCAAAGTACTATTTCATTGCAATATGATAGTTGTTTCTATTATCCTGAATTCAATGCATAAAAGTCAAATTATAAAAACCTTTGTAATATATCAGTCCTGTGGTTTAACTTAATTATGATTCTACTGGTAAAAACCAACAGAAATGCAATCACAAAGTGACCAACCAAATTGTTGAAGGACTCACCTGGCGGTAGTCTATGTTGTAAAGCTGGACAACTATGTTGCTGTTGTAGGACGAGAAGTGCGGCGCAAAAAACTCTGTTTGAAACTGTAAACATAAGAGTAAAGCCACACGGAAAAAATCTAGTCCGGTTCTTCTTTTACAATTGTTATTATTTTTGTCGATTACTGCCTACATGTTTGCCACTTATTTAATTTCATGTGTTGAAATCAAATAAATAAAGTCAATACTGCAAAGATAGCTTTCATCACGAACTGACCTCAGTTAACATCAATTCAAGAGGAAAATCTCTTTTAGATGGTATTAATATTCATATAGCTGTCTGTGAAGTGCTGGTAAGGTTTTAGTAGTCAAACAGTCTACATTAGTTGTAGTAAGCAGTAATGACTATACTCAGTAACTTATATGGCATCAATTTGAACTAAGCTTCAGCAAATTTAGGTTTTCAAATCAAGTTCGTGCTCATCCACTCCATTATTGATGAACAATAAATTTAGCTGATATTGTAATAGTATTCGTACGATTTGGTACAAGACGAATGTAACTTTTTACGCTTTATTCACTGTTTATGCAAATATATTATCGGGCATATAAAGTATAAGGTGATAAAGTGTTGTCTAACATCTGATTAGCACCATACTAGAGGAATAATTTTTGCTCGAATTCATCTTCTATGCAGGTATTTTCTTCAGATCTAATAATTATTATGAACATCATTATGGAGTGCTTTAGTGGTGTTAACTCAATCACATATACAAATCAGTATGATTGTAATCTGAGATTTTGTGCCATGAATCTGCTTCATGATTTCCACATATACACATCAACAAGTCGTAACACAATATGTTGATCAGGTTTACCAATTACCTGAGTACACATTAAGAAAATAGCTTATATTTGGACTGTATGCGTTGCATAAGTCTGGACGTATTAAGTTGAAAACCTGAATCAATCATTCTAATCCGACTATAAAGCTCAATTTCATGCATTTTATCCATATTTTTCTTCAAATATTAGCAAATCATATAGTGACTAGGAAACAATTAATGATGATTTATTAGACTATATTGGTGGCATGTTAAGTGACTCGCGGAGAGTTTCTTAATTAATTTTTGTCACAAACTGACCTTGATCACCTTGATCATACATTTGGTGATCAATTCTAAAATGAATTCATATTTCTGTACTTCGATTTTCAAGCCAAAGGTTTTCGCTTAGCTTTTTACACGAAAATCATACAAAATATAAACTATTATGATAAAATCCATATACTTACATACATAGACACATAACTTTTGAACTTTTGGCTAACATTTGAAAAAAAATAGTAGAGTAATTTAGCTAACCTTCATTTTTACAACAAATATATCTTATTTGTTATGTGACTTAGATAGGTATTATTATTATTATTACTACAATGAATGATATAATACTGATGGTACATAAAAGTTATCATACATCATCCAACTTACCGTAAAACAAACTCCGTTTATCTTATCTAAAAATGCTGCAACTTACAATTGATCAGTCTACATCATATGCAACATAAATATTTTCTACTTTAAACATTCATTACTTTTTCCAAAAGTATTTTCGTTTTGTATATATATACATATATAAAGGCGATAGACTAAGAACATCTATTCTAAATTAATGAAGTCAAAAGATCAATATAGCGGATTTTTTTGACTGTTGATTATGTTATTCATTAAATTTACTTTACTATTCTTATTATGCCAATTTTATGATCAAAGCATTTTTTAGAGTTAATTTCTATTCAAATAAAGTCAGTCAGTCAGTCGGTGATAAATGACAAAGTATCAAGCACAATTGCATACTGAGAAAATTAGTCATATTTCATTTTAGTACAATGATAAGAAATAAAAGAAATGAAAGGTATAGAAGCTGGAATAATATATCTAGTAATGGAAAACTGTGCTCTGGAAATATCGTTCAAAATGAATAAATTTGAAGAGTTACAAAAAGCATGAAATAATATCCAAGTTTAAGATTTAAAAGAAGATAAAAGGTTAATAGATCTTCATCAGTCAATAACTTTGAAACATGTCACTGACTTTCTCCAAACATAAATTATAATTATGTGGTGGACCTCAACTATGAAGCTTGGACCCCTGAATATGGCTTATATCAGCAGTAAATAATTTCATGGATTGGAGAAATATCGCAGTATGGTTATACCTAGCTTTATTTCAAAATACCTTTATACTAAATAACATTTTAATTTTGAATTAGTAGGTTATGGAAATGATCGTAAAGCAATAAAAAAATAAACAGACTCCCACTTACCATCTATCAATTATCCATAATCACTGCAGAGTTTAGCATAAATGTACTTCAGCAAACGTTGTTGTATCATATTAGAACGAAAAGGTGAAATTAACGAAGTTACTAATAAACGTGTCTAAATCATATCATAGCAATGATCGTAGGAAAGACTAAACATTAAGAATATCGTTTGTAAAGAAAAAGCAATAGAGTATGCATAGTGGAATACATGAAGATAAAATCTAGAAGAAGATAATGAGATAAACAATTCATCTCCTTGGTAAGTTATAAATTATACAAAACATCAAACAATAGGAAATAAACACTTTTCATAATCTAGAAAAGCTTGAATCTCGATTTAATGATGATATGTTTATCTTCGTTTATATATTTTCAATAATTGTTTAACATTATTATGTTAAATAATTTCTAAATTGTAACTTCTTCATTTTCAATACTCTTCATTGTTAATTATTAAAGTTGATTTAATTAATTATAACTTGATATTTTTTCAGAAGGGGGTCTTGTGAAGCTTTTAGTCACTTCATGGTTGAATTCATGAGTCAATTAATGCTAGACCACCATGGAAAACCTGGAATCACTAGACGACCGTTCGTCCTAGTATGTCACTCCTCAGCGGTGCTCATCCACAATCCCGCTCGCGAGATTCTAACCCAGAACCTATCGGTCTCGTGGACGAACGCTTAACCTCTAGACGGCTGAGCCGGCATATTTTGTTGTAAATTGCAAAATAAATATTCATTGTTAAACTTTTAATTCATTTAACTTCACTTTTAATAAAATATAAATCCTACTGGTTTTTATTTTTGTTGAATTAGATACCATGGATTGAACAAAATATTGTATGCTTGGAATGTGCTAAATTTGTATTTGCTCGTCATTCCAAATCCAAGTGAGTAATTAATAAATTAAATTTTTCACTAAGTGATTTCACTTCAATAACTGTTTGGGATTTATAACTTATTTATTTATTTAATCACATATATATTGGTACAAAGGGCACCGGATACATAAGCACCACACAAAATAGTGAGAATGGGAGGAGAAGGAAGAAGATGTGTATGTATAAAAGAAGGAAAAAAAGAGAAGAGTAATGATGGGGGGAACTGAAATGTACAACCAGAAGAGCTCTCTCAGTTAAGAAAGTTATAACCACTCTTTATGAAGAAAGTAAAAGAAGGTTACAGCAGGCACGCCACTGGGTTCTATTCTGAGCCATATCTGATAACGTCTCTAACCACTGTGTTGCACCATCTCTCGGATCCCAGTCGGGGAGTCGTGAAGGACCAACAGAAGCTGGCCCTTTGCAGCTTTCTTTCATGCCACGACACCATGTCATACACTGACCTCCTCTCCGCTTTTTACAACCAGTCCCGGAGTCGGCAAATAATGCACAACGTGGAATTCTCTGGGACGACATTCGTATTTATAACTACTTTATTTTGATTCTTTGAAGGATCCTATTGTCTAGTCATGATTAGTCAGTCAACTTTAAACAGTTGATGAATAGTGACCAATGTCATTTTGTTCAATCTTTAACAACGGTAAAATTTTTTCAACCAAGTACACTGTCCTCGCTGTTAAGTATTAGCAGTTAATCGAAAAATTAACCCTTGAACCTAAGTTTTGTGTTATTCGAAACTCATTTTTACGGAAATTAATGGTTCTTATATTTTTCAAAACTTCATTACCCAAAATCACCATCAGAAACACTTCTTATCAGCTACTTATGGTCTCTGTTGGTTACTTCTAACCAGCTAATTTCAAACTCAGTCTGTTTTGTGGCCCTTTAAGAAGCCTTGGAAATAAATGACTATGAAGTCTACTCTGAAGAAAATGTGGTTAAATGGAACTCATATGTCGAAACTAAATACTGACTTGCTTTATATACCCGGAATTAAACAAAGTGAATAAATGTGAAATGCTGATAAAGAAACTCATAGTTCATACAAATACTTGTTTTGGTGTTGCATTGTATTCCAAGCATACAAAGTAGGCTCCAAAATGATATACAAAACTTTACGATTACATCATCTAATTCACGGGGACGTAACATTTTTAAAATAGGTCTATATCGTTGCTGTGATGAGAGAGTATAACAAATAGTCTTTGAAATTTTCATATTACTAAGGCAATGTATATTAAGCGCAATTTTTATTGTTCATAAATTTTTTAAGATAAATGACGTAAATATTTTTATCGATTAGAAAATAAGAATCACAGTACGTCCTATTAAACTATCATAATAACTCGAAAGAATTTCGCCCTATTTTTTGTTGTATAAGGTTCTTTTTATAATGTAAATGATTTTTATCGGAAATCAACGTCATCCAGAAAGTCAGTCAAAATTAAGGAGCTATGTATGGTTGTTTCGTTCCAGGTTCTAAAAATTTTATTCACTATCCACTCAAGATCCAACTGATCCAGCTCAGTTATCTAAAGTAATTGTGATATCAACAAAACCTAAAGTGCTTGAGTAAGGTGCTGTGTATAATCTTGGTTGTGTATTGGTAATCGTACTGCTATAATCAATACAGATACATTTTAACTTCCTCCATACTAGTTTGACATTTCCTTAACAGCACACCAAAACATCTGTTTACCTATTTTCTGGCCCATTTATTTTGTAAACATCATAAATATAAAAATTGTTTTCAACAGCCTGATGTATAAAACATCTTTTACGAGATAGTTACTTCATTAATTTACGATCACTATTTTTTAGGATCCCATTTTAATGTTTGGGAAGTGTCTAGTCATTCTATATAATGACTTATATTATTTGCATATAGTAAACTAAAAACAAGCAAGAGCCGGCGAAACAATGGCATGAATCCAGTCCATGATTTCATAAGTTGCTGGTTCGAGCTGTGCTTATAGTACAAATTTCGAAGATGAAATCAGCAAGATTAGGGCAATATTTAAGTGATGAGTTCGATTAATATTGATAAGATTTATGACTAAGGAGTCTACAATCTTTATTTTTCATCCTCTTGTAAATTTTAATTTTAGTTGCTACTTCAAACTCTCCATTTTATGGATGTCATTTGTTCCTTCTGAACTATATTTCCTATGTATGGTTTTACTCTACTATTAATACAATTCTGACTGTAGGTTTTCCTCTTATGAATGTTTTCCTGATGTTCTGAGATGAGTGACAGTCTTGTTTAAACATTAACCGTGCACTAGATTCTACCTTGCTCATAACTGACAAACCTACTGAGTATTTTCAATAATCAACGTTGATAAAGAAAGCCTTTTTTGTTTAGCCTATGAAACACGTTAGATTTGTTTCACTATCTAAAAATCTTCACATATAATTGATCTTATGTCAGCAGCTTAGAACATGTCTTTACAGTTACTTAGAGATCAGTAAAACATTTGATTCATTGTTGAATAAAAAAATGTAACATTTATTTTCTCCTACACTAAACATCATATTAAAAAAGCACTGTGATGAGAAACTAATGGAGTAACTTGACAGTATGATTTCCATTATTTAAAAAAACACTCAATAATTTTTTTCTGGTTAGCGTTTTTTTTAGCGAGTTAGCTTTTCTACGGGATGGGGTCGCTAACCCCATGCCCGACCCTCCTCCTTTACCCGGGCTTGGGACCGGCAGTAACTCTAGAAGAGCTACAGGCGGAGCTACTCAATAATTACTGCTCATAATTTTCTCAACAAATGTTTTACAAATTAACAACCACAACATAAATATATAAAAACCTTCGTCTAAATTAGAGCGAATAGTTTCACAGTATTTGGGCGCCAAGTTGATGTAAGACATCAAATAGGAATAATATATTTGTAAAATCTCAGCGAACAAATTTGAAGTAAATCCAACGTTTCACCGGGCAATCTGATCCAACCACAACATAGATATACGTTTTCTTTATCGAAACAACTTATGTTTAAAAAAACTAATGTATTCAGTTATTTAATTTATTTGAATGCATTACATTTATTTAGTATTTCCAAGTGAATCACACATTAGAAAACATTACATTCAATAAATAAAATAGTAATATAAATTCACTTAGTATTGTTTGTTTGAATCTTCCCATTGATGTTTAATACTGCAACTGGTCAGTCTCTTATTGGCCATATGTGCATACTGTGCGTATTGCCTCGATATAGCTTTAAGTCACAAGCATTATAAGTGAATTTAAGCTTCACCTCATTGCAAAAGCAAGTGGCTATCAGGACTCAGTAGCTGAGCGGATAACGCGATGACGTTTAAAGTGAAAGGTACTGGGTTCAAGTCCCAGAGGGAATATCAACTCTGAGATGCAGGTACATCCAGCTGACGAGTCCTAAATAGGACGAAGTGACGCGCGTCCTGAATTCCACTGCTAGCCACTATCCATCTTTGCTTACAATATAGTAATATGTTCTTTAAAATGACCATTGAACATGAATCGAGATGATGTGCAAGAATAGTACCTTAATTATTCTTTTTTATACTTGATTGTTTCACTTATTAATTAAATATTTTACAGACAAATAACAACTTCAATTATGTAATCAGTTAGCAGGTGATTCTGCTTTTTAAAATTTACTCATTTAGAATGTTAGAGCTAATTTCTATAAGCAAATGATCAGTTGACTACGTCAGTAATTTCGAGTCAATTGTTTCATCATCACAATAATATTCACTGTTAATTTACATCGATGAAATCAGGAATATTGGGCTGTATTCAAATATAAAAAATATGTACCGACACAAACCAACCACATTAATCGTTCATGAAAACGGTTTTACCCGATGTCACAATTTTTGAAGTCGCCTAGTCAAGTGTCAACTGAGAACCCATGAAAATGTAGTGGAAAGTTTGAATATTTGTTTAGTTATCGAAATTCTCAACTTCAACTGTATTATTGTGGAAATTAGATAATTAACCGTACTATCTCGTAAATGATGTACCCAACTTTAATGTAATACCGGTTATCCTTGATTTCAGTTAGCTGACAATGCCTAGTCATTGGTAATTAAATTGAGTGTATCCTTGGTTAAACCTCATTGATTTTTTATACGACTATCATCCCCGACATATTTGCGCTTTATCGATCCATTTCGTCCGCTTTTCCATTCATCTAGCGTGTGAACGCTGCTTGTTAAAGTGCAATTTTCATGAGAGGTTTTATTTTAAGTCCTAATGTGAGCTATGTTTTTCATCCAGCACGTTGAGATGTGCTCTACACAGACTTGTTCTTAGCAGATAGTTGAGGATAATTCCAATCACTTAAAACAAAATCTTTAGTAAAAATTATACTCCGATGTACAACACTCATCCAGCAAATGATCTGGAAATTGACCAATAAGTGCTGGATACACCCCACGTAACACTGAGAATGTTGCGGATTACCTTAACCTTTTATACTGTTTTTTTCAGATGATTTTATATTCTCAAATTATGTAAGTTTAATATGACATGCGAATGTCCACTACTAAAATGAGGATAGTCAAGGTATTTCCACGAGAAGAAATTTAGAACGTAGGAAACTTCTGAACTTACAGTAAAAACAATGTAAATGCCATCGAGCGCTTAAATTGATTTCTGAAGTAAAAGCAAGTGGAAAATAATGTGCTTCTCATTGTGACATCTTCATAAAACAACCATAAATCAAATGTGTAAGTGACCTCCTTGTAATAACTAGAGTTACTCACATGAGCGTAATTCACACTTTTCTGACCAAGTAGTCAAAGCTGTCACAGAATGAGATAGAAAACTGTAAGAATCACACGGTTAGTCATATTTTAATACACTTTACTATTATGTCCATAAGATAGTTTGTTCAAGGTCAATAGTGTGATAGTCAGCTGACAACACAAAGAACCCCGTCAACCAAGAAAAATTGAATTGGTCCATTGTACATGACTGTTAAATAAAAAATTGAATAACTTTGTTGGAAAATGTTAAGTAGTTTTTTTCGTTAAATTTTATGTCGTAAATGAGTTCCCACCACTCCATGTACATGTTATGTACTTTTGCTTATTGATAACATGTCCTTGATTAAACTGCCGAACGAGGGTCTGTAGGCAGATGATTCAAAGTATCTCAAATTATAACAGTATATCACATACAAAGGACAATTTTATGTGTTCATGCTATCTGGCTTCTATACAGAGGCTAGTAGTACTACCAGACTATTGAAACCAAAACTAGTAGGATAGGACCCATAGTTAGTGCTTTAGGGTTGAAATTAAAGTAATAAATATCGTATATATCTCTTTCTTATTCTTCTCTTGACTCTCCAAAGCCCTTAACTTTCATAGGAAATAACCTTCATAACAATATTCATTAATGGTTACATATCATTTATTGAATCATTTCACAATATTCTCGATTCTAAATTAGCTTTAATTACAATTACATGACACCCATAAAGTAAGATTTTATATTATCTATAATCTAAAAAGGATAGTTTCATTCACCTACTTTCAATTCATAAAATTGAATCATTATCATCTATCATTCATGTTAATGAGAAGTGAATGGTTATACAGTTTAAATAGTAATACTATTTAATTTACTACTTACAAATTATTCATTTAATCAAACATAAAAATCCTGTTCTATTTCGTATCATTTTATTTTTAAAATTCATCTGACATCACCTGATGATTTTTGTAATAGAGAAAAACATCCTTATCACATGATTGTTTTCTCTTTTTTATTTGCAGTTTTTTTCTCAAAATAATTTTCAGTTTTCTGTGAATTTCATTTCTGTAAAATTCATTCAACAAGTACGCATTTATATAGACGGTTTTAAGTCTTATTAATTTTTATGTATAGTTGAAATCATGAGTCGATTGAAGCTAGACCACTATAGAAAACCTGTAAGCACTGAACGGCCGTTTCGTCCTATTATGGAACTTTTTAGTAGTGCGCATCCACGATCCTGACTCGCGAGATTCGAACCCAGGACCTACCAGTCTCGCGCCAGAGCACTTGACAGATATACCACTGAGCCGGCATCCACCGGTGTTAATGGCTAACTTCAACCAATCCACGAATTCGTTAAAATTAGTGATATTATCTAGGGGTTCAAACCTATTTAGATACAATGGAGTTTGAGCCCGTGACTCAACGATCATGTTGAATTGTGTTTTAGTAACCTAATTATGGTAATAATAATAATAAATTTACCTGTTGTTTTTAATCATAGCATCAGTTCATGGGGTCATTGACTACTAGACTGATCCATGTTGATAGGTTCACAGTACCTGGTTAGAGACAAGACGATTATATAACCAATTGTTGTAGATGCTGGGTGACATATCTTAGAACTTTTAGCATTAGCGCAGTCACATTCATTATTTTTTCCATTAGATTATGAGTTTGAAAATTTTTCTAAACCTTTAGTGCCGAGAATTCATTCCTTCTCTAAACATATTATCTATCCTTGATCGTTTCTATTAGTAATACTTTTAATACTATGACATTTGTTTCAATATTTTCATCTCTCTATCCTAATATGGTTTAATAGCCTAAATGGATACAAGTATGTCCCAAGTTCTACGTTTTTTATAACTGACTGACTGACGTTATTAATCGAAATGCATAACCCATCTAACGCTCTATTCTGATGCCTTATTCTCATTTGTGTTAAACGGTGTAGTAATCTGGACAGATTTAATCTTTCCAACGTTCCACTTTATTCTATCTGTCAAGAAATAAGCTCAGTAGAACAAAGGAACTAATCGCTTCTAAATGAAATAGTTAGCTTTAAGATGCCATTATAAAAGTAGAAGATAAGGTAAAGGACATATTTATTGATTTCACTACATGCAATAATTTTATAAAAAATCAAACCTGGCATAATCACACTCTTTATGTTCCAGACACTTTGATTCATTGATTTTCATGACCTCTTTCTGTACCATCAACTTAATCCATCAATAAATACCAGATTAACACTTTATTCAGTAGTTGAATGCATTAACATGATATTTCCTTTCAGTTCTTACCAGCCAAACATTAATTCCTGTGAAATGGTATCCTTTAATATGCATCAATAGTATGCAGAATGACTCACTTATTGAATGACAATCGTAAACCAGAACATACATGTACAAATTTTTCAACATGATACTATTCGTCAACTATAAACTATTTTATTATCAGAAGCTGGGAGTTTTGTATATAATTTACTTGTATCTCCAAAAAGTACATAGTTATATATGATAATATTTTTGAAAAGACCATAATTTACAGGCATAGAACTGTTTGAAAGCATTCATAAATTTTTAGTTGTTGTTGTTATTGTCTTAATAGTACCTCAGAATACCATTCATTCTTTACACCTTTCAAAAATTTATCCAGTAGCAAAAATATAACACTTGTAGATATTTTTCTATTTGAATCTAGTTAGTGTATTCAGTTCTATCTCCCTCATTAGACTGCATCCATTTTTACCTTCATATATGAGTTCAATCGGGGTCATAGGTGCTCACTGTCGAAGAATTTCGTATTAAGACGAGACTGTTATTCAATCCTCTCTAGCTTTCAATAGTTATTAAGAGTCATACTGAATACATTATAAACCTTAATTAGAATAAGTGTAATCAATCAATAGATAATCTAAATCAAATAATCTAATATGTACAACTCATGATTTGTGATGTCGGTCGAAATATTTAGGAATACCGTCTATTTTCTGATGCATCTCTGTTTCTAATCTCACATATCATATAAATACATATTTAGTCACAATAACTTGAGGGATGTGGGTCAGTAGTTATCAGTTTCAATACTTAACTTTTAACTACTTAACCACAATTTCTTCTCTGGTTTGGGCAACTATGTAGTATTTCCAGTACTCATTCAAAACGTATGGTTTAAAACTGAGTACAATGACTAGTACTTACTTATCGAGCTGTCCTAACTGAATTGTAGTCCAATACTGTAATCAGGTGCAGTTTCGTCCTCTTAGTCTTCAGTTACACTTTAAACTTGTATGAGTCCTAAGAATAGAACTCAGTTACCCAAAACAAAGCATATGAAACTCAATTCTAACATTAGACCTAGTCGTTGAAAATTGAGACGCTAAACCTATCAGCCATTATTCTAAACAATAACGATTAGTTTATTCCGTATATCAATTGACTTGATGAATAATTATTCTATAATCCTTAACTGGTATCGTCTCACTTAACCTATCCCATCATAGAGACTCCAAACCAGAATCATAGATGAACCAAAATGAATAATTAACGTTTTACGTATTATCTAAAGACATATCTGGTGTGACGGCGAAGCCTAACGACCTTTTATACACTGGAAAAAGAGCAAACAATAAAATTAACCATCTATAACATCTAAATATGTTACCTTAATTCCTAGCGTTTTGTATATAAGCATGTTATTTTATCAGACAAACAGTCTATTTTTCTAGCCGATAGTCTCATCTTCTATCTCAAATCATTTGGGGGTGTATATCAATTATTCAGTCACGTGAGCAACCATAACTCAAACATATTGTATCATTACATACTGCCAATCGGTCGGCGCATTTCATCTGTTAATTTGACAAACCCCTTATGTTTTTCCATAACAAATCATAACAGACCAATTCAAACTATATCTTTTATTACGATATCTGAAGCTACCGAACACAGAAACCGTTTAACCATGCAGTATAATAATATTTCTACATTTTTGTTTATTCAGTCCATGTTGTAGTTGCGGTCTTACATTCAGTGAACATCCATCCAATGTACAAATAGAGGCTTTAACACAACAAAATTTAAATTTACAACCTGATATTTCTAACACTGGTGATTATCATTTAAAACCAACTAATAATGAACACTGGCATGTTAAAACACATACTCAAGAAATACCAACAAATGCTTATGGTACGGTGGAATTTCAAGGCGGTCCACATCCAACGAAAGCTCGGGTTAGTTTATATGTATAACCATCTTGTTTTTTACTAAAAAACAGATTTTTGTTGCTGAGTCTTTAATTGCTTTCAATGTCATATATACTTAATGATGTTAATCAGCTGACTTTAATATATCGAGCTTGTAATCCGTTTTTTCAATTTCTGAGTGAGTGATTATTTCTTTGCAAAGCGTATAGATCATTGATTTTCACCATTTACAGACTATACATCTCTAGTAAGACTAAAAGTTTCCTATTCTGATTATGTAACAGACTCAATCAAAGCTAACACCACAGATTAATACTATATTGTATTCAGTGAACCCGGCTTCGAACAACACATTAAAGTTAAATCGATGTGTACAAAACAGTTGATAAAGTCACTTTCTTTGCTATGACCTTAGTATTTTATGTATTTTTTTCTGTATTTTTCATTACTCTCTATTCTAAGATTTATTTTCTCCCATTTTTATGTCTTATCTTCAAGTCATAACTATATACACTCAAATGAACCTCCCGATCTCCTAAATTATTCGAACACCCTATGAACCTATATATACTGCTACCGTGGTTGTAGAAAAGGCAACAAGCCTCATGACTGCTGAACAATCTCAGCTTTCCTCATAAGACGTCATAACTCTTTTATATGGAGACCCTTCGTCTTACAGGGAAGAGTTTAAGTAGTTTGAATGATTTTTTGGGTTAGTGTCTTTCTAGTGAGATTTTTTTATTGTAGTGGAGTTGCTATTTCTAGTGCTCAACGCTTTTTACCTGGGTTTGGGACCAGAAGTCACACTAGAAAGACTTTAAGGTAAGCTTTTGTTGTATAGTAGTTGAATTGTTTGTGGGAAGTTGTAGAGACATTAGAAAAACTTTTCGATTTTCAACTTTAAGTTATTCGTGTATTAGACAAATAAGTATGCTTTTTAATACCAAACTAAGAATAAGATTCATAGTATTTCATTATAAAAAGATCTGTTGTATGTTTATGAAAGTATGTTGATTGTTGGTATCACTAGGATTTAATAAATCACATTTGTAAACTGTGAAATAATTCGATAAAGCTGCGCTTTGAAATGTACATTGAGATTAATAAACAGGGTTTGTTTATATTATCATGAAAATAATTAATGGTCATACGCTTGCCTTCTAGAAGCATACACTACATGATATCGGCAATAATTATTTTTGCTATTAACTATGCTATTTAATAGTAACTCACCATTTGAGTTTCATTCCTCAGAAAATGACATTTTAAGATAATAATATCTTAAATTAGAAATTACTATGTTAGTGATCACATAAATTTTCACCATTGGAAGATGCGGTAATCTCTAATAACTAACTAAAAAGGGAAGATTTTTACATTTTAAACAACATGCAACAAATGGAATTGCTAATAAATATATTTTTATCATATCGCAATGAGTGGAAAACCAGTATTTCTGATGTTTCGTGGCTTAATATAAGCCACTTCCTCAGAGTAATTAAATTAACCCACGTTTGTACTATTCAAACTTGTGTTAATTTAATTTCAGTTATTTATTTACTATGAAGCAGTTGCCTATATTAAGTCACGAAACGTCAGAAATACGATTTTTCCACTCATTGAGACATAACAAAAATATATTTATTATTATCTCGCTATCCTATGCTCAATTTATTTGAAACTATCAAGTCCAACCTCGGTATTGATATCTATAAACTCGAATTGCGTTTCCCAAAACACCACAGTCTCACTAACCACACTTACCTGATAGTCCTTTAAATATATCATACTGTGCGATCATTGCTTGACAAGTAGGTTTATTTCATTAGTAATTATTTATATTCTCAGATTTTAATGAGATTGAAGTCAAAAATCCTGTTGTTGGTTGTTCAGTTATTTATCTCCACAGTCGAACCGCGTAATATGTAACACTTATATTGTTAGATACAACTTCCGTTTTGTTTGCTTCTATGTTTATGTGTCAAACAAATAGAGAAAATGAATCTTAATTTTATTACCTGCTATACATCTTAAAATGTGTGTCATCATGAGACTAAATGTTAGTGTCATATAAAAGTGTCCCGATTGTGTATTACAAATTTATCTCAAACAAAATCCTTAATCATGATTGTCAGGCAGTAGCAAACAGTTACGTTGATTTCTTTCCAGAACGATAGAGCATCTGTATCTTTTAAGACTATTGAATACGCTTTAAGTTGACTGTCACACATTTCCAAGGTCTCAGTTGCTAATTTTCGTAAGTAATTGATTCCTATTCTTCGATGTGTACTTGTCCGAATTCGGAGTATAATATTCTGAGTTCTAGTTAAAGCTCACAGTTTAATCCAAAAATATGTACATGTTTAACAAATTGTCTTATAAAATGTTACATCACAGATAGAAGGCTTTTGGTAACCAGTTATCTTTGGATTATTTGATGTTTTCTTGTGATGACCGTGTTTCAGATCACTTCCAAAAAGATAAAGATTTCGTGCCTGCTATTGTTTTAGAATTCCAAATTCTCAATAAATATATTAACATTAAAACTTTGCAAACATCTAGCCCTATCCTGTTAGTAAGTTATTCTAAATTAAAATATATTCCAGTATGAAACCATGCCTTATTAAATCGACTTCTTCAATATTACCAGGGAGATTTACATTTTTCCTATATATCGATTTGCATTTTACTGCAACATTTTACAAATTTATCTACTGTTTGTAAGTTGCATTTACTATTATTGGTATTGAATGTTATGGTTACTTGTCGATCACCTTCAAGCATCTATTATGGAACAAAAGTACATCGCAATGTTCAGTTACCTAGACTGGGCGATCACACTGCAACATGCTTGATCGGATTCAAACATAACTAAAGACTATATGAATATGACAATTGTAATATTAATTAATTTTGAGTATATATATGGTTGAGCAAACTACATATGATTCCCACAAATTCCTTTTTTCTATTTTGTATCCTTCATATAAATGGTTACATACATGTGTGTATGCAGTATGTGAGATTGCATTGTGAAACTTGTCCTGAGGTAGTACTGCATTTATTACTTCATGAATGGAAAATACGTGTGCCAAATTTAGTCATTTCAATTGTCGGTGGATTAGCCAATGCTCCATTACAAGCAAAATTACAACAAGTTGTACAGCATGGTATACTGAGAGCAGCTAAAACAACTGGTGCTTGGATTGTTACAAATGGATTAGATATTGGTAAGTGAATTTTTTTAGTCACTTGTTTCATGTTTGTATCTTCTCAAGTTATTGTTATTGTATGAGTTTGAAGACTATTTTGATTCCGTAAAACTAATTAGCTTATGCTGTAAACCCAGAACTCATTAATTATTTGGTTGAATGGTGAAATTCACAAAACAGCTTCCTCAATGTTTTTAAATTGCATTAAATAATACACTCTATTGCATAAATCATGTATATAGTAAAATGAAATGTAAGAGAATTGAACCTTTAACACTCCAAGGAGTTGCTTTTTTTCACCTCACCTCTAATTAACAATTAAAATTCTCCCCGAGAAAGTCAGTATGTTTCGGACAGTAAATTATAATTAGAAGTAAACAGATAGTTGATCATGTTATTACTTATATCCATATTGTTTACTTTGTATCATTAACCAACTAGTACTGTTTTTATATTTCTAAAATACGCACGTACTATCGCAAAAGTAGTAAACCACTGACTTATTAATATTATGAAATATTATCCAAGACAATATACATAAGTGAACACCACTGACCACAATATCACTAGGATTCCTTTCAAAGTAATTTACTTGTGAGTACATAATGGACTGTTGGTGGAAATTGCTGACATTTATGAGAATTCATATTATGGACTAAATTTAGCTAGATATTAATTGAAAACCAGGGATCACTGAATAGCTTTTAAAATAGTGAATGTTGATACGTAGTGAACAACCTTCATAAACGTCTTATGTTAATAATCATCCTATGTTTATTAATGGCTATCTCTAACCGGTTGCTTAAAAGCTGTGACCGGTGGAGTTCACATATGCTGAAGATGTAGGAATCTTAGTTATCGTCTTTCTGTTCTTGGTCTATTCACATGTTTGTAAACTATTCTGCTGCTTAACTGCAATAATTAATCACTTATCAGAAACAATTATCCGTTTCACTACTGAATTGTTCAGATCAAGTTGTAATTTTGACGCTACTCTAATCTACTCAACATCGAAGTGAACTAAGTGATTGAAAACCATTTGGTTAAAAGCTTTCATCTATGTTTTATGGCGGTTGACAGTTTTATACCAAATATACCTCCAAAATTATTTTTAGTATACACATAACAAGTGGCTATCAGGACTCAGTAGCTGAGTGGATAACACGATGACGTTTGATGCGAAAGCTACTGGGTTCGAGTCCCAGAGTGAACATCAACTCTGAGATGCAGGTACATCCAGCCGACGAGTCCTAAATAGGACGAAACGTGTGTCCTGAATTCCACTATCCATCTTTGCTTATAATAATCAGTTAAGTTTAGAATAGTTTATTCCTTTTGTGTCTTTCTAAATCTTTTATCAAAATGCTTCAGTAAAATAAGTCTTATATATTTTTTTGTTTTTATTAATAGATCACATTCCGTTTCTCTGATAACTCTTTGAGTTGAAATCTTGTATATTTGAAAATTAAAACTCATATTTTTTTATATAGTTGAAATCATGAGCCAATTGAAGCTAGACCACCATGGAAAACCTGGAAGCACTGAACGGCCGTAGAAAGTAGTACATCTTACAACTAATACTCTTATCGCTTATATATCTAATTACATAATAGAAATAATAGTTTGACTCATATGTCTGAAATTATTTAGTCACCTAAGTTATAACTAAATTAAATTAAAGATTATCACGTATGCTGTTTCAGACTACAGAATATATACTTGATATCTATTTCATAATTGAATAATTACCTACGTCTATTTCAATACTGTCAGTAAAAATGAAGACTATTCTATCAATCATTTTAATGACAAATATGTACCGAAATTATCATGAGTAAATCTTAATTACTTCAAATACACATATATAAGACAAACATTCATGACATAATAATAATAATAGTGGTCAAAAAGTTGTATAACATCACACTTTCCAAGAGTTAATAAACTCACTATCTATCTATCTATCTCTCACTATGTTATCTCACATCTTGACTTTCGTGATGTTTTTCTGTTTAATTTATTTAACGAATATTGTAGTTGCCACGATTAATAGAATAATTTCTAATACTGATTCATTAGTAATGTTCTGAAGGTTTTATGCTTACTATAAAAGTTTTGAGTGTAATCATATGTGAAATTATGAGTTATATATTCCTGACAAATCAATAAACCAAGACGAAACATCTATACATTCTTCTTTGTTTTTCAATCGTCCTCCAGACGATGTCAGTTCATAAAAAATAAATCATTGTCAGTTCTTCAGTACCGTTTAATTAGTTTAGTAAGGAGCACAGCTAATTTTTTCATTTTAATTGTACCATATCAACAGAATACAATTGATTTCATAAACAGCCTATAGATTTTATGAAAAATATTGATAACTGTCATGAATGATATTTTATACAGTTTTCATTTTTCAAGGAGTTGAACAGATATAAATATTATCTTCTGATATAATTCATAGTGTGATCCGTTGAGTAGCGAAAATTATCAATCTTAATGCTAGGGATCGTTAACAACTAAAAAAATCAGATCTATGCCTATTGACACACAAACTAACAGTAGAACGACATGAAATGTTTTCAGTGCGTGAAGACAAATAATAATACCAATTTAACTGGTAAAACGGCAGAATTCTGGTTAGACGAAACTCTATTAATGCTATAGAATTCCCAGAACCCTGGTATTTAGATTATCTGTAATCATTAGACAATTCGAAACAGATTCATTCTATCATTTATCGTGAAAAAGTGCAATCAATCGCATAGCCATAGGTTATCAAAGAAAAGCTTCCAGCGATGATTCAAAAACATGGAGATAACAAGGCTAGGGAATACAATCAGTCACAAATAAGTTCATCAAAATGTACTGATTTTACATACGTGGAACAAGATTAAAAGGTTCACTTTTATTCAAAGTAGGAAATGATTACGTTTGTTTGGGACCACAGGAGATTAGTCAAGGCCCATATCACTTATAAGTAACATCTGAAACTGAATGAGCTCTATCTAAACCAATCAGGAAGCACCATTTCCCTTATTGCTGCAGATACACCTTATTGACCAGAGGCGACTTGACTGAAACCTATGTTCAGCGTTTCCTTCTGACTACCTTCATTCACCCAACATCATAATGCTAAAAGCTTTTCAATCAAACCATTCAACTCAGTTAACATAAGTCCACCTAAAATACTTATCGTTGTGTGAGAAATAGTTTCTTATGTTCTTAACTACACGTGTGCTATAAAACAGTTCAATGTTGATTGATTCTACAAGTACGAGAATCCAGTTTTCAACGATTTAACAAGAAATGAAAAAGCTTAAAATAGTTCCTTACAACTGGTTACAGTAATACTTTTTGTGTTTTTAAAAAGACATAAGTTTTCATTGCTAAAGTTGAATAAAATAAAATTTTTCAAATTTTTCAATCCCATGAAATTTCAACCTTTTATTGATTGATTTGACTGAATGTTGAAGATTCCAAACCGGAAACTGTCATTATTCTATGCTGTCAGAAGATGAATTAAGGTCTTCAGAATACTTATGTCGATAAATAAGTCTCTATTTGGCTATATATTGTAGTCTTTAAATAACACTTATATCTGTAAGTTAGGACTTATTGATTTGAGTTCCTAGTTCGATTATTCAAACAATTTATTTGGAAATAACTCTCAAATGGTATGTAGATTCATATTAGTAATAGTACTTCTTTTTTCACTTTGTTTCTAGTTCCAGGAAACTCAATCACTTTCAACCATTCTTTTTTTCAGTCCTTTCCATTTGTATATTTGAGTCATAAGTTTCCAATTTGTTATTATTATTTTGATACTAAGTAATGACTTTAGATATATTTGTTTTGGTGAATTCATCGAGTTAATATCGTAATATATCCTGTTTCATTTTTACCTTCAATCGCAGGTGTAACTCGACATATTGGTGAAGCATTAAAAGATGAAGTGCATATTCGTGGTTCAAATATTGTTGCACTTGGTATAGCACCATGGGGTTATGTACAACATCGTGAAACACTTATTGGTTTAGACGTATGTGTTTATTCGTTTCCTTTAAATATAAAATAACACTATAATTAATAATATTTGCGTACTTTCTAGTGACTAACTCCAAGACAGATTTTTCTAACTTTTCGTTGAAAGCCATCACTCATGAAGTCAAGCATCGTCAAGATCGAGATAAATGACATGCTGATGACTTTAAAATTAGATTACGCCATATCATGACTTCATGGGAGGTGAAAATATAAACTACAAGATTCTAACTCGGTGGTTTAGGTTTATCTGGCTAACTATTAATCTGTAGATTCCAAGTTCAGTCTTGCTTGAAACAATGTCCATTTCCAGTGTTGCTTATTTTTTTCATTGAAGAGAATGCGAGTTGGAAGATGTCTTCATCTTCCTGTCGATTATATGCATATTCCTTTTCGAAAAACCCTATGTGTTGGTACTCTATTTCAGTAAAAAATATTATGTATAAACTCTAGTCCTTTGCTTGTACTGTCGTCTGAGCATATATTTCTCGCTCTGTTTCCAAGGCATCTGACTAGGTATAAAATGTAACAAATTTTTATGAAGAGAAAGAAATATCTTTATTAGCATGAAGATAGACTTAACTTTGAACACATCTATTAACAGACTTATCTTCTTTTCTGTTTGACAAAACATCAAGGAAAATGCGATTTGTTGCCAAGCTCCACCTGACAAGTGAATTCGGTTGCCAGATATAATCTGTTAAATTTCTCTAGGAATTTTTTAATATTTCGATTAGCAACAATGAATATGTTATCGACGTAACGGCAGTAAAACTTAAGTTTATCACAAACCTCCCTTAGTGGTTCATTTTCTAATGTAATGAGAAAAAATCAACTAAGGTAGGGCTTGACGATGAATTGATTGCTATTCTATCAATTAGTTTATATTAAAGATAAAGTACACGTGTACTGCACACCTTAAGTGTAAATCTTTAGGAGTAACCTCGAAAATCGCAAAATTAGCTTGTCTGTCTGAGAGTTATTAACAAAAAAAGTCAGCTGTTCCATTTAATGGTACTTTAATAAAGAAGGAAGAAACGCCTAGAGATGTCATATATTTTCCATCTGTATAAAAATAATTCAACTTGGAAATGAAACTGGAAACTTTGTTAGGCTTTTACTAACGACTAATTTGCCTGCAAGTTTCAAAATTCGGATCAGGCAATTTTCAGTTCTATGGTATGAAGAACTATACATAGATACCATAAAACTGTGTGAAGAAGTTGCCCTTACTTGTGGATTTCAGGCAAACCATAGACTTGAGGTATATTGAATCTATCAGATTTAAGCCAATTATAAATGGTTTGAGTAATTATCCAATTGTCTCAATTCCTTGGGAGAATCAGTCAGTAGCTTTTCTGTTTTTATAATTGTGCCTCTATTGTAACTAGGTCCTTGGAATTTAGTAGGATCGTTCAACATTGTTGTTTTATCATTATAATCTGTTTTTTGCACTAAAAATAGCTCTTCTCTTTTGTCTAACTCGCTAAGGACCACCGTATTATATTCTCTAAACGTTTTTGTAGCATCCAGTTGTTGTTAGTTTAGTGGACAGTTCACGACATATACACTATTTTTGTATTGTCCTTAGTTATCAACCTAGCTAGTACTTGAAGTAACCTCGTGACCAAGACTGGCCTTTGGAAAAGACACTCAAACTGCATCTCTGTGTTTAAAAGCCTCCGATTGAAATGTATTCAACTTGATGCTGAAAAGATTATGAACGTGCTGCTTTAAGTCAGTGGGAAAATTCCTTTAAAAGATTCCATTCAACATACACTTATGTTCTAAGATCTACTTTCTGTTGTTCTTTTTAAGTGGTCCATAAAAGTGATTTTAATTTAATGTGGTAGATTTGCAACAGCAAAGGTTCTATAACAAAAAATTTAAAACAGTTAAACAACAAAAGATTACTGCTTTATTTTTTTTATTACTTGTACTCACAAAAGCAGTGTTTATGACATAATGTAGGGAATTGGCTCTGATTTTTCCATAAGCAGTTATGGTATGTAACGAAAGATAGAACTATAACTTCGTAGCGTGAGAGCAATAATTACACTTAAAATTCTGGTCATAATCCATTAGAGAGTAAGTGACCTACAAAACTCATCTTGTAAACCTTTGTGACACTGAATCATGTTCATGATATCAGCCCGATCCGGATATCAGACATCAGCCAATCATATCGTATATAACCTACTGATATGCATTTATTTTCAAACCCGAAACCCACGTCATCATCAAACTTTAAAACCCTGTCCCTCGCTCTCTACGTTTCTTATTAATCATTCATTATCTATTAATATGTTTCCTGACATCTTTAGTGTTCTAGTCTTGTTATCTTGTCTCAAATATTTTATTGGAAATAACGGCACGTTATTGACTAGAATTACCCAAATGACTTCAGAAGAATTTGCACTATACCTCCGATATCTATTGTCTCATTATTCTGTAGTTTAGTAGGTCGATTGATATAAAAGTAATACTACTACTTCAATATCCCATATAACAATGGTGAACACCAAAGTATTCATAACATAGATTTAGTGCATACTTGAAAATCAGCCGCATGGGAAACAAATTTCAGAGCGATATGCCCTCTACCTGAAAATTTTAAATGACTATAATTTTAAACTGGTGTGGCTCGAGCTTTCGGGACATAAAGCATTTCTCCACACCTAACTTATTTTGTTTCAGTAGTCCGGATCTCGTAGAAATATGTAGTGTCCGTTATTATGAAGTCACAAACACTTTCCTAAAGTGGGATAAAATTTAAACTAGACACTCCTGCCAGTTGTCAATTTCACTTGACACCAGCACAAAATACGATGCCACTTCATTTGATTCATATCTTCTGTATCTGTCTTCAATCATGCCTCATTAATTTAACACTGACATTGATTCGCCTTTGTATAAGCTTTATTCGACTTTTTCTCTCTGACTCTTTGTTCAGAATACTTGTTCCTATTATTCACAAGGATGGAGACCTGGCCGTCAAGAAGCTCCACTTAATCCTGATCATAACTACTTTTTATTGGCAGATAATGGAACATCCGGCAAATTTGGTGGGGAGCTGGGTCTTCGTCGACGTCTAGAACAGTATCTCGCTCAACAACCAATTGATATGCGACGTTATGGTAAGTTTACTTGCATTATATGAAGTTAAGTGCATTATTCTGAACACTATGTTAACTGATCACTCCCCATTTGAAAATGCGCTGATTTTCGCATTCCTAGTTAAGCGAAACTTTCAGGATATCTTGTTTGATGATATTGTAAAATCTAATACTCATTAATTAATTTTACCAAACCAAAATCCTAAAAATTAATATTTCTGTTTTGAAATGAATTCTTTATAATTCTGTCTTTCTTTTTTGTGTATATTACTCCATGAAATTATTTCCATTCAGGAGGACTGATACGAGCACGTACATTGAATGTAGATGAAACAGGTGAAGTAACCGATATAAAAACGCGTTTTATTGATCATGGATATACAGGAATGATAAAAAATCGTTTTCGACATCTTCTACAGGGCAAGTATCTTAACTGTAGTAGATTTAAACATATCCTGTTTTTTTACTCTAAGCACTTGATCACAACCCAAAAGTTTGTTTAGATCAGTCACTATTTTATCACGAAAAAAACTTTTCTGGTTCACACTCCATATTCACAGTTTATAAATAATTTTA
The DNA here is from genome assembly GCF_000237925.1 of Schistosoma mansoni. Classification (NCBI taxonomy): domain Eukaryota; kingdom Metazoa; phylum Platyhelminthes; class Trematoda; order Strigeidida; family Schistosomatidae; genus Schistosoma; species Schistosoma mansoni. The sequence continues at coordinate 6,251,820 of NC_031500.1, forward strand.
TCGTTCTTGTAACCTCTATTCACTTGACATAACTACATTTCATTGTTGTTGATGTTTTAATTAGTTAGATTTTATAAATTACAATTTAAAGTAATTTCACAGGGTTAATCATTCAGGGATTAGATAAAGTTCCTTATTTACAAGTTTATAAATTTAAAATTATCTGATTGAGTTATCCTATGATCACTTGCCTTTTGCACACTTTTTTTCCGTGACATAATGAACTCTTACTGTTTTACTGACTTCTAACGCATAAGTTCTGAGTTTGAACCCCGCTACGCCTACTTAGACTGAGTCAAGAGAGTAGTATCACCATCCCCCCGTACTAATGATAGTGCACTTCAAAGATAAGATACAAAATTATACTTGGTTACTAAACAATATACGGTCATTTCATATGTTATATGAAACAATTTCACTTAAACTAGATTGCCACTTACAGTAAATTCGATAACAATTCTTTTTAATATTTAAATACAAGACCACTCTATTGAGTGTTACATATATTTCTACCAAGTTTCAAATCAACTGCTTATCCTTTTAAGCACTATATAACTATGAAATAGACTTTAAATTTCCCATGATCATCAGTTGATTAACTGCCAATCATTGTTAATACAAATTCTACAATACGATTACCGATTCAAAACACGGTTAAAGAGTTTACTGTCAAAGAAAGTAATTTTCAAAGGATTTATTAAGCTGTTTTATGAAAATCTGGCTTTATATGACCATAATTTTACACACTGTGTACATAACCGACTATTTTTAGCCAAAGTGTTTTTTCGTTAAATCATGGGGATATTTCACATTGAGTATAATGATTTGTAGTGGTCTCTAAGGTCAAAACAATGTAAAAATCACAATATCATACTTCTGTATATTCTCACTACATAATGATTTGTTCACTAGAACTTTTTTTGAGATGTTCAAAGCAAAAGTTATTTTACAAGACCGATTGCTTCTTTCGCTTATGCAATCTCGTTGTAGTTTGTTATTTTTAAAGCCAACGCTAAATATCATTCCATTTCGCTAAATTTTATATCTTCATTTTGAAATTTATCAATTCCGGTACACTAAATCAATGCATTTCTCTTTTCACGTTTCCTTTTTCCAAAAACTTGAGATGAGTAAAAACATGAAACACAAAATATTGTTTAATGAAATCGTATTTTTTTGTTACAAATATATTAGCATTTGTAACTTATATGGTCTATCTGTTACAAATTCATTTCATTTAGGGTACTACTGAAAAACAGGGATCACTAACTGGATAACTACTTTATCTCACCATGAAACTCCTCAATATTGTGCACTAAGAACCTCGTTTTCAATCGAAGTCAAGGCCTTCAGGTCTAGCGACGAACATAACCATTAAAGACATTGGATCGGAGTCCAGTAGTACAATTCTAACTTCCATAAGTTTGTGATCGAACACGATGATCATCTAATGCCACTCATGACGACCGTTTCTTCACCTGAATTTCTGAATTCTAGCATTCTTAAACATCTTTAAGTATGTCACTATTGAACTGAGTGTTATAGTCCAGTCGATTAGGTTCTGTGGAGATTCATTTAATTTGTAAGCCATATTCGTTATTGAGACAAAATAGCTGTTTAATGTTCCCTAGTTTTCAGTAGTATCTGAACTAATATTAATTGGCGATTAATGCAACCTACATTCACGATTTTCCCTTTATGCACCCAATAAAGCTTAGTTTTGCTGTTCCACGTTTGCATTTACATTGTCCAACTAAGATTACTTGGTAACACTTAGTGTTATTAAGGTACCATTAGTTTGATAAAGATATAGAAACAATTAAAGTAGCCGAGATTAATAATTTTCTGATAAAGCAGTTATTGTCTCTCACTTTTTCTACTTCTCAAATCATTTACTTCTTACCTTCAATTTTAAGCAAACTCTGTACACTTTTCATCTGTTAGAATAGTATGTTAAACGTTTTTAGAGTAATAAATGTCTTTTAATAGACAATTAACTTTAACCTACCTTTGGATATCTTCGGTTTTCTTAAATTTCTCCTGGAATCTAACAATGCATTAATTGGTACCACTGGACTTTGATACATAATCCATCAAGATGAGAGATGGACTCTAATTAAAGATATTTTAAACAGAATTCGGTCAAATTTGAAACGATCGAGTGAGTAACTCTAGAGTTGTATTACATTTTAAACAAGAACAAATTAATCAATGAAGGTATGATGTGGATACATTCAATTCCCTTTACGTTCTTTGAAAACAATTAATATTTCAAAACTATCCATTTTCCTATTTTTGGTTTATGTAACATTTTGATTAGAGAAATTATAATCCTGATTGTTTGATCATTGTGTCTTTTTCTTCTTGATTTGCTTTATTATATAACAACATGAACTTAAACAAGATTGGCAATATCTACTCAGTTTCCTGAATGTCTATCTCTATACCTGGAAGCGATTAATCTTCATCAAATTCAAATTAAGATTTGATGGCAAATTGTAAATTTTAGGAGTAATTTTAAAGTCTTTTACGTTGCGTTTTATTGTCGGTAAAACTAAAAAAATTATAATTGGGTACTTTAAAAACAAAGTCATTACTTCGTTTAACTGCTCCAGATTCAATCAAGTGCTTGTATCACAAACAAACACTTGAGTACGTGTATAATATTGACAAAAAATCTACAATCTGTTGGGAAAAAAAACTTCTACCGGCAAACTATCGATAAATTTGTTTCATATACTACGCAAAGCAAAACACACAAAAACACTCAATATATCACCTAGTGTGTAATTCACAATTTAACCAATGATAATTCATCTGAAATATCAGTTACATGTAAATCCTTCAAATCGATTAATATTATGCTTTTCGTAAAATTAATGTTTCTTTCTCCAAATTTCCTACTAAATGATTTTCTGTTTTAAAAAATTGGTAACATGTGTTAACTTGATACATGTTTAGTTGTTTATAGTACACATCACTGACTTATCTTAGTTAAACAATCATTGAAACTATTAAACACTAAACAGCTGTTTCCTTCTAATACAGAACCACTCAATAGCACACATTCACCACATCACCATAAGTCGAACTCACGACCTGTACAAATTGCAACAATCTCTCATTCTTTAGACTACTGAGTAGACATCCAATGATTTACATATCTAGTTCCTATCAATTCGTAATGTTGCACAACCATCTTTTACTGTCATTGATGAGTAACTATCTCACACTCGACACATTTGAACCATACATATCACCACTTCTCACTACAACTTTGAGAGGTACTTCTCGAATCTAGTCACCAGTAGGTACATAACTATTACCATTGTAAGTAGTTTGTGGAAATTATTGCATTTTATAATTTAATTCACGGATTGATCAGTTACCTTTACTCACCCTCCCCAAAATAATGTTTATTCAATTGTAAACAGAAAAGGGTGTTTAGTTATTGACACTAGTCATACATTTTTCGAAAGCCAGATGAAGTAGTAGTTTAAGGTCCGTGAATGAGCTAGAAAGTCAACTACTAAGAATCTGTTTCATGGCTTTGAATCTGAGTGAACCTATATGGAATGTTGTATCACCTACAACTCTAGACTAGTGTTCACTGTCAACTATTTTGCGTTTCATGAAAGGTTCAAACAAAGTGAAACTTTTTTTTCAAAATTTAAAAACTATATCAATTTACTTTTATTAATGATCCTGAAATTTGTCATTGTTAGTATTCAAGTCAATGTTCAAAGCGAATAATGAGCACTCGTTAGTTTGATAAAGTTTCCCTTAAAAATAATGAAGCGACCTAAAATTATTGTTTAATTATGAATTTAACTTCACAACATAAATTACATTTACCAATTGTCTTCAGTGAGTTGTTATCTCACAACAGACGTGGTTGAACTACACTGGTCACTGCTTCCTACTAGAACTCCAGGACATGTATCTTGAAGTCAGTCACCAGTGAGCATATGATTATAATCAGAAGGGGTTTTGTGAAGATTTCAGTATTTTCATAGTTGAAACCATGAGTCAATTGAAGCTAGACCACTATGGAAAACCTGGAAGCACATTTACACGTTTTGTATTGAATTAAAACAAATCTATCCGATATTGTGTTTGTATTCCTTTGATTTTGGTAAGAACAATTTTATTTGTATCTATATACACGATTTATGTTTCGTAAAGTCATGTTGTAGTTTTCTCATTGATAGTCATGTACTATTTCTTGTATACAGTTTTGTTCTTGCTCAGTTCATTTTGTGTATTTTTTTTTAAATTTCGACAAAAGTTACTCACGTTTATCTATATTCCCTGTTTCGTTCTTAAAACAGGTGGATCCAAGTCTCGTGTTCCAATTGTTGGTGTATTATTGGAAGGTGGAACACAAACATTTCGTACTGTATTTGAATTAGTTACAGGTCGAAATCCAGTACCAATTGTTGTTTGTGATGGTAGCGGTCGTGCAGCAGATCTTTTAGCATTTATGCATCGTTATGCAAACGAAGATGGGTAATCTAAACTTCAATTTCTATTATTTTTATTAAGCACATCAAGTTGAATGTGAATAACTATTCAAAAAATTGATTAGATGGACATAGTGATACAAAATAATCACTTTAGATTTTCACAGCCGAAAATAGTAAGGCATAGGGGCTTATGGGATTATTAAATTTCATAGCTTACATCACGGACAATCCATAGTTAGGTAATCATTGGGAACTATGGAACAATGGACAGATGTTTTATCCTCGTACAGGACTCCTCAGCAGTATCACTTATAATAATTATGTACCTACTGGTGACTAGATTCGAGAAGTACCTCTCAAAGTTGTAGTGAGAAGTGGTGATATGTATGGTTCAAATGTGTCGAGTGTGAGATAGTTACTCATCAATGACAGTAAAAGATGGTTGTGCAACATTACGAATTGATAGGAACTAGATATGTAAATCATTGGATGTCTACTCAGTAGTCTAAAGAATGAGAGATTGTTGCAATTTGTACAGGTCGTGAGTTCGACTTATGGTGATGTGGTGAATGTGTGCTATTGAGTGGTTCTGTATTAGAAGGAAACAGCTGTTTAGTGTTTAATAGTTTCAATGATTGTTTAACTAAGATAAGACAATGATTTAACTTATAAAAGTAGACATTTTTGATGCGCCTTGGAGAAACGAAATTAAATGCACTAGGTGGCTTTTATTCACATGTATCTCATTTACTAAATGCAGGTTCATATACTCGGTTTTTAGATGTATGTCTTATTTTATGAGATATATTGTTACTACCTGGTTGTCTGAAGTGAAACAAATGGAGTAAGGTTTGAACCCTTAACCTATTTGATCGAAGCCAATTGCTTCAACCACCAAAGCAAGCCGATTTAGAATATCCATTGCTCAGTTATTTTCAGACGAACAGATAGCTAGTCACAAATGATGACACCAATTGTTTTATTTATTATTACTGTATGTCATGTAGATAAATGTGAATTTCCTGTGGATATTTTCACATGGCTTTTTAAATCTTTGACTGATATTATTTCATCTACCGCTCATAAATTCTCTTCGAAAACCTTTTCCAAACCAAAAGTATTTTCATCTCAAGTTTAATTACTATCGTACCTTCCTGTTTATTGCAAATAATCTTAAGTTCATGACTGGGAACATTCTATTGCACCGAAGATGACATGAGAAAATTCAATTTAAACTCTCCCTAGTTGATTTTCGATTGAATTATACGCTCATAATTATTGTGATAAAAAGGCCAAAATAAAGCTTGTTAGCGAGTTAAAAAATGTATTCTGTTAAAAAATCGTAAACCCTTTTATCTGTTGACTATGCTCAGCTTTTGTGTTTACCTTGGTCTACGGTTGGATCATCATAGTACCTAAACTAGACATTTTAAAAACATCTTGCTTCTTCTTCTAATTCGTTTGTTCATGTCTGTTCTACCCTAATCTTAATTTATATATTCATCTTTCCCACTTCACATGAACTTATTATCATAAATGCCCTAATAAAATCTCACTTATTTTTTTGTGTTCTTTTATCATTGTCAAATTCAGAGATCTTAGTACACAATTACGTGATCAAATGGTAGCAAATATATCAAGAGCTTTTCAAATTAGACGTTTTGAAGCTGAAGGATTGTATAGTGAACTGAAATTATGCATGAAACGTCGACATTTAGTAAGTTATATTAAATTGATAAATATTTATCTCAAATATGACTAACAGGAATCAGTAGCTGGGTGGATAACGCGATGGCGTTTGAAGAGAAAAGTACTGAGTTCGAGTCGCAGAGTGAAAATCAACTCTGAGATGTAGCAGGTACATCCAGCTGGCGAGTCCCAAATAGGACGAAGTGACGCGCATCAAACTGGATTCCACTGCTAGCCACTATACATGTTTGCTTATAATGCTTGTGAATTAAGGCTATATTGAGGCAATACGCACAGTATGCATATATGTCAATTAGAGACTGACCAGTTGCAGCTCTAAAACATGAATGGGAAGATTCAAACAAACAATACTTAGTTGAATTTATCTCAAATATTGTTTATATTTTTTGTTATTCTCCTTAAATCTATTTTATTCATACAAAGATAAAAATTATATTATTTTTCTATGGAGAATAAATTTCCAAAGGAATTTTAATTCCGATTGGTTAAAATATTTAGAACCTATGAAATATGCATAATTATTTCTTTGTTACATAAATCTTTGTATTAAATAAGGTAAGAAATTCGTAAGTCAAATCAGTAGAAAATTCTTTTACAAAATCGAGGAAAAGCAGTTTGTTCTTTATTATTTCATGGCTGTAAATCATGGCCTACGAAAATTCAGGAGCAGGTGTATTACGATGATGCAACTATAGATTTCTTGAGTTTCGATAGTATATCATACTTTTCATTTTACATATATCATTTGTACCTTTTAAGCTATTATATGTTTCCACATCTGACTAATTTCGCTGTAGTGTGCTGATGTATAATGTTGATAATGAGCTGATTCACATACATTGTTTATGTCAAAATTATTGACATTACATCCCGATTAGGTTCCGATGTATACTGTCTCATTTTGAATTATCGATTTTGATTTCAGGATTGAATTTGATATTTGGTTTTTTTGCTCCAACATTATTAAGAAGTATTCTTGATAACTATACAAACGTAATTACTATGAATAGTCAGACATTATAAACACAGATATCTTGCAAGTCGTAATAAAATTATCTAGGTAACTTATTTTCACTTAGTTGTATCTTTTGCTGTTAAAGACGTCGAAACGAATTGTGCATTTTTAAATAGGTAAAACATCAATTAGTCCTTTACCAAGTTTAGTTAGGTATTATAACTAAACAACATATTCGTTTGTATTGATTATGGCTACCTGGACTCAGTGGCTAAGTAGATAATCCGATGGCTTTTGAAGAGAACGGTACTGCATTAAAGTCTCGGAGCGAACATCAACTGTGGGATCAAGGTACATCCAGCTGAAGAGTCTCCGATGCGATGAGACTCACGTTCCTCATTGCAATGATATCCGCCATCCACCTCTGCCTATAAACGACTGAATTCATGTTTAAAAACTCATAGTCAATGTGTATTCAACCGAGATGAATACATATATAAAGTGAATGGATGAAGTTGTTTAATATTTTCAGTTGTGACTTGCCATCATAAGCCAAAAACGGTAATATGATAATCTTTTTTTCAAGAAACAGTTGCCGAAATATCAACTGAAATAGTTATCAAACAAATTTTAAAAATTATCGAACATTGGATCACTTATTAGTCTACTGACATCTAGCACTTGAACTCAGGACAATAACTTCCTAACCAACTACTAGTGCCCCCAGAATTCTCCGACTCTTGAGCTACGGACGATAGAGTGAAGGACTGAAGTGATAAAAGAAGTTTTATTTCAAGGTTTATTTATGTTCAGAAAACAAGAGTGTTTATAGGTGTATGGATGGTCTCAGTAACCTTCTAGAAGTACGTTAGACTTAATGACAAATTAAGTAATAATCCGATCAAGTCTGATAATACAACCCTTCGTTTCTCTAAGTTTCCATTAGATACTTATCTGATGCTATGGTTTACAGACCTTTTCTAGCTTCTGAAAACTTTTTAGAAGAATCCCCGTTGAATAGCTACACAATCATTTCGCAAACAGTTAAAATAATGGTTATTGTTTTTCTATCCTCTCTTTTCCATATAAAAATTTTACGTCATGTGATAATCAGATATAATGTTCAGCATAAACTATTGTGACCGAGTACACAGATGGGGAATGTCTCAATAAAATATGACAATCACGCACAAAACACTTTCTTTGTAAATTTCCATCATTTGTCGTAAACATTCTGTACGATTCTTCCAGTCCATAATCCCTCTTTATTTCCCCTTTTATTCTCTTCAACTCGATCTTCTTAGCATTTCGCTGCCAGGTTTTACACTTTCGATTGGTGTTCCATACTACTTATGTCAACAGACATAAGTGGTATACACCACAAAAAGACCATTAAATTATACTTGTCATCGTAAGGATAAATCCTATTATCAGCTTTTGTTTTGTTTTACTGTGCCCTTATTAAATTTGACCATAAAATGCCTATGTAATTGTTTTCTACTCGCTCACTGATATTCGCTCAGGTTCTGTTAGATTTTTGGCCAGAGTTATTTGACAATAAACTGTAGTTGCTGCTTCTCTCTGCCATCTGATTTTACGCAGCGTTAAGATTGGTAATATAACGGTTATCAAGGTGAACAATTAACGAAGCACTGCATTACAGGTGTACTTATTTGTTACAACAATACATTCAATTTTTATAAATTTATAATCCGTTTAAAAGTACCTGTTTGTTTTTAAAAAAAAATTAAAATTAAATGCAAAATATGTCAACATTTAATAATAATAATCATAAAATGTACTTTCAAAAAAATGTATAAATTATAATTTTTAAAAAACAAATGATGGATGCCGGCTCACTGGTCTAGTAATTAAGTGCTCGATTGTGAGACTGATAGGTCCTCGATTTGAATCTCGTGAGGCGGGATCATGGATGCCCACTGCTGAGGAGTCCCACGATGAGATGAAACGGTCGTCCAGTGCTTCCAGGTTTTCCATGGTAGTCTAGCTTCGATTGACTCATGATTTCAACTATATAATCAATTAGAAAAAAACATTTGTTATTGTTGTTATTTGTAAATTTATTTGATTATCATAAACAAAACAAAACAAACGAAACATGAATAATAATTATTCGTACAATTAAACTGTGTATAATAAGTATACAGTGAACAAAACCCTAGGTGTGGTGAACTAATTTATTGTTTAATACAATATTACAGAATATCATTATAAAATACGAAAACCATACATTAAATACATCATTTGTATATCATCCATCAATTGTCTCTAACAAACTTTATCATTTCTTCATTCCTGTTGTCATTACAATTACTTTCTGTTTACATTATTGTACTCATCAATTCCACCTCAATCCTCTGCTAGAATACATTTCATTTCTGATTGGTTTTACATACTACTAATAGTTGTCAACATAAGTAGCATATATGGTAATGTAAACTTTGTCAATTTTTAATTAATACCATAAATTTATTTTGACTTATTTCGAATTAATTAAGAAAAAAAACGAAATAAAAATAAAAATAATCCATAAAAATCCGAATAATAATGAGTGACGTAATTTTTTTTATCTGTAAGTTAATCTTGTTAATTCTTTATGATCATAGTTGAAAGCGTGAGTCAATTGAAGCTAGACCACCAGGGAAAACCCGGAAACACTGGACGGCCGTTTCGTCTTATTGTGGGACTCCTTACTTTATTAATTTATTTAAATGAATGAAGCAAAACAAAAAAATCTGTATATTTAATCAAGCTGTTTAAAATATAAACTATGAATAAAAACCCTTAATTTACAACCGTCAGGCGATAGAATCGAACCTCGTTCCACCTACTTCAGTCTAAACGACTAGTTAGTATCACTAACCTTATAGCTAACAATATGGTTTAAAGTTAAGTACGTGGATCTATACCCGAGAAATGAGTAGATAATAAAATGAATAGAATGATCACACTGTAAATGTAAATAAATACTATTTCTTTACCATCTTACCGTAAATATCAAATAAAACTAGGTGATTTACTTAGATATGTTGATTTCTTGTTGCAAATTACAATCTTATAGGCAGCAACTATTCACTAAATCAATCTTTTTAAAAAAAATGTTCTGAAAGTGATGAATATAACACATGTTATTGATTATAGATAACCTCAGCTTATACAATATCATCAAGTGTTGCAAACAAATAATCATTCGATATTATCTCTGACTGTTTGAAATTGTAAAACTTTAAGTTTGTAGATTACAATTCCATCGTTTAAAAGTTACTGAGTATACAATGTACTACCTGAAGATATTTTATTTGGTTCGATTTCGTGATAAGCGATAAGTATTCAATGTTTCTTCAGTTATAAGTTAGCTGTGTTTGGCACAAATAACAGACTATCTCACTAAATTCTGATAACCATACAACGAACAGTTAATTTGCAAAATAACAATCAATTGTCTCAATCTTCACTGTTCCTTCTGTAAATATCAATCCATCTTCTCTAACTTCATTGTTCATGCATTTTCCTACCAATTGCGCTTCATTTCAGTTCTTTCCTTATCAGTCTTCTGTCAAAATACATTCTATGTTTGACCATCACTATATACTACTTACATGGATATAAGTAGACCACACTACAGTATTACCAAACATTTCACTTTTTGAATTTCATTTATTTCAAGCTTTAACTTTATTTTTTCTAAATGATTTGATTATATTTGAGCGTATATTATCAATGTAAATTTGTTTAAAATGTCATTATTAAATCAACATTTTTGTCACATGTCTACGCAAAATATATGGGTAGACATTGTACATGAATTAATTCATTTAGATCACATTACCGCATAAAAAAACACCTAAAATGTGAGTCAATCAATCATTCATACATTTCCATTCACTAAATTCACTTTATAGTTAATGAATAAAGCCGATACATTCATTACATGCTATAAAATAGATAAACTTCCCTATCCCATTAATGTTGTCATCTGTTACGTGAGAAATTAGCTCTTCTACTAATCATTATGATCAAAATTAGAAAACTCAAACAGAAATTAATTTTGATAGTAGTTTTTGTCACTGACTGATATTAACTAAAGAATCATTGAGAATAAATTATCATTTTCATACTAGTGTGTGACCTCTCAACTTTGAGTATACACATCCTCGTCAGGATCTAAATTCAGATTACCCAGGCCATGCACCTGTCCGGGATTTCAGTGATACACATTTGGAACTACAATCAATTTAGTATAAATTGATATGATCTTCATTTATCACTTAATGTTATATAATTTATTACATCATTCCAATCTCTATATTCTTATCCAAATCAATTAGTTAGTTCACTAACTTATTCATCCGTTTGATTCCTTGACTAAGTATTTTAAGCGCTTTAATAATGACTGCGTAATCTTTTGGTAATCTATTTTAATTTAATTAACGGATCAACTTCATAAGCACTTCCTATTTTCACAGTTCAAATCACGGACCGATCTTAGCTGGATCACCATTCAAAAACTGAAAGGACTGAATGGCCGTTTTGTTCTAGTTCGGAAGTGCTCATTTACGATTCCTCACCCAGGAATTCAATAAACGACATCTGATCATGATCGGAAATGATTAACCTCTAGACTACTGAAATAGTATCTAACGGTGCTAGTGTCTAGCTTCAATCAATCCATGATATTATACGATCCTCATCCAGTTCGTGATTTAAACTGTGGGAATTTTACAATCCCCATAAATCCCCTGTCCTTCTTGTTTTATCACACCACTGTTTTTATATACAACTCAGAATTTATAAATTTATTAACACAATCAACTAACTCAATACCATGTAATTGAGAGCCAGTTGAGTTATATATCACGGAGGCGAAATACGTATACGTCTATCTCAACATGAATATACTACGCTACAGCTCGTCCTGTGATGTACTTCCTAAAGATCTAAGAGACATACACAGATAGCTATTATAGCACCAAAGATGCCTTCAAACCATTGCTCGGATTTGATAAAACCACTGGATGTGATTAAGTATAGGGTACTATGTAGCAATACTAAATGGCTTGTGGTGCCCAGTTTAAAAGTAGGTTGCAAAATGTTTAAGACTAGCCAGATCAAGTCATAGTGTTGGTCTACGAAGTCACCGATCATCGGATTGAGTTGTTTCCGAAGAAAATTGTAACCTGTGATTGAAAACATAGGTGCCATTATTCACAATTATTCTCAGTAACGTATCTGTATTATTTCTTAATCACCCTTCAAATTTTAAGTCATAACATTAGTTTTTACTTCATATTCCTTAATTTTACGCATTTCCTTAAAACAGAATTCTTAATGTTTGGCCTTTTACTACTTATATCATTATTACAATAATTTGCTTTACTTTAATATGTTCTCTGGATTTACTGATATCGGCGCACATTTGTACTGAGTCCTATGGTGTTTTTATATAAAAGGTTTCGGTACTTGATAAGCAATGTTTGATAATGTTTTATCATTACTCCAATTAGTGATTCATATTTTTAAAACAGATAAATAAAAATGAATATTATTATCAGAAGGGGTTCTGTGGAGACTGGTTAGTCCTGGGTTCGAATCTCGTGAAGCGAGATCGTGGATGCGCGCTGCTGAAGAGTCCCATATAGGACGAAACGGTTGTCCAGTGCTTCCAGGTTTTCGATGGTGGTCTAGCTTCAATTGACTCATACTTTCAACTATGAAAATACAGAAAATGAATATTTTTTTGCTGTATTTCATGCCAATATAATCAAACCCTGCATTTTGTTTCTGTAAAAATCACCAACTTGTTTGTTTGTGCTTGCATGTAAAGTGAATAAGCAACTATGAACGAGTGCCTATTATTCTTGATAATAATAATAATGATAACATGATTACTGATCGATTTGAATTATTTTTGTACCCATGCAAAGATTAAACTTTATCCACTTAGTAGATATTCAGACATTTAAAGTAAATATAGTACGATTTGTAATTAAATAATCAAATGTCACATATCGTCGTTAATTACCATAGAAAAAATGTTATTTCCAATAATATTTGTGACGATTGTGTGGTATTTTCTTTTTCGAAATCTTATTTAACAATTTAACTATTTCAACTATGAAAATACTGAAATATCCACAAAACCCCTTCTGATCTATAATCATATGCTCACTAGTGACTGGCTGTAAGGAATGTTTCCTTGAGTTTTTGTGGGAAGCAGTGACCAGTGGAGTTCAACCAAGTCTGTTGTAGAGATATCAACTCACTGAAGACAATTGGTGAACGGTTGCTCAACTTCGTGGATTGGTTGAAGTTAGACATTTAACACCGTTGGATGCCGACTAGCTCAGTGGTCTATCGGTTAAGGGCTCTGGCTCGAGACTGGTAGGTCGTGGGTTCGGATCTCGCGAATGCGGGATCGTGGATGCGCACTGCTGAGGAGTCCCATAATCGGATGAAACGGCCGTCCAGTGCTTCCAGGTTTTCGATGGTGGTCTAGCTTCAATTGACTCCTGATTTCAACTATGAAAACATTCCTAATTTGTTAAAGTCCTGAGCGGGTATGGGTCGAAGAGCGAAGTGTAGTTTAATCTGATTATTCCAAACGAGTCATAAAGAATAATTATTGCTATTCATGTGATAGGGATTATAGAACAATTTAGTGACCTTAACCATATATGATATACAACATATAGATAACCAAATCCAATGTGAAATCGATCTATTATGTGTTGTTGTTGTTGTGATTGGTTTTGTTTTTCTTTTCTTTTTTTAATGAACTTATTGATTTAACTTTATCATGTAATTTAATCAATGAATGAATCCGACTGAATAACTTCGAATATATCACATTTATGGTATCATTTGGACTTTTGTTTTAGTTCTTTTACAGTACACATCTTTAATGAATTTTAACAAAATGTAATTATTACATTTTCACAATGTTTATTCATGTTTAGATGGATGTTTTTTTGTTTTGTTTTAATAATAGAATTTATCTAACTATGGTTAAGTTGTGATATAAGTAATAGAACTAAACTTTAAAAAAAAATTTGCTAACCTTTATTCTCTTCACGTTGTTTGGTTTTAAAGGTGGTACATCAATATTTACCTGTGGGGTTGAATTTCATTTTAAAAAATATTTAGTTAAATATCTTGAATTACACACTTGCCTCAATCAGTTACTCATTTAAATAGTTTACTTACTTAATTGCTTACGCCTGTAACTCCCAATGGAGCATAGGCCGCCAACCAGCATTCTCCAACCCACTCTGTCCTGGGCTTTCCTTTCTAGTTCTGTCCAATTTTTGTTCATGCTTCTCATGTCTGTCTCTATTTCTCGGCGTAATGTGTTCTTTGGTCTTCCTCTTTTCCTTTGGCCTTCAGGACTCCATGTGAGGGTTTGTCTAGCAACGCAGTTGGGTGGTTTCCTCAATGTGTGTCCTATCCACTTCCAACGCTTCTTCCTGATTTCTTCCTCCGCTGGAATCTGGTTTGTTCTCTCCCACAGTAGGTTATTGCTGATAGTGTCTGACCAACGGATCCGAAGTATCTTGTGTAGACAACTATTAATAAACACCTGTATCTTCTGGATGATGGCTATCGTAGTTCTCCACGTCTCGGCCACATACAGTAGAACTGACTTGACATTTGTATTGAAAATTCCGATCTTGGTGTTGGTTGACAATTGTTTTGAGCTCCAGATGTTTTTCAGTTGTAAATATGTTGCTCTTGCTTTGCCGATCCTTGCCCTCACATCTGCATCAGATCCACCGTGTTCATCGATGATGCTGCCCAGATATGTAAAGGTTTCCACATCCTCCAAGTGTAATTCGACTGGTGCATGTTGTATTGTATCGGAGTGTCTTGCTTTTTCCTTTGTTTATATTGAGACCTACTGCTGCTGAGGCTGCTGCTACATTGGTCGTCTTCTCCTGCATTTATTGTTGCGTGTGTGATAGAATAGTCAGATCATCTGCGAAGTTCATTTAAATAGTAATAGTAATTAATCACAAAAACATACCGGTTTCATGTTGAATAAATAAGTTAGAAAAGTATTCACTGATATGAAGTAAATATATCACTTAAGTAAACGATAAAATCAGTGATGCTCACGTCATTCTGTAAAAAATAAACAGTAAGAGTACTTCACTGCTCGTATGATTTACTTTTATGCACTGATTAGTATTTATCGAAATTTATAAATAAATATGTGGTAGAAACATGTGTGTTTGATAGATCGGTTTCTTTCATCTCAACCTAACAGATTATAATATCATGCACTATGATTATTCTTCAATATCAAACGGTTATTGTTATTCTGTTACCTAGTTCAAATAATTTCCTCAGTTAAGTTACAACGAAGTAAATGGAAAATTTAAAATGTTTATATATATATGGTTTTGTATGGCAGATTGACTTTAGCTACGCAACCATTGAAAACTAGAAAACATTTGGTATTTGTTTCGTCCCGTTATGGAACACCTCAGTAGGATACATCTACTTCCCATAACCACTGATTGAAGTAAAAACGTTTTAGACCTCGCATCCAACACTTAACTATCAACTCATGAAGTTTGTACATAGTACTTCACATTTTTAACTTCAGTCGATTCGTGATATTTTGTCATCATCGTATATTTTAATTAATTTGTTTTTATCACATCTTCCTAATGTTTTAAATCTTAATTTTAATTATTCACTATTAATAATAATAATACATTAGTATTGATAAACCCTCATATGAATCTATATTATCTAAATCAAAACATAATATATCACACTGATTTAAGGCTAGAAAGTAAATCAATTTAACAACTTGCTGCCATCTTAAATCATTTTATCTGATTAATCAGTAAGCATGGGAAGATTCAAACAAACAATACTAAGTGAATTCAAACTTCACCGCATTGCACAAGCAAGTGGTTATCAGGACTCAGTAGCTGAGTGGATAACGCGATGGCGTTTGAAGCGGAAGTTACTAGGTTCGAGTTCCAGAGTGAACATCAACTCTGAGATGTAGGTACATCCATCTGACGAGTCCCGAGTAGGATGAAACGCGCGTTCTGGATTCCATTGCTAGCCAATATCCATCTTTGCTTAGTAAGCATGATTGTTCTAAAAAAAATAATAATTCAATTTTCATTCTGACCCTGAGTTTTATCAATACTGATCTGATCCAATTTCTTTATAATAAGTGTCAGTCAATTTCGTATTTCACATCTTACAATATTTATTGAACTATATGCAAACATACAAATAAATAAAAACGAATACTTACAATCTATTTAAAATAATTCAATCTTATAACCCGTGTTAAATTGATGCTATCACACTAATTTGTTTATTTTTATCTTTGGGCAATTTTACTAGGTCATTTCATTCATTCATTCAAATATATCTTTTATTTTCCTATCCAAAACAGAAAAAGGATATTTGACTTGAAATCTTGATGAATACACTTTCAGACTAAACTGTTCTTGGACTTTTTTTTAAAGAAGTACTCTGATGCGACCTTATCATACCACTTGCATATTATTAAAATAATATCCTATAGTCAGTCATCTGATGTCATGCTTCCTAAAAATTAGTTGTGTACCGATTTTCACTGAAACTGATGTTCGAAAATGTCTCCAGTCACTTAACTCGTCCCAATGTTTAGGACCTGGTGGAATCCCAAACCTCCCTTTTAAAAGATGTGCTGACGTTCATGAGCATCTTTAACAGATCCTTCTCAGACAATCTCACACCGAAAATGAGGAGAAAGATAAAGATACTCCCGATACCTAGGAAATTCTGGCGATAAGAATGTGAAATTTAGTCCCATAGCAATAACTTCACCTTTTCTCAGAATAATGGGAAAATTGTAGGTAGTCCCACTTCAACCTGCCCTTAAAGAGCACATTAATCCTTATCAGTTTGCTTACAAATGCAAAAGTAGCACCTTAGATGCTTCTGTTGTTCCGCATCATAATATAGTATTCAGCTTGGAAAAGGATAAAAAGCACATTCGATACACTTTTCTGGACTACAATTCTGCTTTTGGCTCGATTCCAAGGAAAACTTTAACTTAACAAGTTAATCAGCAACGGAACTGACAGCTTGATAACGTACTGGCTATGTTTCTACCTCTCTAGAAGAGGACAGTACATTGTGTTTGGAGGAAAGTGCTCAACGTCTTCATTGTCTCACGAAGGTGTAACACAAGGAACTGTTCTTCCCCTCTTCTTTTCTTTTTTTCTGCATGATCTGCCATCTTCAACAGGAAACACCTTTGTTGAATATGCGGACGATCTCATTGTATATATGTCGATTCCTCCCTCTTTACATCCATAAGAAATGAATGAATTTTTGTCTCTAATTGAATAGTGGTCTGTTGTTAATGGTCTCATACTTAATCCGTCTAAATGTCAAGCTGTTAACTTTAGCCTGCGACATAAACAGTACCTAAACACACTGTTAGGATCCCATAAAGCTTGTACCATCTAAGATTCTTCGATAAACACAGTATCGAAAGTCATTTTTCATGGTGTAAGTTTTTTCCATGACCTCTATTGGCCTTCTCATGTTTTATTATTATCAAAGAAACTTTTCCGACTGATTTTTTACATAAAAGAGGCTGCATGATTTTAGGATTACTCGCCATTTACTCTTACAATTTGCCAGTTCTTGCATGTTACCTATTACTCCTTACTGTCTCCCACTATTCTTTCCCAGGCTTTTGAGAAAAGACATTACTGTATTGTGGGGAGTGATGAATCCTTTGAGGTTATTATTATTATGGTTGCAGATTAACATCTAAAATATTCCAAACTCCTTGCAGGTGTTATCATATCAGATACTAACCATCCACTTCATTCATATCTTTCCCCTTTTGTATCTTCTGGTAGAACGAGACGTAAATATATTAGAATCCATGCCTGCAAGCAAAGGTATAAAGTAATCTAATATACCTGATCTGGCAAATATACTATATGACGAACAGGTTGTTAGAATTAACCTAGTCAATCACATGTACTCATGAACTATTTTTAAATAAAAAGTTGTATAGGTTCAAATCTCCTTAAAAAGTCATTTCATTTACTTCCATGTTGTTTATCTACTTAACTTATTTATGTAGTTATCAGTTTCTTTCACATGTTTTTTTCTATTTTGGTTAAATAACCTTATTGAAAGACCATGTTCTGAGACTTCTGGATCGTGTCGAAAATTTAATATTGAATAGAGCCATTAATAATAATGTCAATAATAATCATAAGTTTTGGTACTTGATATTTTAAAAGTTCTATAATATCAAAATGTAACATACTCGAACCTCGAAATAAAAGAGTAATCATAACATACACAAAGTTTCAGGTTGTGTAACACTTCACCAATTGATTTAAAACATAAAAATGTTTTGAGGTTTTTATATTTGATTATATGGTGATTTTATCGATTTTCTTCCTTTAACTATGTTTAATCCCAATTGTCATCTTCCACTTTTCTATTTTCCTAAATAGATTAGTGTTTTTCGTATGGGTGAAGGAGATAGTGATGAAATTGATATTACCATATTAACTGCTCTTTTACAAGGTGAGAAACATTTATTGTTGACAAAGTTTGATAAGGGAAATGAGTTTAAGAGTATTTATATTTATAAAGAAATATCACGAACAGAACTGTAGAAATCCAGGAAGAACTGAATAACTTTCACGATCCAGATGGATTTTCCTAAGTTTTAACTTGAAGTTACGATCTGTAAAGTTCAACTACTTTTGAGGTAAAATACTAAAGATCTCATAACATTGGATGAGGATTGTGTTGTGTTGTGAAGAAACTGAAGTTGGAAATATTCCTCGTTATATTTTAACTGAATATTCCTTAGCCAACACGTATATCACGAGAAGTGAATGTCCTTGATTTGACTTCATGTGTGATCGTATCTTCAAAATATGCAAAACTGTTCATTAAGTTGACTGACAAACTTATCAAACAACATTTATGAGAATAAAATATTGATTCAGTTGATTGTTATTAGACTGTAACAGGATCTTTTAGAACGATTTCTTAGTTTTCATCAAGCTATTTAACTGAATATTTCCAAAATACCTAGTAGTAATTGGTGTGTATATAAACGTTTTCTGAGCCTCATAATAACCAACAGTCTTATTTATTTTAGTCATTAATTTAACAAAACATCTCAGTGATTTGTGAAGTCTTCTGGAATTCATAACTTAACTAGTTATTAGTTAACATACAACAACTCTTTAAATAGGTTGGTTTGTGTGAACTAATTTTGTTTATTTCACAATATAGTTAATAATGACAATAAATAATAAAAAAATCAACAATAATTTGTTAACAGAAGGGGAGTTTGTGGAGATTTTAGTAATTTTATAGTTCAGATCATGAATCAATTGAAGCTAGACCACCATGGATACCGGCTCAGTGGTCTATCGTTTAAGTGCTCTGGCGTGAGACTGGTAGATCCTGAGTTCGAATCTCGCGAGGCGAGATCGTGGATGCGCACTGTTGAGGAGTCCCATAATAGGACAAAACGGCCATTCAATGCTTCCAGGTTTTCCATGTAGGTCTAGCTTCAATGGATTCATGATCTCAACTATAATAATTTGTTAAGTTAATTCTAAATAAAGATTTTGTTGTAATAAACTTTCAATTAGAAAAATCATTTAACCTAAATTTTTTTGTTTATTTTTATTTCGAAAATGATATTCTCATTCAAAATATGAAATAAAATTCTTATATCATTTGATTTAAATGTTTGTTTTCTTTTGTTGTTCTTGTTTAACTCTACCAAAATCTTATATCATTTCTATTCTTATTCTAATGAATTCTATTGTTATGATTATTGTTAAAGAGGGAATGTAGAAGATAGATTATTAAACAAACAGTTTTGTCTTGAAATTCATTAAAATTTTCATTAATTCTTTATATGTATGATCTTTTCAAAATCTATTCAAAGTTTCCCCATAACTTGATTAAGTGAATTAAGTAGTTTCTATTAAGATTGTGTTTGTATGTGTTGAATGGTTTCATCTTTTTCTTTTCTTTTCAATGTTTGCGATTTTATAATTTTATACCAATTTTTATTAATAACTTTAGGTATCCATTTCAAAGTCGGACTTGATAATTTCGAATAAATTGAGCATTGGATAGGATGTTTGTGATAAGGGATTGATGTATTTGAGATATTTTTTGTCTGTTGAATTCATGAGTCGGCCACAGCTAGACCTCCATTGAGAACCTGTAGGCAATGGAAGGTCGTTTCGTCCTAGTATGGGATTCCTCAGCAGAACGCATTTACGATCCCTTACGTGGGATCCGTGTGGGGCAGAAATAGTTATCCACCATAGACAACGAACGAAGGGTTGCATGAGGTCATGGGTCGATTGAAGCTGGACATTAACATCGTCAGATCCCGGCCCAGCGATCTAGAGGTTAAGCGTTCATATGCGATATCAAAGGTCCTTGGTTCGAGTCTCACGTGTGGAATCGTGGGTGCTCACTGCTGAGGAGTCCTATGCTAAGACGAAAAGGCCGTTTATTGCTCCCAGGTTTTCAGTAGTGGTCCAGCTGAGATGGACCCATAAATCCAACTGTTAAAACTACTAGAATTTCGACAAATTTCCATCCTGATATTGGTTATATCCTTGACTCAAGTCACGAAACATCAGAAATCCAGATTTCTACCCACAGGAATATTACAAATATATCTTTATTTTTCTAACAATAACAGTATTTGCATCTCCATACTAATGATATCCAAAGTCACGTTAGAACTCTGGTATCTCAGTATTATTATATTCAAAATAGTCAAGGATTGTATAGATTACGTTATAGTTTTGTTAGTGCATAGAAGTTAACTGAGCGATGACGTTCTTCTTTTAGCGGAGTTCATTATATTGTATCTAAACATCCCGAAAACTTAAATAAACCAATTTAAGTACTCGATTAAAATGTGCATTGAGTCAAGCTATTACATTTCAGAATAATAGACAACCGACAAAGTGGAAAGTAGATAATGTAAAATAATTATGTGTAATCTAATACAAGAATCAGATAATATTTATTCAAAGGGAATAAATGAGATTGAAAAATGAGTGTCATGGAATATGACAGCAAGTTCATAATTGAAATGACAATATGTAATTTATCCAGCTGCGCAATAGCGACTAATTTCGAAGCATTTTACATAAGATCTGCGTTCACTGTATTGACAGAAATCAAAATGTTTACACACGACTCTGTTCAGCAGTCAGTTATTTCTTGAATTAATGCTGCGTTTACATGTCTAAATATTACTTTATCAAGTAAACAAATTGATTGACTCAAAATCAGTGATCTATGAAAATATTTCAACAGAGTTATTGAATCGGTGAGGGCTACATTTTAACAACCTAATTGACACACCATATTTTATAAAAACATTATGTTTAATAGATTTCAGCTTCTCAGTTATTTGCCGGTAGGTTCTTATATTAAAATAGGTGTCATGCTTCTTAACCCACAATAGACTATGATTTTTTCGTTTACATCACATACTGGTCCTGTCTACATGACAAACGACAAACAGTAACCACTGTTATCCCGTTTCGTCCTTGCTGAAACTCCAAGTTAGTATCCAATGGTTTACATATCTAACTCCAACCAATTTACGTTGTCGCTCGACCACTATCCCTTGTCACCGATAAATAATTAAATCACTTACTAAATAATCTTATGCAATGCAGAAGAAAACTGTAGGATTTCGCTATGGAACAATTTCAAGTCCTTCATTTTTCTATTTATTTCATGCCTTGCGTAGATATATTTCTCAGTGAAGTAGAAGCTGGTAACACTGTTCACTGTTTCAGAGAATCCTGGTTTCCACTTTCACAGTTATTTCATTTACTCGGCATCTATAAATATCTTGTCTCTTTTATAGTTTCAGGTCAAAACCTAACACCAGCTGAACAATTATCACTAACTATGGCATGGAATAGGCCAGATATCGCACGTTCAAAGGTGTTTGCAAAATTCAATAATTGGTCTGTAAGTTTTCAATATCCATTCTAAAACTTATTTTGGTTTATTGAAACAGATCAGTGCTATTATTCAATATGATATTAGAAATGTTTGATTGATGCGCAAATCACCCAACTTAAAATTGTAACTTTTTATTTTGTTCAGTCTTATTACTGAAGGATACTGCAATCGAATGGATATTCCGTCTCATAAATTTGAAATTTAAGTAACATTACCGTTAACACAACTAACCCTGGGCAAAGGTACTAAAGTGGCTGTAATTAATATATAAAAACTCTCGTCTAAATTAGAGCGAATAGTTTCACAGTATTTAAGCGCCGAGTTGATGTAAGACATTAAATAGGAATAATATATTTGTAAAATCTCAGCGAATGAATTTGTAGTAAATCCAACGTTTCGCCTGGCAATCTGGTCCAAGCTTGTTCAAGGAAATATAATCAAACATCAAAATTATCGAATATAAATAGGTACATGGTTCTCCGGGTTCATTGTACACTGAATAGGTCATCCAATCAACGTTAACAATGTCTAAACTAGGTATGTGTATTAGTGTGTAAGAGGTGTGTGATGTGAAATGATAAGTGTTAAGATAACATATTGTATAGAAAACGTAAGAGGTGAGAGAAGAAATTACATTCACATTAGATATTGTCTCTTATCAGTGAATTTATAAGGAAACATACAATTTGTAATATATGTGATATGAATCATATCTGTCACAGCATGTATAATATGAAGATAATTAAACAAAATAAAAATAATAAAAGAGTGATATTTGAACAGTGCAAATTTTTATAAAAACTGTATGTATGTGTCATTTTTAATGTTCCAGTGAATTGTTTAACAAATTCCGATAAGACAACTGATTAGAATCATCGAATGCAATTGTTGTCATTTAGATAATACGAAATAGATAAAAACGTTAAGGAGTTCAGGTTTTTTACTTATTAATGATTAGCTGCCATGGTACTGCTAATTGTATTCCATCCCTCCTATTTATATTGTTTGGATTAGCCCATATGTATAGGACTTTAGCCGTTTGTCTCTTCTTGCAAGAATTAAAAGCTTTTTGAAGGATTCTTGTGCCATCGAAATCAATTGTATGACCCGATTCTATCGAGTGTAATGCTATCGCTGATTTGTTCTCTAGCTTCCCTACATCATCTGAGAATTTAGGAATGTGTTTCAAACATTGTTTGTGTTCCTTCACCCTCACAATCAGTTGTCTTGATGTTTTACCTACATACGTTGCATTACAGTCACTACATCTGATTGTGTCTATGAAATCAGATGGTATATGCTACTTATGCCAACAGATATAAGTAGTATGAAACACCAGTCAGAAGTGAAATTCATGGCAACAGAAAGCTAAGAAGATCGAATTGAGGAAAACAGAAGGGGAAATAGTAAGGAATTGTGAATTGGAAGAATCATACAGAATGTAAGGAACGGCTGATAGAATGTTTACAAATGAAGTACTTTATTTATGGTTCTCATACTTTAACAAGATACTCTGTAATTTCACATGGTAGATCCTGGGTTCGAATCTCGCGAGGCGGGATCGTGGACGAGCATTGCTGAGGAGTCTCATAATAGGACGAAACGACCGTCCAGTGCTTCTGGGTTTTCCATGGTGGTCTAGCTTTAATTGACTCATGATCTCAACTACATAAAATTACTAGAATCTCCACGAAACCCCTTTTTGAAAATAATAAACTGGTTGTAACCAGCTGTGTTTTCGTTCATTACATATTCATTGAAATGTAATACATTTTTCATTTTCAAACAAAATTGATCCTTTATTCGTTTCGATACAGACTCTTAATTGATCTAAGAATCGTTAAGCATCTACTTTCAATAAACAAGAATGAAATTAACTTCAAAATTCGATTGAGTGTTAGTTAATCTTTCAACTCATTTATATTGAATTTCGAAAAGGTTAACTTTAATTAAATTCTAATAAGGTTTTGTAATTTGTAACGAGAATCTATTTGATAGTATAAAAATAACATTACCTAGCGTATTATATCATTCACACCATCCATGACTATCATAATTTGAAATAACTTATGCATATTTCACTGTGTTCAGAGTTCATCAATTAAAATAAATATAGATGAAGTTGGATAATAGAATGGTAAAGTTTGTCTTCGTATACAGTACTTTAGATCCACATTCACATAGTACTTAACTGTTTATTTCCTCGGTTCTTGGAGCTGATTGATCAACGATCTTTGTACCTACGTTCCATCCTAGTTGGAATATATCGTTAAGTCTCTGAAGAATATATATCTCCTGTAAAGTGAATTATTAATTGTTCAAACTTCTCTCTTTTTTACTGTTACCTATTCTCTACAGAGATGTAGCATCTTTTTTTCATTGATAGCTGACTAACTTTTTGTGTCATCATTTTTAATTAAACCATAGAAAACGACACTTGAAAATGCTATGGCTGATGCTTTATTAAATGATCGATTAGAATTTGTTCAGTTATTACTTACTAAAGGATTAAGAATTCAACGATTTTTAACTCGTGAACGTTTGGAAGAATTATATAATGTTGATGTGAATAATCAATCTTTTCATAAATTATTTGCAAAAGTTCTAGGAACAAAACAGGTAATCAATAACTTTAAAGTGAATACAATATATGTTGTTTTAATAAATTGTCTTTTTTTAAATTTTCTATTTGTAAACATTATTATGCCCTGGTACGGCCGAGAGTGGGGAGAGTCCGCTGTCCCTCTCGAAATGCTCTCACATGGCCACGCGTATATAGCCTCTGCCACACAAGTCCTACTCACTGCCTTCTCGTGGCCGAAGTGTTGTTTACGAAATTTAGAGGACAAAAAGCGAATGTACGGCGCTTTAACGGGGTCGGTGGAAACGGAAAGTTCACCTAGGGGAGTTGGAAAACCCTGATTTCAAACCAATGGCGCACATGAGCTCCAGTATCCTGAAGGAACAAATGGCATATGAATCAATCGTTAAACACTGGCTACCATGTGACTGCATCTCCTCACGATGCTCCACTACCTTGTGGACTAGGCCTTCAGGTCAAAGGCTCTTGGTGTGGCCCCCTAAAAAAATCACCTGCTTCAGTTTGGGCACCTGGGCAGTATCACAGCCCTCACATAAATCAAATGAGATTTTTGCGGCGCATATGTATCTGGTGCTTCCTTGTACCAATATTTATGTGTTTAAATAAAATAAAATAAGTTATATTTCATCCTTCTAGTTTAAACAATGATACATACGTACAGATTATAAGCATAATTATACTGCTTTTTTAAAGTAAAACCTGTTTATGTCTTGATAACTCATTATTATTCTCATGTGCCAATGAAAGCTTACATATTTGATTCGGAAGATTTAAGTCATAAATGATTAAACATAATTTACGAATCGTCTTTTATTCGTTATTTTTATTTGTCAATAGAATTAATAAGACTGAAATATAAATCAGCTTGAAGTTTACTTTCCTTCAGATTTGAAAATCCAACCTTTAAAGGATATATTCTAGTTTCGGATTACTTTTTGAAAGGCTGACAACCACTTGAGATGGTGTCAATTTCCAGTGGTACATAAGGGTTATGCATAAGACTAAGAACTCATAGTACAATATCTCCAACTGATGAACGAAATGAAACACATTCCAAACATGGCTGACCATAAATGCAAAAATAGATCGAATACAGCAGGATAACTATCCTCAGATGTCCAACGATTTATAGTGATTTCAAGTCTCGTATCTTTACGAGCGTCATATAAACCGAATCAACAAACTTAAACAAACATCTTAACCTAGAAAAAAATTATACCGTCTGCTCTCTACTGATACTTCCATTAATCACTAAATCTCTAATAATTATATAGATATATAGATATTTTATATCTATTATATAGTGTTTTTGTCCTCTTCGTGATATGGCAGATGTTTAAAATATGCTTCTCACTTTCAAGTATACTACGATAATACGTTGACATGATAATAAGACTAGCCATGTTATATCAAATCCAGGATTCATGACTCAGAAAAGAGAACCAGAGTATACACAAGACAATACTTTATTCAACACAACTAGAAGTAGTCATTCTTAGTGAGTCCGGAGTAGAAATCAATAAGATTAAAGTCAGTCGGTCAGCTACAACGTAGGATCAGACACATATATGCATCAATCCAAGGTGCTATACTTCATTAACACAACAAGATGGACACCGAATTGATAAAAGCAGTTACCCCAATGGTAGTAAAAAAACATTTCATATAAGAATATGATACGGAGAGAAAAATTTAGTTTGTGGAAAGAAAGGTGTAAAGTAATTTTAATATAACGGTTTAAGGGAATACAAAGAGTGTACACATCTACGCCATTGTGATCGATTCTGATCCACATCACCCAGTCTCTAAATGTTGGTTACGACAGTCTACCAGAAGTTAGTACCTTTATGGACTGATGTTACGTTTTGTTTTAGCCACCCCTGACTTTCCTCTAACCGTCTCCAACACCACTCAGCATTGCCTGCCGCGGTAATCGGTGGTTGGACATACGTAAGATGTGGCTAAACCATCTCAGTCGATGTATATTTACAACCAGATCAGCTGATTTACCATCATTCCCTAATACTCTTCGTAATAAGAGGAAAGAGAATCGCTTAATTAATAACCCGTAGGCTGAGTGCCTATTTATCTACTCTCGGTGACCAATCATATTTTACTTTCACTACGACATTTCACTTTGACTTTAAAAATCCATTTACCACTAAAAACAAAAGAAATAATGTAGTCATGTTTTAGAAAATTACTGTTCTTTTCTTCCCAACAAGATAAACTAGTTTTCCTCAGAAAATAAGATCCAGACGTAGAGCTTATCATTGATTCACTTCTTTTTAACCATGATAGATACTTTGAAATCATATTCTAAAATCTCATCGTTTATTTTTGTGTTCAAAATCTGTAGAACTTGGCACATGTAGGACCTAGATCAAGTATCCACCCTACAATAGAACAGAGAGATGAAATTATCAAAATAAATGGCAGTTGTAATACTGATACGAAAAATTAAGCATAAACATTGTAATTCGATAAGATTTAGTTCGGCCAATGAAGTAGAAAAGGATGAACGAATTTGAGACAGTGTCTAAGCAATGGTACACAACTTTTCCAGCCGCTGAGTAAGATAATCGTGAGGACCCTATCCAAATAGTCCGCATATACTTACTCGACTAAGCTCAAAAGTCACTGGCTTTGTGAAATAATGTCGCGTTTTGGCTTGGCCGCTCCTAACCTTCTTCCAACCTATTCCTTCCTATATCATAAAGTATTGCCTGTCTATTCAAATAGTGGTTCAGCATACATAATACATCTTCCAGCCACTTCAGCCGATAAAGTCTCACTACCTCATCAGCTTTTTACCCATCTTTACTTGGTAATCTTCATTCAACGGCAGCGGTTGTTTATGTACTGAAGTCATAAGGTTTTGATCGGAAAACATAATTTTAGCTGACTAGATTTTTTTAAAATTGCACTCTATAAGAAACTATGATTCAAAGATTCTAACTATTGACTGTTTGTATTTGAACTCATATGAAAAACGTTCTAAACAACCTATCAAATAGTCAAGTTGTAAATGGTAAAATGAACTCAGGAACAGTAGATGCTTGTTTCTTTTGAATGCAAAATGTATTAACAACATGTACTCTCAGCTAAATATGATGTCTAACTTTGAACATATAATTCTCGTCACTAGCGATAAAATTACTCAAATATCTCATACACTTGAAAAGTATATCTTCAGTAGTGACTTGCTTAAATGTGAATATCTTAAAGTTGTGACTTTAAACCATAATCTATGCGATTAATCAGGTTGGACATTTACTGATGATTATGATGGTTATCCTTAACTTTTGAAATATTCAAATTTGCAAAGTGCGGTTCAAAAGATGCATATTTACTCCCTTAATCCCACCGTATTAAAGTTTTAGCTGACCGATGAACATTACTGAGAAGATTGAATTTTGAATAAAACATCTGATTCAGTAATCTTGTGAACCTTGATTATCTTTAATTGTGAATAATTCATGAATATTTTTGACCGATCACCAATCTTTTTTTGGGGAGGGGGGAAATCTCACAAACAAAATTTAAACACCATATAAGTCAATATTAAATTGTTCAACTGTGTTATTGAACTAACAATGCCATTATGTCATCGTCGCATGTAACGGTTTGATGTCTTTTCGTTGTTTTTTTTATCGATCCTCATTGTGGGGATGACTTGAAAAAAATAGAATTTAGTATGTTTATTGCATAATGTCGACTTCAACATTAATATTGTTTCCTTTTATATCACATTTGTTAATGTTTAAAACACATCAACTTTATGTTTGAATTATTACCATCGCTACTGCTATTTCATAGTCAATAAATATATAACAGGAATTCTAATGTTACACTTTGATAATAATCATTACTATTTTTGTCAGTTCCCATAATTTATATTAAAACAATACTTCTTTGTAATATCATGTTTAATTTACAGAAAATCACATTGAGATCAGTTGGACAATTAATTGAAAATTTGGTCGGTGGCGGTTATCAGCATTCCTATTGTAGTAAACCATCGACAGCAGATTTAATGGGATCACCTAATCATGGCAACGGTTGGCTACCAAATGTTAATGTCACATTTATAAATAAGCACGGTTCAACAGTTTCTGTAAGTTACAAGTATGCTCTTTGAATTTATCACATTTCCAAAATATTTTTTAATCATCAAACGGCAGACCAACAAAGAAAGAGAGTTAGCCAGGCAATCTTTTCATTTGCACTTTGGGTGGTTGTACGTAGTTAGCAAGAAACCCTGGAACCACGTTTCATACTGACTATCACCAGCTAACAATTCATACTCGCGATCTTCAGTAAACTGAAGCTCTCTTTGGGATTAAAACGGGCGGTACCTAACCTCAACCTGAGAAGTTGCCACTTCTCTAAGCTAATCCAAATCTATCTCTTGTAGGACTGAGTTACTTACAATTACTGATTAGTAGCTAACCGTTATTTGTCAAGTCCTTAACGTTGATAAATCTATTTCGACTGCTTTCTAATGTGGCTACTAGGCTAAATAACACGAATCTGCATGTATTATGTTCTGACTTTTGATGGTTCAGGGTGTCTGTCGGGAAACGCCTAGCATCAGTAAATAGAGAGTTTGTGAAGATTAAGCGTACATGATGAAGCCTGAGTTCCTAGATTCAATATTATTTCGTATGAAAAACGAATGTTTTTTGACTGTAATGTGAAATAGGTTACAACTTTGTTATACTCTAGTTTTATTTTCACTAATCTCTTCATATTCTTTACAATAGGAACCAGTGGATAGTAAAACTATACGTTCAGGTAATATTCTAAACAATACATCAGATAAATCGATTCTACCTTGTACATTAAATCCTGGATCAATATCTAATTTAATCACTTCAAAAGAATTAGTTACACAACATATAACAAATATTATCAATCGACAACATACTTCACAACAACATGTACCATATTCAGCTTCATCAAATGATATTAATCAGTCGAATCGATACTTTCGTTATCCCTATACTGAATTATTACAATGGACATTGTTAACTCGACGTTTAGATATGGCTAAATTCTTAGTTTTAGCTGGAGAAGAATCCATTGCTAAAGCAAGTGTTCTAATCAGTATTATTGTTTTTTTCTTGTATATTTAGTGAATTTTTACTTTCAATAAATCAGCTAGGTTGTATTGACTATAGTATTATTTAAAATTTGACTGATTACATAATATCCAACGAAATGTTAAGTGTGAAGATTTTTGTTAAAAACTTAAGATTACATTTAAAAATAGTGTAGTCTTGTGCACTGTAATCAAGAGTGGTAATTATCAAGTGATCCAGAAACTCTTGATGTTCTAAAAGTTAGTAGATGTATAATTAAATTTCCTTTTGACCTACTATTATTCCTAATTGCAAGTGATTGGGATATTTTTATAATACAAAACTGGATCTATGTAAAATCGATAGATCAGGTGATTGGCGCACAATACTTCAGCAGCAATCCTCTATACGTCTGAACATAGAGTTTGAGAAAAAGCTTAGATATTTGAAAAGTTAAAACCTTAGAGGAACAATATTATATATTTAGTGACAGACAACAAAATTAGTAAAGTAAAAGCGAGAGCAACCAATCGAATAACTGTAAATGTCATTTCAGGAATATGAATAGAAGAAATATTATCGTATTTATTTTTAGACATAAAAACTATCATTAGTTAACAACAAACCAGGTAACTTGAGGTCTTCCTCGCGTATATATATGAAAGTTTTTATTTGATATTGATGACTCAGGTTACTTGTATTAGCCTATTTTTCAATGTTTTAAGTTATGAATATTCAATTATATCCAAATGGTATTATCAATTGACATGAGTTTTATACCGCAAATGTACCAAGTTATCTAGGTGATTTGCTTCAACTAATAAATACGCGTTGCTGTTCAATTTAATGTTGAACCACACAGCCTTGAAGTTTTCTGAAAGATTTTAGTCAGTGAGATTTTTCCCCCAATAACGCTTGAATAATTTGATATCGGCTGTTCTCTGATGATCAGTTAGTATTGAAGCAGTTGTGTCATAAAAGGCCATTCTACCTAGTTATTCAAATATCTCATTCAGCCAGTCAGTCACAACGTAGAACTTCGTACGTACGTACATCAGTCCGAGTTGCCATACCACAATAGCACAGAGATGCAGTTGTCGATTCAAATCCCATAGTGGTAGAAGTAGTAAGAGTATAAGCATTATGTGAAAGACTAGGGTTTGAAGATGTTATTGAAGAAGTATAATCCAATAAAATATATTTGGAAAGAGAAAAAAGATAGAGAAATGAAGAATTCAGAAGATTAGGATTTGGCAGAACACAAAGAGTGGATGCACCTTCTCCACTGCAAACGATTTTGAGCCATGTCATTTAAGGTCTCTAACCAACCATTGCTATCATCTCGCGAATCCCAACTAGGTAGTCTACACCTACCAGTATGGCTCAGTCCACTTGTCAGTGACTTCATGGATTTGTGCCACGTTTTGGTCTGGCCGCCCCTAGCTTTCTTCCAACCTTTCTCCTCATCTATCAAATGAAAATAAGTTCAATGATGTCTTATAAAACATCTTTAAAATCTTATATAAAAACATGTAAATTATTACTGAATTACAAATCTTCAAAGCTGGAGTTCAAACTCCATAGTAATTGTTTGAGAAAAAATGAAAATACTCGATAATTTTGTAGTTTACAGTATTATATAGGCCGTTACAATATGATCGCATTAAAATAAACAGTGAAAGTTAAACAATTCGGATTTACAAACTATTGAGTATTTATATCAAATACTTAACTGTGTTTCCCTTAGATAATTGGTTATTTGGAAACCTGTATATTTCTTTAAATAATTACTATTACCAATGAAAGTTAATTTACAAATAATCAATAGTTCCCAAGTACATAAATATCACTCTAGTGGAATACGCCTTATTACATCACGATAATGATCATTTTATTTTCAATTTTTTTTTTTCATTATTGTTGTTATGTTTTTTTTATTATGTTAAAAATAGGCCTTGTTTTCAGTGAAACTATTACGCAGTATTCGACATGTTACTTTAGATGAAGAAACCGATATTGAATTGCTTAATGAATGCCGTTCACATGAACTGTAAGTAATATACAATATGTGCATTTTAAATATGTTGAAACAATGAAGGTTTTCAGTCTAAATAAATAATTTCGATAATGTTTTATTTTATGAGTTAGGCTGTTTAAATGTAAAATACTTTTTATCCCTCTTGACAACATTAGCACTTTCTTCATGTAGAGGTGCACATTTTGATTATTAAACAGTTATTAAGTCAATCTGTTTTAACGACCTTGTTTTCTATTGGTTTTCATAATAATGTTTATTACCCTGATATGTCCCAGTTGAATGTTCCTTTAAGTAGATCTCTGACTATGTGATTGGTTGAACCTTACTTCATAAATGTATAATGTATAATGTATTTATGTTGATCCGTTTGTTGATTGCAAATTGATCTAATTCCATGCTTCTACCAAACAAGTATGTTTCCTGAAATGTAAATATTGCGTAGCATTGCTTTTCATCAATACAGGTAGTTTAGTTGATGAATACAAGTGGCCGAAACCACTACTAATTATTCCGCTGAATTTGGAGTGTGGTTAAAAGTTATGCTTAGTTATGGAAGAAAAATTGTCCCTGACGGAAAGGTCAAACATCAATATTTTCAGTATATCTGCTGACAAATCTTTACAGTAGTTTCTTTTTAGGCATTTATAGAATAACAGCTTATATCCTATAACTCTTAAGTTACTCAATGTTTCATTTGTTTCAAATTCAGTTTAATAATTGTATTTTATTGTTAGTATTACTAATTAATAAGAAGCAATTTATGAGATGATGCTGTGAAGGCGACTACATTGAAATATTTCATAAAGCAACTATAAGATAAGTTTCATACAATTGGTTCCCCATATACATCTGAAAACAAACACTGAGGCAAACTGAAATAAATTCATTTTATTTCATTGTTTCTCTTCAGTTGTTTCCAACCATATTTGTATAAAATTATAACATTGGTGTAATATAATATGAATTTTTAGAAATTAGTAACGGAAAAATTGAAATAAAGATTGTCGGTAATAACTATATATACAACCATGGGTGTGGTCATTGGAAGACGGAGCTCAGTAACAAATCGGGGTGAGATAGTGATTCTATGTAGTCCAGAAAATGACAAACTGGATTACACAAAAATTGTAGAAGGTCTAAAGAGTTTACGTAATTTTTAAAGATTAAGCGTGTGAAAAACACATGTGAATGAAATTGTTAGCGTGGTTGAAATAACGATTGGCTTAGAGAAGATGGAATAACAAATAAACACAATATAATAATTACAGATGACTTCGGTGGAAAAGGTGAATTTACTGATATATTAATAGTTTTATGTTGGAATTCAACTAACTCGAGAGCAGAGGAAGTATCGATTGGAAAAATCCACGGAGGGAAGTTTATACTAACATTAAGTGTTTGTTTAATAAGCTATAAAAAGGGATTGCATCGACACTTTCTGGCCACGCTGATTAACCTGACACATAGGGATTGGAATTCCAAAATAAAGTTATTAATATGTCAGCAGATTCATATTTTCCATCAAAGTCATCTGTAATTATTATATTGTGTTTATTTGTTATTCCATCTTCTCTAAGCCAATCGTTACTTCATTCACACTAACAATTCCATTCACATGTGTTTTTCACACGCTTAATCTTTAAAAATTACGTAAACTCTTTAGACCTTCTACAATTTTTGTGCAATCTACGTTATCATTTTCTGGACTACATAGAATCACTATCTCACCCCTATATGTTACTGAGCTCCGTCTTCCAATGACCACACCCATGGTTGTATATATAGTTATTACTGACAATCTTTGTTATTCCAATTTTTTCCATTATATGATTTTGTCTTGATTGTTGTTTTTGCTATATTCCTCGCATCATCTTGATGCAGATACACTTTTATCGAGCCACATGCATCTCATTCTACATGTATTCCTATCCTCTTATTTGTTTTCTAACGTATCTATCCACTTTAAACACATCGTAAAGAATTTAGAGACTGACCAGTTGCAGTTCTAAACATCAATGAGAAGATTCAAACAAACAATACCAAGTGAATTTATACTTCACCCCATTGCACAGGACTCAGTAGATAACTGGATAACGCGATGGCGTTTGAAGCGAAGGTTACTGGGTTCGAGTCCCAGAGTGAACATCAACTCTGAGATGCAGGCACATCCAGTTGATGAGTCCCAAATAGGACGAAACGCGCGTCCTGGATTCCACTGCTAGCCACTATCCATCTTTGCTTACCATGCTTGTGAATTTAGGCTATATCGAGGCAATACGCACAGTATGCACATATGCCAATTAGAAACTGACCAGTTACAGTCCTAACAAATCGATGGGAAGATTCAAACAAACAATACTAATTGAATTTAATTTATCAAATTGTTTTTTTTTAATTTACGAATAATAATTTCCTTTATTCAGTATTTTCAAAAATAAAAATGGCTCAAGGAAATTTTATCAGGTTCCTGGATAATTTAATTAATATCTCATCACTATTTATTTCCCATTGAGTAAACGTCAATTTTTGATTGGCCTTTACTGTTTGCTTGCTAAATATTCCATGATGAAAAGTATATTATTTTGGGGTTTTTCTCAATAAGTATTGATACTTTGTAAAATATTATTGTCGAATATATATTCGACATTTCAAAAATGACTTTCATAACTACAAATGAAAACTTTTCTTGATACGTTCGGAATATGTATTTTGTAAAGTATTCGATAAAAGTTGATCTAAGTTTGAGTACAGGTAAAAATCAGGTTACACAGAGTAGCTGTTTCGTCCTAGCATTAGAATTCAAACCCCACCAGGGGTCGAACCCAGCAATTTCAAGTTTCTCAGAGACCACTTAACAAATAAAACCACGAGGTTTGCTTTCAGTGGTACAAATTCAGCTTCAATCAATTTGATTATTCACATAATTATTCAACTCACTCACCAAGTACTTGTGCACGAGCCATTATCTTATTTTGTGGGTTGATGATACTAACCGGTCTCTGAAACCAAATTAGACGGCGAAGGATTCGAATTTGGGAATTCGTAGTTGAAAGTCGAATACAGCTCAATTTCCAAAAGACTCCTACTAAAACCATTCAATATTAAGTCATAGTCCATCAAACATTGGTCATAAATTGTATAAAAGTTATCATTTACAATATGTTTTTCTATGCAACATTTATCATCCAACGAATTATTTCATTGGATACAAAATATGCGTGTATGCATACTGTGTTTATGAATATCCTGATGATTGTGAGTCATTGGCAGCTGTTTCTTTCTTATTTTCTTACTTCTGACAAGT
Source organism: Schistosoma mansoni (assembly GCF_000237925.1). Taxonomy (NCBI): domain Eukaryota; kingdom Metazoa; phylum Platyhelminthes; class Trematoda; order Strigeidida; family Schistosomatidae; genus Schistosoma; species Schistosoma mansoni. The sequence continues at coordinate 6,287,024 of NC_031500.1, forward strand.
AAGCTGCCTCGATACTCACCCCCGGTATTATCAAACCCACAATCTTTAATTCTGACAAAGAACAAGATAATGTGAAGTTTCTTGGTCAAACCATGTTATATTATAACTAATATATACCTTTATTGATCTACAATTAGTTGACTAAATATCCACAAACATCTTGAGTGATGTCTATTTTTTAGAAGAATGATTTCAGAAATAAGACAAATTTATCTTCTCTTTCGGTAAAAAAATGAATTACTGTACAAAAAAGATAGCACAAATTAAGACCAATCAAAAGACTATCATGTTAACCGTATATCCAGATAAAATGATTTATGAAAAGTGATTAGCTCTTTGATTTAACGATCTGAGCAAAGTCGAGTGTGTTGAAGTTGATTGGACAGTTGTTTTAACGTATTATGGAATACATCAGAAAAATATCACGTCCTGCATAACATATTGACTTAAAAATATAAACAACTGCATTCTTACTCGATACTTTAAACAACTAGTACTTTCGAGTTAGTTCTCATTATGAAGCACCTAGCCAAAACAAAACAGTTATTTATTCTTTCTTATTTTTCAGTAGCCTTCTAGATAATGTCCTTTTACTATAGAAACTAGATTTTTATGTAATGTTTATAAAGAGATATAAAATAATAAAGCAGAATATTTTCCAATCTCATCTTCAGTCAGAAGAAAGTGACAAAAGCACAATGAATCCTCTTCTTATAACAAACAAATTTATGCGTGTCACATTATATATGTAAATTCCTTTGTGTGAACTAAACCTAACATGGATTAAAGATCTTCATTTTACAATTTTCGATTTTTTTATAAACTCAATATTTTGAAACGTTTTCTAATTATTTGACGACTAATAACTTGATTATACTAAAAGGCGTCTACTGGTGGTCATTAATTAGTGTGAATATTTTCAAGGCATATATATATGTATATATACTTATACCTGACTGGTATTACTATGCTGTATTTGGTTATCGTACATAGTTTCATCAAATAAATTCAAAAAATTTTTTACTATTTTGTTTTTTTCATCCTTTTTTTTGTTGTTTAGAAGTAAAAAAGTTTCACCTTATTGATTTTTGTTTGTAACTAAGACGCCAATATTTAGATTGATTTGTTGGCCTCTTCAAAATTTTAAACAATCCGTTTTTCAGAAGGGGTTTGGTGGAGATTTTAGTAATTTTATAAAGTTGAGATCATGAGTCAATTGAAGCTAGACCACCATCGAAAACTTGGAAGCATTGGACGGCAGTGCGCACCCACGATCCCGCACCCGCGAGATTCGAATCCAGGACCCACCAGTCTCGCGCCAGAGCATTTAACCAATAGACCACTGAGCCGGTATCCAGCGGTGTTAATGTCTAACTTCAACCGATCCACGAAATTGAACAACCATTCACCAATGTCATCAGTGAGTTGATATCTCCCAACAGACCTGGTTGAACTCCACTGGTTACTGCTTCTCACTAGAACTGCACAAATATTTAGATTTATTCGTTTTAAATAGCTAATTATTTTTATCATCTTCATGTACACACTTGTATGAAATCTGAAAGCCCACAACCCATCATATAGCTATTAGTTGCACAATCCAATTAAGGTATACTATCATGAGAAAACTATCGGTCAAAAATGTTTGGAAATAAAATCACCTTTGTAAACGTTTTCAAATATGTTCTTTTTAAAAAACGTCAAACTCTAAGTCATTAATAAGTGAGGATTTGGTACACCACTAAGAATTCTTAGCCGTAATTTAATATCTAGTATTGAACGAAGTGATTATAATTAGTTCTAAATATCTTCCAATATGTTGACTAGGGTACAGGCATAATTTTCTTATTTTTCTAACTAATGTTTATTCTTACCTACTGAACCTTTTTACGCTTATTCTCCGATTAATTTAGTGCTTTGGAACGATTGGCTGTTGATTTACAAGATCACTGTTATCGACACGATCAAGATCAAGCTAAACGTTTGCTCACGTATGAATTGCAAGCATTTTCAAAAAACACATGTTTAAGTTTAGCTTATATGTGTGAATCCAAAGTGTTCATTGGTCATCCTTGTACACAGGCAATATTAAATGATTTATGGTATGGTGGTTTACGTAAAGGTGATCTTGTCGGTGCCAAAGTAGCACTCATATTAATTGGATTAATAGTACCACCATTATATCCGTTAATTGCATTTTTTTTTACTAAAAAGAGTAAATTTCTTGAATTTAAGACAAAAGAAGAACTAGCTCAACAACCACAAACATTACAAGAACATTTGGACGAATTAGAGGATTCTTCAGAGTCAAGTTCCTCATCATCGTCGTCATCATCCTCGTCGAGTACCTCATCGCCTTCCACTAGCAGACGATGTTCTGTGTAGGTTCTCATACTCTACAAAAAATGCATAACACATACGTTATAATATTGTTTATTGAATTTTCAGAATGATTTATTATAGTTGGATATTTTTTATCTAGATATGTATTAGTTCTAACCTATTGACCTTTTGGCAAGAAGTGTTACATTTGGCAATGTTACCATTAGATCATTTAATCAACATTTGGTCGTTCTCATCTGTATTATCGTTCGTTACACTATGAACTTACCTACAGCGGAAGTTTTGATCGATTTCAAATCCACTCAGTCATAATTTCAACCATCCCTATTTAATTATCTAAATGAATTCCTCTATTCAAGAATCCTATCCGTTTCTTTAGTCCTTCAAAAATCTAGCCTTAATAAATCTCAGGATAGTTGGAACATGATTTTAATTAATTATACTACTATATTCATGAAGCAGGTTCTATTTGATGTGTAAAATTTAGCTTTCTACCATAATCGGGTAATCAATTATTGTTCAAGGAGTATGTTTTTTTAACACTGTAAAAATACTAGTTCTATTCAGACGTTGATCACTTTTTGTTGGAGTATATGTATTCTATCCTGAATCTCAATGTTAGCCATAGTCCATCTGTTATACAAAAATTAAGATATTACTGGCTATATCTAGGCGATCTAAGTAGAATGTATAAATACAAACAAAGGTTGACAGGAACTCCGTTCTGATTATCAAATACGGATAACTCGGAGAAATACTCATAATGTGATAAATACCATGACGGTTGAACAAACTAAAGGCTATTTGGACTCAGTAGTTCTATGGAAAACGTTTTGGCGATTAGAACAAGGGGTGATAGGTTCGAGTCCCAATATGATCATTCAGTTGTTGAGCCTAAAAGAGAGCGGAACCCATGTCCTAAATTTCACTACTAGCCATCATCTATCTATTCTAAATACTACTGAAATGCTCCTTGTAGTCGGACCAGAACTAAAACAAAACATTTATCTTTTAACACCTAGCTTTGAATACTTTTTTGCAATTAAAATTTGTTATGATGAAATTTATTGAGATAATATCCTTTATTTAGTTCAAATACTGATTGTTTATTAACCTTTCTATCACTTCTCTTTGAATTATGCTCCTTTTCAACACAGTAATCATCCTAATTTACCTAACGAAAAACAACTAACCAATGAAAACTTTTTATCGAATCATAATGTAACAGAAGATAGTTTACTCGATCAAGTACCAACAATTAGAATAAATTCGCCTGCACCATCGGCTAAGTCAGATAAAGTGAGTTGTAGAATCATATTTTTCTGATGATAATACACATTTCTATTAAAATAGAGGATAGGTATATGCCGTTCATCTAAGGGCTGAATTACATAGAAATTTTGGAGGCTATTTTAGCCTAATTTAGCACTAGATCAGCAGTGTACATCCATACTTCCGTCAGTAAAGTCATATGCCCAATTCCCAGGAGAGTTCTGTATATTTCATGTTGAATCAAATCGATCCTAGGATAGAATATCAGCCAAATACTCTCTAGTTTTCAATGTTTCTCTAGGTGATATTCGTCCTTTGATGGGAAAAATGACTTCAAATACACGCATTACATTGTAATCCTATAAACAAAAAATTCATTTCAATACCCTTTACTGTAATTTACCCTTGAATTCTATATTACTCAGTTGTAAAATTAAAACAAGCTTTTGAAAATTTACTTGGACAAAACTAGAGATTAGTCACTTTCATTGTGTATGTAGTCCTTTATGATGACTGAATTTCATCTATCGAAGTTGCAGTTCAATTACCCAGATTAGCACCAATAGAAAACCATTGCTTTTCAGCAAATGTTTTGTGTACTTGATCCACTCTGGTGGTATTTGATTCATAATTTTAATAGTACAGTAGTAATGCTTTTGACTTGGAGGCTAACCACTGTAAGCTTAATTAGTTAAAGCAGCATAATCTTTTAGAATGCTATAAATAAATATTTTCGAAAAATCAATCAATATTTAAACATTTGATGTCAACCGCAAACATTCATCTTAAAGCTTACATTATTTTGGCAATGAATTCCGAAAATTGAATGCATAGTACCTAAATGTTAACAATTTACCTGGTTATAGTCCATACGATAAGTGTGATCGGTAGTTGGAGACTTTGTATAATATACCGTAGAATCTATCCCAGTGGCTTATATACATTCACTTAATATTCTTCCCTAGATCTTGAGTTTCAGTATGCCTAAACACATAGCTTAGTTTAATGCCTTCTTTGCGAACCGTATTTTTCAGTGCTCATTTTAAATATAACTGATACTACTATAATTCTATTTTCCTTTTACTTCCTATCATTCTAATTTCATCCTACTGTGTTCATATACTAGAGTGAATCAGAGTAACAAACATTTATCCCGGTTTGTGTTGATTATGATTGACCGTTTAATTTATTTTAACCTGAACAAGAACAAAATTCGATTGTTGTATACACTATTCATGAAAAAAAAAACATTATATCCTAATACATCGTGATAATATTGATCAGTGGCGTGGGGTCGTGGATGTTCACTACGGAAAAGTTTCGTACTAGGACGAAACGGCCATCCACTCCTTTCAAGTTTTCAATGGTGGCATAACTTATAATGGTTTAGGATTTCAATAAAATTTAACGATTTTCACAACCCCATACTTATAGTTTAAATATTATTTGACGCATACCAGTTGACTATATAGTCTGTATGTAATTTTCATTTGACCAGTAACTTCAATCTCCCCTACCATCGACTTCTCCGTCTATTCATTTTCGATCAAATTAATATACTTATTTCATATCGTCTAACAGAAAATAACCGACTAGAAGTTATTCACTTTTTAGCTAAACAAATCGAACTACATTTGCTATTTAGTTCTACTTAAAATTCTTTGGTTTTTTATCCTGTTCATTTTGTTTTATTATTCCTTTTTTGTTCTTGAAAACAAACAGCTAAAATATTCATGTAGGTAGGTAACAGTTAGCACAAGTAAAGTTTTTATACATTTTTACGACTAACCAACACACCACAATAAATGACGTCATAATTAACGATTTTTTCTGAATTTAATTTTGTCAAATTTCGGTTATCATGCAAATAGTTAATTGGCAGTGACTTTGCCAAAAAAACTAAGGAACATGAAATTGAATTTTTTTAGTTAATGAATTGTTGTTGTCATTTCAACTGTGTTCCTTGCCAAATAAAAACGTAAACAGCAAAACATAAGTCATTCAATGCTTCCGTTTAATCGATTTCAAATGTCTAACAATGAGCATTTCAATTCAGTATTTAACATTTGCCTATTTTATATTTGATCACAAACTCTTACGAATATTTTTAATAAATACTACTAAGTATAAAAATTTGTTTGCATGTTGTTGATATTCTCTAAACTGAATTTATCCAACCCATCAATCTTGATTAACCAGCATCTTCAGGAGATCATATTATGCTGATCATGTTTATTTGCTGGTTATATTCAGGATAGTGTCTGCAAGTGGGATTCATCTGAATCTGTCTATATTCTAGTCAGTGGGTCATTTAAGCTATTACACTCTGATATTCAAAGTCTTAGATACTGATTTCAAATTTCAGGACTAAGATATGGTAAGTCTGAACTATAAAGAAATATGTCTCCTCAATTCCACTACTATTCACTATTCATAATTATACTCGATGGTGGTTTTCTTATCACTGGGTTGACGTGTAACTACTTTTTTTCACAATAAAGAATTGCCTTAAATCTAAAATATTTCTTTTTTCTTTTTTCATACTAAAAATAGCTGGTTCTTCATCCACATAATTCAAATAATGATATTGTGAGATCTAATTTATCAAATGAAATTAACCAACGAAATGATCATTTCGAATCAATAAATAATATTCATGATTGGTCCCCAACTCTTAAATATCATTCAGAAAATACTGATAAGCTTGACAAAACCGATGTACTATCGAATTTCCCATCCTCATCCAGTCAGCCATGTTATAATGAATCAATTAATCATCCTATAGATTATAAAATTAACCCGCAGTTAAACAATAAACAATACATGTCAACTAATCCTCATACAATAAAAGAACTAACCACACCGTCAACTCATCATGATCACACAGATGATGGTTTACCATTTAAATCTAGGAAAAAGCGTGTAGGTTATTATTGTATGTTATTACTATTGTGAATTTTGTTCCAATGCGTCAAATGATGTTTTATTTTCTCATAATGTCAATTCAATTCTAATAAAAATTCAACTTTTATGATTAGAGGTTTTTGACAATGGCCCATAAACACAAGTATGCCGAAATGAAAAAAATAAAGTGCATTGTACCAGTAAATAGTCGTTATATGAAAGCCTTACTATAAAGATTTCTCACCACTCAGAATTCATTTGGCTACCAATTCTATCAACATAGTAGTCAATATACATGACTAATCAATACCTTCATGAGAATAAGCAAATAATTATACGTTTAAATTCATTCAGTATTGTTTGTTTGAATCTTCCCACCGATTTGTTAGGACTGTAACTGGTCAGTCTCTAAATATTTATTTACTTTGAAGAAGCGACCTACACTAAGTCATGAAATGCCGGAAATTCAGATTCCTATTGTTTGGAATGTCAAAGGCACATCATTATCTTACTGTTAACATTCTAACCAATGCTTAATTTATTTGAAATTATCAAGTCAATCCTCGGTGTTGATAATTCTGTTTAAGAGAATAACAAACACCTCTGAATGTAAATATTCTTAATTGGTGTTTTTATAAACAATAATAAACATTAATAAATTCTGAAGAATACTTCAAGCTTAATTGGCTTCTTTCAATGAAAATATTCTGTTGGACGGGTGGGAAGTGGAACTTTTATTTTGATTCTCGATAATATCATCACCTACTTTAATTGTAATACCAAGCTATTTGGAATGATTCCAGTCAAATGATATATATAACCCATTGACGGTGATCTCATTCCATGTTGTCCAAAACTATATTACAGATGTATTTCTTGTTTGAGCCTTCCACTACTAGCCACCATCCACTTCTGTTTTTAATAATACAAATGTTTTGTAATAAAACTATCTAGCTCAGATAACGCAACTGCACTCAAACCACGAAATATCCACCTTAGATAGTTAACCATTAATCTGTCATATCATTACTTACTTACGCTTGTTACCCCTCGTGGATGGGCTTAGGCCGCCCACCACCATTCTCCATCCAACTCTATCCTGAGCAATCCTTTCCAGTTGTTTCCAGTGGCTATTCATCCTTTTCATGTCTGCTTTCAATCCCCGTTACAGTGTGTTTTTTAGTCTTCCTCTTTACCGTTTCTCTTCAGGATTCCGAAATAACACTTGCCTTGTAATGCAATTTTGATGGTTTCTGTAATTTATGTTCTATCCACTTCCACCGTCTTTCCCTAATTTCCTCTTCAGAAACAAACAACAAAATGGATCTTTGACATGCTAGAAAAAAATAGTACTCGGTCAACGGACATTTAATATCTTGCTGAAATTCGGATTGAGTTATATGCATAAAACGCTTAAATGCCAAAAAAATTTATCATTACTGACAACGAACTTAAAGCAGGATCGTTTAATATTTTCATTAGCAAACACTTCAATGTTTTCATCGCATAAATTGTTTAATGTCTTGCCGAATATTTGATGTACTGTGTAATTATATTATTATTACTTTCAATTGTTTTGATGTAATTCTTTTCAATGTATTTAACCTATGAGTTTATGGACTCTAAAAACATACCTTACTTACATTCGACAAAAACGTCCACAAAAACATAAATATGATTAAACCTGCAAAATAACCAGTGATCAAAGTGAACTACCTTAGCACTTTCGAAAGAGTTGAATATCTATGTTTTACTTGAAAAAACCTCGATTATGTTGTCCAGATGTAAGATAATGAAAACATCCAGTTCTGAAACACACAAAACTCAACTACAAGCATCATTTTGAAAAATCTATTAAGTTTGAACTGGATTATTCTTTCTTATTATTATAGTGAATCTTTCAATAGGGAGAAACTGATGTTAAATGTACTTTCAAAGAAATAAAATCAATATTTTCGATATATAAGATCAGTATATCTTTAATTGATGACTTTAAAATTTGATATTCAATAAGATAATTCAATATAAAAACTTGGCGACAAGAATACACCCAGTTTGAATATCATAACTTCTTTATACAAAATATAAGTGATATTGACTAGATGTTAAATAGGGAAAATGCTAACGTTGATTTCATTGACTCCCAATAAAAATTGCTATTATTATTATTTAGACTTTTACAAATATTTTTAATATCTTGGTATTTTTCTTAACTCCCCCTCATGACACAAAAAACTAAGCCAAACCTATCTGTGAATGTTACACCCTTTTGTTATATTATTGTTGATGATAGATAGACGGATGACCAAGTAAACTTTTATGTTTTTGTATTATTTTCTTTATCTACTGTTCTCTCTCACTCTCTCTCCCCCTCTCTCTCTTCATAGATGGTTTCTGACACTATAAATACCGATTTGCAAACTGTTCCTACAGTAAAAACACTTCCAACAGAAATGAATTCAGCGAAGAGATATCGTTGTGAACCGAGTAAGATTGATATTTATATTTGGCTGACAACATTATATTTTATTTAGATATTTTATGCAGTTTCGTCGAACAAACTCGGAAATGTTTACTATTTCAGCATTTTATAATTAATTTTTGTCTGACATATAGAAAAATATTTTCTAGAGTGATGTCTTGTACACAGAGAAGATAAGTAACATTTGATTGAATAAAGAAACCTATTTTTCAGAAGGGTTCTAGGGTATGCAGACAACGACAACACTCTTTAATAGTCAGATAGATAGATTAAAATACAAGCAGTGAACAGATGGTTCACATAACTCAATAGGAATGATATAGATTTATTTATCCAATAGTCTCCTCACTTTGAATCTTGCTATGATCAAGATTCCCTTTTTAAACACAATTATCAATGTCACTCAACTTGAATTTCCTGTGACTCATCAACTTAGGAGGTAAATTAACACATAAACAATTTATGATAATCTACAGTTGAGTTCTATGAAGAAGATATGTGGAGAACTTTATTACATCTAAAGTAATAAAAATACTTTTCCTTAAAAATGAAAAAAGTGATAAATGTCGGGTTAGCAGTTGATAGGTTGACTAACATACTTTGAATGCTTTATATTTGATAAGACTGAATGATCATGGACATTTGAACAGAATTCCCGTAAAAGGCTAACAATTTACAGTACATATTTGAAATAATTACAGCTTCATTCATATAGAAGTGAGCATTTTGATAACTCGGCGTATATAAGCGAACAATATTGTTTTCGATTAGATCCTCATCAGGCTTTACTCTAATATACAGTAATATTTATATGCATATACGAAACTATTAAACCAATCAAGTCAGTTTATGAGTCAATGATAACAGTGGAATAGATTACATAATCAAAATTAATAATAAGTGAATAGTACAAATTAGTAGTGTAATGACAGGTGTACTAGTTGTGATAAGAATAATAAAGGCTTGAATCAATGTTATATAATGGGAAATGGGTCAATGATTAGAAAATTATAGACACTAAAATAACATTCATATAAATTATAAGATTACGCAATAAGAAATGTTCAGATAATTGGACCGTGAAACATATATTTGAAATAAACAAATGAATAATTGGTAGGAGGAGATGAAGAAAAATAAACGAAGAGTATGGAAAATAAAATTATTTATTAAGGCCAAGGGAGAGATAAGGGTGTTACAAATATCTTATGAACACAAAGACTTGGGTTGTTGGATCGAATTCCTATAGCTTCTGCTATGTGTAGGAGACGAGAACGAACCCCACAAGGAAAAGTATGATTATGTAATCTATTCCACTGTTATCATTGACTCATAAACTGACTTGATTGGTTTAATAGTTTCGTATATGCATATAAATATTACTGTATATTAGAGTAAAGCCTGATGAAGATCTAATCGAAAACAATATTGTTCGCTTATATATGTTGTTCTAAATCACAATATGGGAATTTTTCAAACTCGGCGTATATCAAGTCAGTGAGTTCCGATAATCTTGTTTCTTACTGGTAGTCTTCTAAATGAAGTAGGCGCTAAAAATGTTGTCCAGAATGATAATGATAACTTAACTAAGTCGTCTAGCTAAGAGAATAAAACACCACGAAAATTATTCATCTGAACTGTAAATCTTTGCCATTAGCTTTTAATATAACTATCATCGACTTCAAAAGTCCTAAATATTTTATACAATAATATCTCACACTGAACTGATGACCTGTATGTTTAAATCATCGCTTGATCAAATAATATTCATCGCACAAGTTCGTTGAAGAATTTTCGCTCATCAAATGGTCGAATGTATTCTCAACTACATCTGTGACTCATTCCACGAGATTTCGAACTAAATATGATCAAAATATGTGTAATTTTCCTTCAGATTTATTTATTTTCGCATTAGTTAATGCATGCAACCTAATCATACTCAAACTAATAATGAATATCATTCATTTAAGTAGTATTACAACATACATTTAAGCAATTTGCATAACATCAAGACTATTGTGCAATCTTCTTTACTCATATTAATAGAGTTCACTAAAAATAGGACGCTAATAAACCAAAAACAAACACAGTTCCATTCTCAAAAAAATCTTATAACTAATCTACTACAGATATCCAATGACTAATAATTTATCCTCATGATGTAATCAACTTCTTACCTCATTCATTTGGTAAATATAATGCAGAAACTAGTTTTCTTTTTTTTTAAATAACTTACTCAATTCTCTCATAAGATTATGAAATAAATATAGATATACACTTGTTATTGTTTGTTTGAATCTTCCCATTGATGCTTAGGACTGCAATTGATCAGTCTCTTATTGGCATATGTGCATACTGTGCGTATTGCCTCGATATTGCCTTAATTCACAAGCATTATAAGTGAATTTCAACTTCACCTCATTGCACAAGCAAGTGGCTATCAGGACTCAAGCGCTGAGTGGATAATGCGATGGCATTTGAAGCGAAAGTTACTGTGTTCGAGTCCCAGAGTGAACATCAACTCTGAGATGCAGGTACATCCAGCTAACAAGTCCCAAATAGGATGAAGTGACGCGCGTCCTGGATTCCAATGCTAACCACTATCCATCTTTGCTTATAAATATAGATATATTCTTTCTAATTTGTAATTGAATAATTCAATTAATGAATGATATTTATCATGCTATCACTAGAAGTATCTCTTTTTCTACAGTGTTTTTTTATTTATTGTAGAGAATCTTCAGACCTTCATATTCCTTGTTGGTTGATTATTATATTTAAATGTTACAATAGTATCCATCATTTTAATTATTTATCTAAAATAATTTTTTCTAGATTATAAATCAATTTATCCTTTGACGACTATTAAAAATCGTAAATTGTCACAATCATCTAGTAATATATCACAAACTATTCCACAGTCATTCATTCAAACACCGAAACATAGTTATCCAGATCGTAATTTTAATGGTTTACGTCATGAATCTAGAAATCATATACGCAAACAACGTTATACATTTCATCCATATTCAACAGCTTTGAATACATCTCAAAATGCAGCTTTAGCCAGACATGCATTTCTGTTAAGGTAAGTATTTATTATTGCATAAATGGAAGTAAGCTGTTGTGATTGACGATGAGAAGGTTTTTCCCTCTTAGTGGACTAACTTTGTATATCGATCGGTCATTCATAAACCACGCAGAATAGAGTGCGTTTTAATTCAAGTTACCACATCTGACCTCAATACTACAAGAGACAAACTGACTTAAATGTGAAGTAATATGATAGGAATAATGTTAACGTTAACGAAGACTTGATTAGATGAAATGTAGTTCAACAGAGAACGTAAAATAAAAAGTATGAAGAGATAAACTTAATATTTTGAAAAAGATGAATACTCAGTGTATTTGTGCTACTGCAATTAATTTCGGAGAATGTCACTTAATAGTTCTAACTATAAATTAAGATGATCCCATAAATTCGAACTTGAATGTCTGCATCGAACGACATAGATCAGTACAGTAATCATTGACTTTACAAAGTAAATCATGTCTATTTTAATTACTTATTTACTTACTCCTGTTACACCTCGTGGAGGAGCATAGGCCGCCCACCAGCATTCTCCATCTAACCCTGTCCTGGGCAATTCTTTCCAGTCTATTTAAGTTACCTTTAAGTTATTCCTAATTTACTCCTTTGGTAGCCAGTATTCCGAATCCGGTTAGACGGTGCTTAGTCATGTACTACACAAATGAATCAACTAATTCGATAAAAGTGTTTGGCTCTGACAGTTCATCTATCACTTTTATTTAGAACCTTAACACTAACCTCACCATAACTTCTTTAGGGATTTTACCACATATGAGCAATAGTAATCAACGAAATAATCTGTCAAGTAAGTCTAGCAAAACAAATAATATCAAAATGATATATCACACTATACCATAAACAGATTTAGGTCTTTAGAGATATCAGCTAATGAAATTGGATACAATAAAACAATTATCAATCTGACCAATACAGATCTATATAGTCTTTGATATATGCTTCCCTTTGATTACTAATAAATAGTAGGAAAGAAACGGCAGACATCCACTCCTCTTTTATCTTATCTTAGGACTTTTAAGTAGTGAGTGCCATTCACATTGGATTAAATTCACGACGTCCTTTCTCAAAGTAAGCACGATATTACTCAAGCAAGAAATCGGAATTCACATTCAACTCAATTAAACAATAGGATCTTCAGTCAACTTCATCCGTAATTAACTACTTTCTCACTACTGACTTAGATCATTTGTAAGGGTCACAGGTTCCCACTACAACTTGAAGAAATCTATTCAAACAACATTATTGAAGTTTTCTATACATCCTAAATCTTATTTATTAATAACCCACCAGACATAGATTCGTGTATCAATTCAAGACTGGTGATTTTACCGACTTTCTCAGACGGAATTAGGTCGAACAGGGTTTGAACCTTGCTACTTATTTAGCGTCTAAAAGTCAAATCCATCAATCTAATATCCTTTGCTTCATTCCTCAGCTCTAGAGATTATATAACTTTATTTCTGAACATAGTTGTCTTTAAAATATACAAGTCTTCATAAATCACTCTCCTATATACGTTGTTATTATATTATGATCATTATTTTAGAAATAATTAATTTGTTTACAAAATTTTTATTCTTTTTAATTGTAAGATCTAATTTAGCTGCACTTATTCCATCAAATCATTACGCATCAGTAGCTGCATCCAATGATTTTCAACAACGTCGTCGATATGAACGAAGAAGAAATAGAGTTTACAGTAATCCTGATGAAGATGATACAAATAAAATTACACAAAAAATAATCAATAATAAAAAATTATCAACAACCAATTGTGATGTTGTTTATGTATCATCAATCCCAACCATAACAACAATAAATCCATCAATATTTACATATAATCATCATAATAAACAAAATAAATTAAATTCTACATTAAAAGATCATTCATTCTCTTCATTAAGTTATCATCATCGTAATGGACAATGGGTACCATGTGATTTAACAGTTGGATATGATTTTCAATCAACAAATAATCATGGTTTACAATTATCATGGCGTAAAAAAGTTTATGAATTTTTCAGTGCCCCTGTAACACGATTTTATTTACATGTAGTAAGTCCAAATTATCTCTGTGTGTGTGTGCATGTGTGTATATTTATATATGTTTCATTTTCCATATAAGTTGATAAATTTGAATTTTCGGTAGAACTATACTTTACCGATGAGTCAATCAGATTTAGAATAACTGATCTTTGAATTACTTTTTCCTGTAAAATTTAAAACAGAATGTCAGATATTCAATTAGTATTATTTGTTTGAATCTTCCCATTGATGCTTAGGACTTCAACTGGTCAGTCTCTTATTGGCATATGTGCATACTGTGCGTATTGCCTCGATATTGCCTTAATTCACAAGCGTTATAAGCAAAGATGGATAGTGGCTAGCAGTAAATGAGGGCAATATCGAGGCAATATGCAAAGTATGCACATATGGCCAATAAGAGACTGATCAATTACAGTCCTAAAAATCAATGGGAAGATCCAAACAAGCAATACCAAGTGAATTCAAACTTCACCCCCATTGCACAAGCAAGTGGCTATCAGGACTCAGTAGCTGAGTGGATAACGCAATGGCGTTTGAAGCGAAAAGTACTGTGTTCGAGTCCCATAGTGAACATCAACTCTGAGATGCAGGTACATCCAGCTAACGAGTCCCAAATAGGATGAAGTGATGCGCGTCGTGGATTCTACTGATAGCTACTATCCATCTTTTCTTAGAACGACAGATAGTTTGTATTTCATTAAGAGCTAGGTAAAATCTACAAATACTTAATTTTATATAAATATTTAAACTTAATAAATGAAGAAACCAAAGAAAAGAAACAAAATTAAATGGCTCTTAGATTAACCTTGAGAGAGATTGATTTCCTAAGGAGAATGTAATAGATCAGAGGGGGTTTTGTGGAGAATTTAGTATTTTCACATTTGAAATCATGAGTCAATTGAAGCTAGACCACCATCGAAAACCTGGAAACACTGGACGGCCGTTTCGTTCTATTATGGGACTCCTCGGCAGTGCGCATCCACGATCCCGCATTCGCGAGATTCGAACCCAGGACTCACCAGTCTCGAGCCGAAGCCAAGTGTGGCCGATAAGAGGGGGGAAGTAATCAATAAACTGATGATAACTCGAGAATCGTATGATAATAGGTCAAAGGTCAGAATAGGAAATATACACATTACATTGATCCATAAATAGTCCTCAAAAGTTATCATTCATAATTCACCAGGGCATATAACAAAATCCTTGAAGATTGCATACT
Organism: Schistosoma mansoni; assembly: GCF_000237925.1. Taxonomy (NCBI): domain Eukaryota; kingdom Metazoa; phylum Platyhelminthes; class Trematoda; order Strigeidida; family Schistosomatidae; genus Schistosoma; species Schistosoma mansoni. The sequence continues at coordinate 6,302,399 of NC_031500.1, forward strand.
GAACCTAGAAACAGGGTGCCTTA